>NW_015557197.1:678437-698426 GCF_001515605.1 Sinocyclocheilus anshuiensis | reverse complement strand
CAGCGATATCTTCAAAAGACTTTTGAATTTTGGCGCACTTTTTTTCTCTATATAATGTTGATATAGTAACTAGCAAATGCTGTAAATTTGGTTATGCTACACTGTAAAAAAATGATCGTGATTTTAATGGTAAAAGACTGTAGAAATACCACAGCAAAAACCTGTTAAATGAAGTTTGACTAGAAACAAGACAAAAATACTAAGTAAGATAAGCCATTTTTTGCAGTGAACTGACTTCCAGTCACAGCCTTAGATGAAATCAACTGAGATAAAACACAATAAATATCTCAAGATCTCATTAGAGGATGATTAAACAACTACCCAAACAGCATTGCAGCTTCACTCATTACTAACCAGTTTGACTTTATTTCTGTCATATATCTACAAAAATTATTTGAGAATTAACAAAGGTTTATATTACATTGAAAATGTTTTGTTTGGCCTCACCATTTTGGCAATCAGTGGTTGCTTTAGTTGGGCTCTTGACCCTTGACTCTTTAATGTTAGTTTGTGTGTATGTAAAGCATATTTGTTATGACAAGAAGAGCAGAGAGAAATTGTAATGAAGTGTTTTGGTAACTATTAATGATGAGAACTCGTCTCATGATCTGATTCACTGGGTTGATTAACTTTTTTTTGTTTATGGTGCTAATATGGCTCTATAAGATATGTTGACAAACTATTAAGAAATTTAAAAACATTTTATGCACAAAACCTTTAGAGCTACAGCACCGTTTAGACACACAGACATAGTTCAAAGCTTGTATTTGTGTATATTGTGCTTAGGAATGTTTCACAATGATTGCGGTAGTATCAGTGGTGCAACTCAAGAGTATTAGTTATATGTGACACACTTAATAAGAGATTAAACGTTAGGTGAGATCAGTGAATCAGACTAGTACCCCTGGGTTAGTCCATATTTGACCCAACGTTGGGTTGAAACAACCCAGCATTTTTTAGAGTGTGTGTGTGTGAAGCACATTTGTTATGACAAGAAGAGCCGAGAGAAATTGTAATGAAGTGGTTTTGATAACTATTAATAATGATGAAATAGTCGTCTCATGATCTGATTCACTGATCTCAATTAGTGTCTAATTATATAGATCGAATATTTTTTTTTGTTTATGGTATTACTATGACTCTACAAGATATGTTGACAAACTATTGTGAAGAAATTTAAAAGCATTTTATGCACAAAACCTTTAGAGCTACAGCACCGTTTAGACACACAGACATCAAGAATCAGCACATGAATCTCAACAATGGTGACTATTATTAATAATAAAAAAAATAATAATGCCGCAATGCATGCTGGGTGCCAGTACAAAACTCCCAGCATGCATTGCAGCATGAAAAAATTTTTTGGATTGTCACCAATCTTGAGATTCATAGGCTGACTCTTGATGCCTGTGTGTGTTTAAGTTCTGCCATAGCTCAAAGCTTTTATTTGTGCATATTGTGCTTAGGAATGTTTCACAATGATTGCGGTAGTATCAGTGGTGCAACTCAAGAGTATTAGTTATATATTACACACTTAATTAGAGATTAAACATTAGGCGAGATCAGTGAATCAGACTAGTTCATGATTGTCTTGACATCACAAACACCAGTTTTATCTGATTATAGATTTTTTTGGCTTTTTTTGTTATAAAAACTGTGTTAAATAAACACAGCTAATTTAAACAACCAAAGAAAAACTATTTTTAAAAAGTCAAGGTTCAAGAGCCCAACTAAAGCAAACACCGATCGCCATTATGGTGACTTCAAATGAAAGTACAACACCTAAAATCTCAATAAGAGCTTTTGTACACATACGACAGAAATAAAGTCACACTGGTTAGTAATATGTGAAGCTGGTGATGCTGTTTGTGGAGCTGTTTAATCCTCCTCTGCTGAGATCTTGATCAATTTAATGTTTTATTTTCAGTAGATTTCATCTTTGGCTTTGGCTGTAAGTTGTGTTTCTCTGCTCTTGTTTGTCTTTCCTTCAGTGATTCTGCTTGTTAACAGGTGTTCATCACTAATGCTCAATCCTCACTTAATTATCTCATTAACTTCGTCACTGCTTCAGTGTCACTTCAACACTCTGTAGTGTGGACACATAGAAGTGCTCTTTAAAACTCAGGATTTTGCTGTGGGATTAAAGGGGTTAAATGTGTGAGATGAAGAAAAAGTATGTGAAATTTATTTTTAACAGAAATATACTGTTAATTTAATTTACGAATGCAAACTGTAAAAAAAAACAGTAGATTACTGGCAACCACAGCTGCCGGTATTTCACCGTAAAATCAAGAAAAAAAACAGCAAAATACTGTAAAACCTAACAGTCAACTTCCTGTTGTGTTTTGTGGGTTACCATTGTGCTGGAGAGTAGAGCCTGTGTTTAAGTCAAGGACGGACAAAGAAAGACTAATGTTATGCTGCTTGTTGCTTTATTTAAAGGCAGTAACTGTGTAGTTACTGATGCAGTGTGAATCGCTCCAATAATTTCAATCACACATGAATGTGTGCTGCTGTTATTTGCAAGAGATTTGAGTTGAGTTGATGCTTTTAATTACTTTGCATAAGTCAGTAGATTTTTCTTCATGGACTTAAACAAAATAGTTCTTAAGACCAATATGCTTGTGTTACTTAAACATTATAAATATTAGTTTATAAACAAATGCCAATTGGCCAAATTAAGTGCAGTCGGTTTCTGCAAATAAAATAAGTTAACTCAAAGGTTTGCATATTAACATTGTATCAGTTTATGAAATACAGTTCTTCACTGTAAATTTAAACAGTTCTGTAAAACCTAAAATGATGCTACCGTATTTTTCACGGTAAAGTTCTGGCAACCATAGCTGCCGGTATTTTACCATAAATTTAACGGATTTTTTTACAGTGTATAGATATAAAACAGTTCAAGCATATCACAAGGTTTAAATGTTTAAATGTTTAACCTATAAAAATGTGCGCTATTAGATGCATATCTAATCATTTGTGTGGAGAGCTAAAGTGCGCTTTACAGGACATGGAGGCCCAGGCGCGATCACTTGCATTGGAAACAACTTAAAATATACCATCATTTTTGTTCATAAAGGTAAGAGGAATATATCACTCGGGACTGTAAAGGGTCTACTTTTATTTGTGTGCACTCACAATATCAACAAAACGTTGTGCTTTTTTAAAATAAAGATGCGCTTTCTGCAATTTCGGCCAGGAGCGCCTCACAATTCTTTCTAAAGGCGCGTTCAATGAGGAGATGGCGAGTCAGGATCGTCATCTTCATCTTTGCGGCATTCTTTAGCCTATTGTGTGCGTTTTTTGCTGTCATGTGCAAGGATATGTTTGCAGATTCTACACTGATTGACTCACTGTTTGCTGTGGTAATCAAATCAAAACTCTTCCAAAATGCAGCTTTTCCCGAAGCATTGGGAACTTTTAGTAACTCCCCACTTCTCCCTGATGCTCTGGGACCCGACGGGCTTGCAGACCTCTGTTAACAACTGCATTCTACACACGAACTATTTGAGTAAAAAAAAAAAAAAAAAAAAAAACATACATAATTCATTAGGCATGATTCTTGTTTAAAAACAATAACATAACTGCCCTTAAAATTCTCATGTTACATATGTAAACTTTTATATGTAAACTACTTTTCCATGTACTCCTCAAACTGAACTTCGGAAGCATGGTGCTGATGCAAGAATTTAATATTAGCATATTACTAAACTAACAACTTACTCTAATAAGCATAAAAATACACAGGCACACAAATATAGGAAAATGAGCCTCTCTGAAATGAATCACATTTTACTGCTACTTTTCAGTATTTAATTATTTATATTTCTAATCAACATTTCTCTCACATTGCGTGCCATGTTTATTTTATTTCTTTTACTGAGCTTGTTGCAATGCATTCTGAAATGTTTCATATTCATGCTGACTACCTTCTGGAACATCAGGAGTGTGCCTACAGAGGCAGCTCACCAGTTTATAAAGCAATCTTATGAGTTTTGGAAAACACATATATCATCATCTAAATTCGATCGCTCCAAAGCAGGAATATTGAAGATGCCAGACAGTCAGGTGTTGCTTTATTTAAAGGCAGTAACTGTGTAGTTACTGATGCAGTGTGAATCTTCGATAATTTCAATCACACATGTATGTGTGCTGCTGTTATCTGCAAGTGATTTGAGTTGAATTGATGCTTTTAATGACTTTGCATAAATAAGTAGGTTTTTCTTCATGGACTTAAGCAAAATAGTTCTCAATATCAATATGCTTGCATTACTTAAACATTATAAGTATTAGTTTATAAACAAATGCCAATTGGCCAAATTAAGTGCAGTCGGTTTCTGCAAATAAAATGAGTTAACTCAAAGGTTTGCATATTAACATTGTATCCATTAATGAAATACGGTTTTTCACTGTAAATTTAAACAGTTCTGTAAAACCTAAAATGATGCTACCGTATTTTTCACGGTAAAGTTCTGGCAACCATAGCTGCCGGTATTTTACCATAAATTAAACGGATTTTTTTTACAGTGTAGCATGTGTGGAAATACTTAAACCACGTGTGTTATAACTTACCCCGCATTACTTTGTGCCCCGCGCTCCCCTATTTGTAGTAAAACTGTGGTTATAGGCTACAATTGGTAATAAAAACGCCCCCAAAAAAATGATTAGCCTACTATACTTTTATTATAGTAGTACCATTGCTAATTTTCATAAGGGATTGTGTATAATAATATGAAATAAATGTTTTAATAGATTATGACATCACAAAATATCAGGGAGTGAGATTTATTTGATTGCGATGCGAAGGAGGGTTACTGTAAGCCCCATATAACCAGCCCCGCGCTCCCCTATTTGTAGTAAAACTGTGGTTATAGGCTACAATTGGTAATAAAAACGCCCCCAAAAAAATGATTAGCCTACTATACTTTTATTATAGTAGTACCATTGCTAATTTTCATAAGGGATTGTGCTCTGCGCATTAACTCGAATGGTTTGTTTTCCCCCATGGCATAAACGGTTATGACGTTTTTGTGGGCGTTCCCAGCAATGCCGAACAAGTCATTTGCTATATCCAGCAAAGTAAACCAAAAGACTGAAGGGTGATTCTCAAAAATCTATATTTTCTTGCAAGATTTTTTCAAGATAAATTTAGATGTTTCCAAAAAAGGACACTTAGAAACTCCAAAAGGACACCAAAGAACCAAATGATATAAGGAGCCCATATAAGCACATACGAAAGAAAAAAAAATCAGAATTTTATAGTAGCCTATGTGTAAGGACTCGCGCTTGTCAGAGACAGTCACAGAATATGACAGACAAACACACTGGAATGAATAATTCACTTAAAACGCAACGTGAGTCTCTGTTCTCTCTGCAATCTCTGATGTAATCAGCCTGGTATTAGCGCTGTTTTTGACGGACTGTTTGAATGCATTCGCTTACTGGATCATTGGACTGAAAACTTTCCCTGAGTTTAGCAGCTTAAAATGATCTGATCGCAAGCAGAGAAGCAAAATTGGGTTAAAGGGTTAGAATATAAGTTGTGCTTCAGTAATTTTGCGTTAATTGCGTTAAATAATTTTAACGCGTTAAGGATTGTAAAATTAATTGCATGCGTTAACGCGTTAACGATGACAGCCCTACATTTAATATTTGACAACTGTTTAACACTAAAATGTTAAACTAACGACAGTAATACACAGTGATGCAAACTACTCGACGTTCTTTCTCAAATATGGTATCATTTACATGATTCATGTAATTCCTAACTGAATTTGATGAGACAAGAAACGTGTTGTGGTTTCGACACACAGTATGAGGCATACAAGTGTGCATACTTTAAAATATCATTTGCAAATAGTTCAAAATGATTGCTTGTCAACTAGAATTTCCTTCACTGTTCTATTTCTTTATGGTTCATTAAAAATAGTAATAAATAAATAATAAAAGTCCCCAAAATGTTCGAGACGTGATGGTGTACCTTTGTGTATTCGCCAGAAAGGAAACTTTGCTCAAACCCACTGTACATGGTCAGTGGGATGAGAAGCAACAATCTAGGATCTCTCAAGAGCTTGAAGGTAGCCAGAAAGGTGCTGCAAAACGATTGGTTGCCCTTGGTCTTACGAAATTCTCTGGCCAGATCTCGGTCGATGTTGTCCAGGAACACCGCCACAAAAATGATGGCCAGAACTCCCACACCTGCAGGGACCAGGAACCACTAGGTTAGACAGTCTTAATGGAAATGAATGAAAACTAGATTTGTATATTTTCTGAAAGAAATGTAAATGGTGCTTGTCCATTGCTAAGCGCTTGCTAGGCTGTTCTTGGTGGATGACTTATGTACTGAAGTTAAATAATTAGGGTTTTTTCAGATCTCTAATTTTAAACACCACTAATAACTGTATTTTTATGTTTACTTTAATAGAAGAGGAGTAATCTGACATTCAAAGCTAGATATTTTAGTGGATTGTATGAATGAAGTTATTCAACAGTTCACTAAACTAGTTTTTGGACACAAATATGAATGATTGTTACCCACCAATGTAGCAACCTAGTAGTGTGTTCACTAGGTGTCTTGCTGGAAGGGTTGAGTTTGCGACTGTGAAATTTTCAACGCATGATGTGGCACCACAGAACTGCAGGTTCTCCTCAGGGACTTCTAGAAATGAATAAACGCTCAGTGTATTTACAGTCACCAAAAAAATAAATGAATCAAAATAATAAAGACACTGACAAAGTATTTAATCCAACTGTACCTATGCTAGTATCCTGGCCAAATATCAGAGATGACATGAGGTTTCCCCATACCGCTGATGACTGAAAAATGAAGAAAAAGATGCCAAAATATTGGTTGATGAGATCCTGGCCTTTCTTGTTGATTTTCTGGCTTCGTCTGTTTCCACTTATTGTGAGATAGGTGCATTTTGCAGACCACAGCGGTGAACCTCCCATACCCAGAATGGCAGAGGTGGTCATCAGACTTGGCCTGCAGACAAAAATGATTTCAGAGAGGTGCTTTCTAACTTAACTGAAGTTCTAACACAACCTTCAGCTCTTAAATGTTGAAATGAAGTGTTTGGGATCAGTAAGTAGCAACACAGTGCTGTTTCCAGTATTGATAATAATAAGAAATGTTTCTTGAGCAGGAAATGGGCATATTAGAATGATTTCTGAAGGATCATCTGACACTGAAGACTGGAGAAATTATGCTGAAAAATTAAGCTTTGCATTACAGTAATAAATTACATTTTATTTAAACTGAAATCAGTTATTTTTGATCAAATAAGTGCAGCTTTGGTGAGAGAAAGACTTCTTTGAAATATATTAAAAATCTTACTGATCCTAAACTTTTGAACAGTATAAAAATATTAAATATATAACAATACAAATATATCTTGTATTTAACACATAATAGTCCTTTCATGCCTATAGTATTTGAAACTGTCTCACACTTGCACAAAGAATAATGCCATTTTGAACTTATACTGTAGATAAATATGCTTACATTGTTGTTTATATTGTTCAAGAAATCAGTAAGTACAAACGGCAGAGAAATGCACGCACCAGCCCGGCGCAAGGTTTCCAAAGGAATATGCCACATAACAGCCCATTGAAAGGACGATGGTCCATTTACAGCCCAGATTTTTGATCATTATCGGAGGCAGAAACATTGAGGACAAAATAATGGCTCCATAAATGACACTGAGCGAAATAACGCCCATTCCATTCTCGGCATTGAGGCTGCTCTGTAACGTACAAACATGCCTCTGTCAGTATAAATACACCCACAAATCAATACCGTCATTTACGTAACTAATCAGTGTAAGAGTGTTTCTTCATTAAGGTAACTGTTCTGTAGGAAGATTTGAAATCCCCCCACCTACAATCCCTGCCGGTACGAGACTCGAACCCGCAACCTTTGGGTTACGAGTCCGACTCTCTAACCATTAGGCCACGACTTCCCACAAAAATGCTTTACATCAATCATTATGGTTTTAAAGGACAGCTTTTAATAGCTTTTTTTTTTTTTTTTACTTGATTCACTATTTTAATCTTGTCTCCCATCTAACTTTTTAAACTTTTATTTATGTTAAATTAATTATCTGCTTTGCACCTTTTCTGAGCAACTACAAAGAATCATGTTGTAAGTACATTTGTGTAGATATTTATCTGTACAGTATGTACATTTATTTATTTTTGCTTTAACCAACAACGCTGTCATTTACCATCATGCTAAACAATTTAGAGTTCTGCAAGAATTTGAATAGAGATGCGTTATCAATAAAAAGATGTTTACATCATTATGTCACTGAAATTACATTATCAAACTTTGTCCAAACTGACAAACAAATGAGGAACACAAGTAACGCATTCTGTTATCTCTGATTTCTATTTGTTACCTGTAAACTCTGCAGCCCCCCATATGCTGTGAATAAGAGCAGAAATCCAAATGAAACCACAAGGACATTTTTGGTGGTTCGGCTCGTAAATTTTTTCATACTGAAATCCTGTGAATGCTTCAAAAGAGAGGAATTCCTTCAGTGAGTGTCCTGTTAAAACGAAACAGACTTTAGATTGACTTGGAAGTCGCACTGAGCTAATATAGGAAGGCTGAACATGCTCTAGGACAAAGTTCAGTGTAATGCAGTCATAAAAGCATCCAGTTTTTGGATGACTAAAGCTGGGTCAATGAAAGACAAACTGCTGGTCTCTTATCAATTACTGAAGTGTTTTCAACACAAGTTTTCCTATGCTTTTTCCCATGACACAGAAACACATGTTGTTGTTCTCATAACACTGAACTCAAAACATCGACCTGAGTTTTAAAAAAATATACTGTATATATAAAACAAGTCTAGTATTTGTCACTCATAGTGGTGCTAATAGTCTTTAATGTAGTTGTCAAGTGGAATGTTTTTATGATGTC
Source organism: Sinocyclocheilus anshuiensis (assembly GCF_001515605.1). Taxonomy (NCBI): domain Eukaryota; kingdom Metazoa; phylum Chordata; class Actinopteri; order Cypriniformes; family Cyprinidae; genus Sinocyclocheilus; species Sinocyclocheilus anshuiensis. The sequence continues at coordinate 689,497 of NW_015557197.1, read as the reverse complement.
AGTATGTTGATTGTTTTACTGTGCCATTTTTCACGTGTATTCTGACATGTGTAAATGTAGTCACGTCAGCCAAGACGTGCTGCCCATTTCAACATTTATATTTAAATGACAGATTTTATTGCACAATTTGTCTTGAAACTGCAAACACAAAGAGACTGCTGACTGGTTGTCTTGTTTACTGCACTTTTGATCGTCCTTGGTGACTGGTGAGCATAAAAGAGACTTCTTTTTTTTTTTAAACATTCAAAAATCTTACCAACCCCAAACTTTTGAATGAAATTATTTTAAACACATTTTATGGTAGCTTCCATAACACTTCCATTATAATAGCAAATCAACCTAAAGTTTATTTTGTGGTAGCTTCCATAACACTTCCATAATAATATATAATAAGTATAGGTAACACTTTATTTTAAGGTGTCCTTGTGACAAATATTACATGTACTTACTATTATAATAACATTTAATTATGCATAATTACATGCAAGTAACCCTAAGCCAAACCCTAATTCTAACCATATAGTAAGTACATGTAGTTAATTAATATTACTCAATACTTAAATGTATAATTACACTGTAACAAGGACACCTTAAAATAAGGTGTAACTCAAGTATGTTTATAAGTATATATATAAATGTCAAATAAAATATTTTTTATCAAATAACTCTAGAAATCTCTATTCTAATTCTATTCTAAAAACACTTGACCCTCTAACACTAGAATTCTCTATTCTTTTTCTATTCTATCTACTTGTTTTCTTTTTATTCATTATATAAAAAAAACTCTTGCTAGGTATACTGCTTTAGGCTAACCAAGACTTGTTACAGCACTTACATATTATTGCTCTTTTGTTGGTTTTGATTGCTTCTGTTGTCCTCATTTGTAAGTCACTTTGGATAAAACGTCTGCTAAATTCTGCATTCTAAATTCTGTATATAAAAACATAAGAGACTTCTTTCAAAATCATCTTTACAAACCCCAAACTTCTGAACAGTATAAATATAAGCTTCCATAACCCTGTCATGTGCTGCACATTTCCCAGTAATATATTTAAATGACAAATTTTACTTCATAGTTTGTCCTCTCTGAATCTGCAAACAAAAAGAGACGGCTGTCTTGTCAAAATTGAATGGTTTTTCTTATTTACAATATACTCAAGAGAAGAATAGAGCTGTGTGTCATCAGCATAGCAATGGTAGGAGAAGCCAATTATAATAACATCTTGTAAAGTGAAAAACAATACAAATATTTATTAAACAGCAATGCAATAAATTCTACCAGAGCTTCAAAAATTCAGTTTATGTTTCCTTTCCACATTAAAATGTATTAATAAAACTGAAAAGTAATGCACAAGAATATGAAATTTCCAATGACGATAAGGGTTATTTACCATGACCTAAATAGTAATAAAAAATAGTGTAAGACTGATATTTTATCAGGAATATAGGCTATGCCTGATATAATAATCACCCTATATCTTTATCTGAATTTTTAATAATCTTTGCACAAGTAGAATTTGCCCAAGCAGAGTTGGTTAATCAAACATCATCAAAGCATTATGAAGCTACTGTCAGGATCCTGTCCTGATCCTTTAGTTCTTTTGAAGTTTATTAGGTTTTCTTTGCTTTTGCTATTTTGCTCTAGTCTAGTTCCTGTCTTTATTTTTGCTCTAGTTTTCTTAAGCCTCTAGTTTGGTTTATTTCTTTATTTTGATTTTGTGTTTGCCCAGTTTTTATTCCAGTTATCGATTCCTAAAATTTGCCTTTTGGTTAATTCTTTAGTTTTATTTGCTCTCTGCAGTTTGAATTGGTTTTTCTTTGTTCTTTTCTTTCTAGTCATAGTGTGCAGTCAGTGTCTTATTTTGCTGCTTGTTGTTCTCTCTTGTGGTCTTGTCTTGTGTGTCGTGTTATGTCTTGTGTTTGTTCCTGTTCTGTGTCTTGATTCCCCCCTGGCTGCTGTTCTCAAGACCTGGCTATCTGACTGGACTGGTTTCACTACATCTCAAAGTATCAAGCCCTGGTTTCTCAAGCTGCTGCCTGATCTCCAGTGTTCTCATTGACTGGTGTTGCTCTATCTCATTTGTTCTCCAGCAAAACTTTGTCCAGGTCTGACCTCGGCCGTCCTCCTTTTCTCCAGCAGACTGCCCTTTCCTACTGTTTGGACTCTCACATCAGCGCTGTTAATCCTTGTCTTGTCAATAAACCTCACTCCCTTGATCATTCTGCATCTGGGTCTTTCTCTCTCTAGTAAACTGCTGTGACAAAACCTTGACAGAACGAACCAGCCATCACCAGACCCAGCAGCAATGAGCATCCATATAGTTCCTCCCGGTACCGCCAAGGAGAGACAGGCATTCCAGCAGGCAGTGACATCGCTCCGCCAGCAGGGCCGGGATGTGCGTTCATTTGCCCAGTTCTTCTGGACCATGGCAAGGAGCCTGGAGTGCCCAGATTAAACCCTTAAAGAGGCATTCAATCTCTGCCATACCACAATGGGAGATGGAGCAACTAAGGATCCTAGACTATTGGAACTTTTCCAATTATCTGCACCACCGCAAAGACAGGCAGATCCTTACACCATCCGAATTAGTCTGCAGAGAACCTGCCACCCTCCCTCTCTCGTCAAGTCAAGTTCAAGAACCTCTTCTGACTCCAACGTTAAAGCGTAGACTGAGGAGGAGGAGAGCGGCCAAGACTGCAGTATCTGCTTCTGAGTCCGCTCCAGTGTCGGCTCCAGCCCCTGAGTCCGCTCCATTGTTGGCTCCAGCCCTTGAGTCCGCTCCAGTGTCGGCTCCAATCCCTGAGTCCGCTCCAGTGTCGGCTCCAGCCCCTGAGTCCGCTCCATTGTTGGCTCCAGCCCTTGAGTCCGCTCCAGTGTCGGCTCCAATCCCTGAGTCCGCTCCAGTGTCGGCTCCAGCCCCAGAGTCAGTCTGCAGCAACCAACCTGTTCCTCTACCTTCGCTGAGTCAAGTCCCAGATCAACCTTCTGACTCTGAAGAAGAAGCGTAAGTCAAGAAGGAAGAGAGCAGCCCAGAACACAGAGCCAGTGTTCTGAGACATCACAGAGACATCAGTCTCAGAGCCAGTTGAATCTGCTTCTGCCAGTCATTCCAAGGCCGGTCAAGCCCGCTCCAGTCATTCCAAGGCCGGTCAAGCCTGCTCCAGTCATTCCAGAGCCGGTCAAGCCCGCTCCAGTCATTCCAGAGCCGGTCAAGCCCGCTCCAGTCATTCCAGAGCCGGTCAAGCCCACTCAAGTCACCCCAGAGTCTGTTGAGTCCACCCAAATCCTCCCAGCGATGGTCAAGGTATCTTCAAACATTCCTGAGTTGATTGAGAGGGTTGCAGTCACCCCAGAAGTGGCCAATCAAGCACCTTTGAGCCCTCTGAAACGTAAGAAGAGGAGGGCACAAATTGTGCAGTCAAACGCTCTTCTTTCAGAGGTCCCAAGCACACTGGTCCAGGAGGGCCTGAGTCCAGAGGTCTCCGATCCATTGGCCCAGGAGGGCCCGAGTCAGGTGCCCCCGAGTTCTGTGGTTCCAGAGGACCTGATTCTGATGGTCCCTAATCCAGTGGTCCAGGAGGACCAGAGTCAGGAGAGCTCAAACCCATTGGTCCAAGAGGGCCTGTATCAAGATGCTCCCAGTCCAGAGGTCCAGGAGAGTCTGAGTCAAGAGGTCCCTAATCCTGTGGTCCAGGAGGACCCAACTCAGTTGGTCCTGTATTCAGGGGTTCCAGAGGTATACAGTCTGGAACCAACCCCTAAGCCGCCTACTTCACCAGCTAAGCCTGTGTTGAAGGAATCTGAGACTGCACCGTCTGAATTATTTTTGAGACCGGTTTTGTCCAAGGTGGGCACTCAAATCAGCACTGCTGCCTCAACAGAAACTGTTCCTGACCTGGCCATGAAGGCTACCCCAGAACAGCGAGCCAGTCCAGTTGTGCCCACAGAAACCAATCCTGTTTGTCATGTCATGCTTTCTGAAACCATTCCTGTTTTGGCCATGGAGGCCCTTCCTGAGCATCTGAGTGCACCTGTTAGGGCCACGGAGGCCATCTTGAATGTGATCTCCAGTCATGTTTTGCCCACGGAGATTGATCTTGTCTGTAATGTCATGCCTTCTGATCCTGTTCTGGCCATGGAGGCCCTTTTAAAGCATCCATGTTTGCTTGCTAAGGCCACAGAGACCGCCTTGGGGCTATCATCCAGTCTAGTCATAACCACAGAAACAGAACCTGCCAGTCATGTTACGTCCTCAGAATCAGCTTCAGCCCTGGTCACAGAGACCATTTCTGGGCATCTTGATCTGCCCCCTATAGCCACGGAGGCTACCCCTGAGCTGCTCACTAGCCATGACTGACCCAAAGAGATCATTTCTGCTAGTCTCATGTCATCTGAGGTCATTCCTGCCAGTCAAAACACAGTCAAGAAGTCTGTATCAGCTCCAGCATTGCGTACATCTTCTAAATCGGTCTCTGAAATTGTGCATGATGTCATATTGGTTCAGGAGTTGTCAAAGCAATTCTCATTACCTGCCAGTGCAGTTATGCCCCCTGAGTTTATTCCCAAGCACTTCCGTAATCAAGAAACTGTCTCTGCATCTGGTCCAGACACCAAACCCAGTTGGGAGTCTCCACCTGTGAAGCAGCCCCCGATCTCTAGAGGTGTTAATAATCGGGCTCCCATCTCACCTTCGGTGTTGCCTGGCCGTCATGATTTCACAAAGCCAACATTTCCCTGGGCAGGCCCAAACTATCCTGCAGGACTTACTCCTACCCTTCCTGTCCCACCCCTTGTGTTCCCTGGCTGTTACAGGACTCCAGTGTTTATCCAGTGTTGATCCTGTCCTGACAGTTTTGTCTGTCTTGTCTCTGTTCAATGTTTCTTTGTATGTTTTGTGTCTGAGCACATGGCTCTGTCTTTATGTTGGCCATGTGCTCCTCTCGTCCTACCCCCTTGTTTCCCTTTACCACGCCCCCTTGTTTAGTCCTAGTCTAGTCCTCTTTTACTTCATTGTGACCACTTCATTGTGGTCCTCATGTGCTCTGCTCCTTTATATTGTGCCCCTTTCCCTCATGTCTCTGTTGGTTCGTTGTGTTAGTTCCTTGTGTGTAAGAGATTTCCTTGTCAGTCAACTAGTCATATTGGTAGTGATATATTTTACTCTCCTTGTCAGTCTAGCTTTGCATTTATTTTGTTTGAAGTTTATTAGGTTTTCTTTGCTTTTGTTATTTTGCTCTAGTCTAGTTCCTGTCTTTATTTTTGCTCTAGTTTTCTTAAGCCTCTAGTTTGGTTTATTTCTTTATTTTGATTTTGTGTTTGCCCAGTTTTTATTCTAGTTATCGATCCCTAAAATTTGCCTTTTGGTTCATTCTTTAGTTTTATTTGCTCTCTGCAGTTTGAATTTGTTTTTCTTTGTTCTTTTCTTTCTAGGCATAGTGTGTAGTCAGTGTCTTATTTTGCTGCTTGTTGTTCTCTCTTGTGGTCTTATCTTGTGTGTCATGTTATGTCTTGTGTTTGTTCCTGTTCTGTGTCTTGATTCCCCACTGACTGCTGTTCTCAAGACCTGGCTATCTGACTGGACTGGTTTCACTACAGCTCAAAGTATCAAGCCCTGGTTTCTCAAGCTGCTGCCTGATCTCCAGTGTTCTCATTGACTGGTGTTGCTCTATCTCATTTGTTCTCCAGCAAAACTTTGTCCAGGTCTGACCTCGGCCGTCCTCCTTTTCTCCAGCAGACTGCCCTTTCCTACTGTTTGGACTCTCACATCAGCGCTGTTAATCCTTGTCTTGTCAATAAACCTCACTCCCTTGATCATTCTGCATCTGGGTCTTTCTCTCTCTAGTAAACTGCTGTGACAAAACCTTGACAGCTACACCAGATTTGTCCTTTCAGGGTTTCAATTTTCTGTATATATTTATCATGGCTACACACGTATATGATAGTTTACACAAGACATATGATTAGATTTATTGAGGAAGATTTGTTTAATTTACTTGTATTGTGACACACCTTTTTACAGTCCACACTTTCAGATAATATTTTTGAAACTGTATTAGACAGGCTGGTTCGTTGCATTAGTTCATTGTGTGTAAGACAATTCTTTGTCAGTCTACTTGTCATATTAGTAGTGTTAGATTTTACTCTCCTAGTCAGTCTAGCTTTGCATTTAGTTCTCTTGAAGTTTATTAGGGTTTCTTTGCTTTTGTTATTTTGCTCTAGTCTAGTTCCTGTCTTTATTTTTGCTCTAGTTTTCTTAAGCCTCTAGTTTGGTTTATTTCTTTATTTTGATTTTGTGTTTGCCCAGTTTTTATTCTAGTTATCGATCCCTAAAATTTGCCTTTTGGTTCATTCTTTAGTTTTATTTGCTCTCTGCAGTTTGAATTTGTTTTTCTTTGTTCTTTTCTTTCTAGTCATAGTGTGCAGTCAGTGTCTTATTTTGCTGCTTGTTGTTCTCTCTTGTGGTCTTATCTTGTGTGTCATGTTATGTCTTGTGTTTGTTCCTGTTCTGTGTCTTGATTCCCCACTGACTGCTGTTCTCAAGACCTGGCTATCTGACTGGACTGGTTTCACTACAGCTCAAAGTATCAAGCCCTGGTTTCTCAAGCTGCTGCCTGATCTCCAGTGTTCTCATTGACTTGTGCTGCTCTATCTCCTTTGTTCTCCAGCAAAACTTTGTCCAGGTCTGACCTCGGCCATCCTCCTGTTCTCCAGCAGACTGCCCTTTCCTACTGTTTGGACTCTCACATCAGCCCTGTTAATCCTTGTCTTGTCAATAAACCTCACTCCCTTGATCATTCTGCATCTTGGTCTTTCTCTCTCTAGTAAACTGCTGTGACAAAACCTTGACAGCTACACCAGATTTGTCCTTTCAGGGTTTCAATTTTCTGTATATATTTATCATGGCTACACACGTATATGATAGTTTACACAAGACATATGATTAGATTTATTGAGGAAGATTTGTTTAATTTACTTGTATTGTGACACACCTTTTTACAGTCCACACTTTCAGATAATATTTTTGAAACTGGATTAGGCAGATGCAGATAATAATAAGCTGCTATAATCACTGACATGTTGTATCTGATTGTGAAATGAATGTTGTTTTACTATCCAGTTGTGAAAGCTGGGAGGTGAAAGTCACAATTGCACATCATTGACTCCACCCAGCCTTTATCTGTGCATTTCATTCCTTTCCTCAGCATTCATATGAAGTCATTTACAGTAAGTAATCACTTTATCTTTATCTTTATCTTTGTAAGTGACTTACAATACACTTATAAGAAAGTTATAGAGTTACAGCAAGTGTATTGCTCTAGAGCACAATGTTCTTAAATTATGCTGATTTAATTATCATAGACTAACCTAAACCTTTAACATTTTTAATTAAAAAATGGATGTTATTTAGTCTCTAATGCTGTTTCCAATTGTTGTGTCCATTATAGGGGTCCCCACAATGTAGGCTTTAAGGTCTTATAATATAGATTTCTAATCCAATCTAGATTTCATAAGACAGAAGACCCTGACATTTCTGCATTTGAAATATATTATATACACTACATAAATTAGCTGAGAAACAAAGATTCACTCTGCTATAATTATGCTCAGAAGTGGGTTTTTGGTTTTTAGAGCATTAAGGCTTCACTGTCATTCTTCCATTTGATCCCAAACGTCAGACAAGGCAAGAAAAAAAAATGGGACTGTTTCATTAATTCCTAAAGTGTGAGAGATTCTTATGAAATTCTACTTAAGTTCAATTCATTTATTATTCCCAAGGATGTTGTTTAATAGAGGTCTGACAGCTTCACTCCAAATTCTTTCATAGAAACCACATTATTTTCGAAATATCTAATGTAAACCATGTCAATCTTGCAAAGATTCCATAAGCATGTTTCATTATTACTAATTACTAATATCTCCCAAAGGTTTCTTCAACAGGGTTGCACAGTTCTCAATAAACTTGTGAAACAAGCTTGGAACCAGGGTTTATTTTAGTAGCTAGGCTATATATTTTAAATATTTTTATTTATGAATATTTTGAATTAGTTTTATTTATTTGTTTATTTATTTAGTTTTGGTAATTTTATGTGCTTTTTCATGTGACCTCATGCACATTAAAACAAAAAAAGTCCTGATATAGCACAGGCCTATGTATTCTACAGAAAAGTAAGAGTAATTTACGTTAGTATAGCCTACCATAGACGCCATACTGAATTTAACGCGTAGGAAAAGGAGACGAGATCATGTAATTTTCACAGCTCACAACTTTCAAAAGTGTTTTATCGAGCTTAGTCTACTACTTTTCTTTTTCTTTTTTTAGAAAGACATTTCGTCAGCTGAACAATCGTTATGTTGCTAAACAAAAGTGGGCTATAATCCATTGAACGCGCTGTACTTCAGTCCCTCACGTCCTCGTTTTTATTCCTTTCAAAAATTAAATTTGGCACTACCCTGGGCATTCTGGGCGTTGCTTCTATCCGTTCTAACACTAGGTCTAGGTCAGTGTTTAACAAATCTTGGTTAGAGGACATTTAACGTAGACTAGAGTGAATTTTGTTTTGTTGAATTTTAGTGTCTGTATTATGTCAGTTTCCTTCAGGTGCCTTAGCAGAGTAAGTAACCACATGCTCATCACATTATCTATTGTAACATGTTCCAATAGCCTTGAAAGCGTCCAAATAATTCATCATGAACACTAAATCTATTGTTTTATCATTTCAACACTAACAAACTTTTTTTTTTGTGAAAGGTTTTGCATAAAGTGTGCTTGTGCAAGACCTGTTTTTCTTTACATTAAAAGACAATTTGTTATATTGTTATCTAATGATATATAGTTATCTAAGGCAAAGATATAATGTAAGGATATGTAAACATTTAGACAGTGACAGCAAAGGTAATGGATTTGATTTCCTAGGAATGCATGAACTGATGAAATCTTGAATGCAATGTTAGGGTTAGGTTAGCGTGAATGAAAATGTATGCAGAAGTTCTCAAACCAGGTTAAAACATACCTACAGGAGAAGCTGTCTGCAGACTTTACTAACTGTCTACTAACTTTACTAACTGTCTACTAACTTTGCCGTGCCTCTATAGGAGTTTGTCTAGTTTTCCCCCTTTCTCACCCCCCCCATTCTTAAATGGGGGGTACAATGCTGTTTCATGCATTCAGAGTTGTTTACACTGTTAAAGAGTTGGATTCTCATGCTAAGCATGGACAAAGTTTCAAAAAAACAATTTGGGGAGTATTTCTGTGCCAAAAATCTTTCTTCTGGGTTCGTACAAATTTCGGAGAGTTTTTTTCGATCGCGGCTCTTCATGACGTAAACGAGGGTAGAACTCCTTATATGGGCATTTCTCCCGGAAGAACGCGCCCGCACATGCATCGACCAGAGCAAGAGCGAGATCGCGCCCATCAACGCACTTCATCCTTAAAAAAATAAATTACACTTCCAATACAATATTCCAAAAGATGGTTTTGGTCATTTAAGGTAGTTATCACGCTGATATATGTTCAATTGTTCGGTTTTGTGATAAGGTTGATTTTAGCTAGTAATTTGATGCTATAAAAACGGGGCGTGTCGTTATGGTTGATTGGGTCTGCGGGAGTTTGATACCACGGCTCCACCTCACGACACTACTGCGTAGACTCTGGCTCCAAATGAATCTCTACTGCACAGACTCTGGCTCCAAATGACGTCATTTACTCAAGATGGCAGCAGCTATACTGAGATGCTTTGGCTTCACTTTTGTATAGTGGAAGGAGGTGGAGACGCGTCGTCCATCTTTTTTTACAGTCTATGGCTTCGCTGCACGGGTCTCGCTCGGAAAGAGTGTCTCCAAAGAAGTGTGTTTTTGATTGTAAAGGAAAGATAACTTTGTTCAGCTTCCTAAAGAACCCAGCATTATGTAAACAGTGGATGCCGTCTGTTTTTCCGGGGCAGCAACGGAGTTTCACAAGTGTGTTTGTTGCCGAATGTTTTATAAACAAGGCCCAGTTCGATGCTGCATTTGCACATCGTTTGATACTGAAAGATTGAGCGGCCCCAGCTATAAAAGATCCCAGTCATGATTCAGAACTACAGACGGTAAGTGAAACTGCATCAAATGTCTGTGTTTTGTTGGCAATCGAAGCTCAAGTGCTCGTCAATCTTTAGCTCCGCCCACGGCACGCCTCCAGGAGCACGGCTGTTTCCGGAGAGAATCGTAAAGCTGTATCTTTCTTTTATAAATATGATAAAACTAAAGACTTTTTGGAGATATGAACGATGCTATACTTATAGGTACTCAACATCAACATGAGATTGGGTAAAACTGTGTTATGTCCCCTTTTTAAGGGACAATATTTGTACCCTAAATTGCATTTTTAAACTTTATCATGTCTCTAAAGAAGTGTTTTTGGTTGTAAGGGAAAGATAACTTTGTTCAGCTTCCCGAAGAACCCAGCGTTACAACAGTGGATGCAGTTTGTTTTTCGGGGCAGCAAAGGAGTTTCACAAGTGTGTTTGTTGACGAACGTTTTGATACTGAAAGATGGAGCGGTCCCAGCTTTAAAAGATCCCGGTCATGAATGATTCAGAACTGCAGACGGTAAGTGAAACGGCATCAAATGTCTGTGTTTTATTGGCAATCAGCGCCTCCAGGAGCTCGGCTGTTTTCGGAGAGAATCGTGAAGTTGTATCTTTCTTTTATAAATATGATAAAACTAAAGACTTTTTGGAGATATGAAGGATGCAGTACTACTCTATAAATACTCGAGATTAACATGAGATTGGGTGAAACTGTGTGTGTTATGTCCCCTTTAAGCAAATCCCTTAAGGGATGCCAGATATTCATGCAGCAGTGTAGCCGTCTAATCCTCCAGGAAGTTAAAACACTCTCCACGGGCCGACCAGCTGAGAGACTGAAATATAATTATATAAAACAGCCAACCAGAACTGCAACCATGCTCAGGAGAATACACTTTGCTTACCTGGAGGGCATTTTTATTGCTTAAAGGGGTCATATGATGTTGCTAAAAAGAACATTATGTTGTGTATTTGGTGTAATGCAATGTGTTTAT
>NW_015557197.1:676124-677546 GCF_001515605.1 Sinocyclocheilus anshuiensis | reverse complement strand
GGACTCGCTCGGGATGAATGTATCCAATCCAAAGAAGTGTGTTTTTGATTGTAAAGGAAAGATAACTTTGTTCAGCTTCCTAAAGAACCCAGCATTATGTAAACAGTGGATGCCGTCTGTTTTTCCGGGGCAGCAACGGAGTTTCACAAGTGTGTTTGTTGCCGAATGTTTTATAAACAAGGCCCAGTTCGATGCTGCATTTGCACATCGTTTGATACTGAAAGATTGAGCGGCCCCAGCTATAAAAGATCCCAGTCATGATTCAGAACTACAGACGGTAAGTGAAACTGCATCAAATGTCTGTGTTTTGTTGGCAATCGAAGCTCAAGTGCTCGTCAATCTTTAGCTCCGCCCACGGCACGCCTCCAGGAGCACGGCTGTTTCCGGAGAGAATCGTAAAGCTGTATCTTTCTTTTATAAATATGATAAAACTAAAGACTGATATGAAATATGAAGGATGCAGTACTACTCTATAAATACTCGAGATTAACATGAGATTGGGTGAAACGTTATGTCCCATGTCCCCTTTAAGCAAATCCCTTAAGGGATGCCAGATATTCATGCAGCAGTGTAGCCGTCTAATCCTCCAGGAAGTTAAAACACTCTCCACGGGCCGACCAGCTGAGAGACTGAAATATAATTATATAAAACAGCCAACCAGAACTGCAACCATGCTCAGGAGAATACACTTTGCTTACCTGGAGGGCATTTTTATTGCTTAAAGGGGTCATATGATGTTGAACATTATTTTGTGTATTTGGTGTAATCAAATGTGTTTATGCGGTTTAAGCTTCAAAAAACACATTATTTTCCACATAATGTACATTATTGTTTTTCCTCTATGCTCCACCTTTCTGAAACTCGTCGATTTTTACAAATCTCATCGTTCTGAAAAGCGAGGTGTACACTGATTGGCCAGCTATCCAGTGCGTTGTGATTGGCTGAATACCTCAAGCATGTGATGGAAATGTTACACCCCTTAACATACTGTGATGCTGTCTCCCGGCGCGACAAGACAAAAACAATAAAACCCATTACAAACGAGGCATTTGTTGCATCCAGTGGGGACATAATTACTGATTATAATGACTTATACTGTCTTTTTACGCATTGCGTATTGCGCTGCGTAAACATAAAACCGTGTCTGGAGAAACAACAAACAACAAGTGCTACTCTGCTCAAAACTCGCGTTTGAATCATCAGTGGCAAATTCTTTAAATATAAAAAACAAACAAATATAAATACAACTTAACCACTGATTTCTAGTTGTGTCCTCTTTTGGAAGACCAAACAAAGTAGTTTCGCTTTCACAACGAAAAACACAGCGGCCTAGCGTGAGGGGAAGCCCCGGCTTAGCGTGCGCTGAGGCCGGGATAGAGTGAGCTGAGGCGGCGGGGTCGAGAACGGCACGACCGGCGGATC
>NW_015557197.1:669018-675731 GCF_001515605.1 Sinocyclocheilus anshuiensis | reverse complement strand
AGTGTTGTAAATACAACTTAACCACTGATTTCTAGTTGTGTCCTCTTTTGGAAGACCAAACAAAGTAGTTTCGCTTTCATAACGAGTCACACACGGCGGCCTAGAGTGAGCGGCGGCTGGCGGGCTTGCGGCAACCACATGTGACGACCCCGGGCTGGACTCCGCTTCGTCCACGGGGAAAGCCGAGAAGTTGATGTATTTTCTCAGCGACCAGCACAGATCAGCTCTAGGCATGACGAAGTGGATATCGTCCTCTTTTGGAAGGCCAAACAAAGTAGTTTTGCTTTCACAACGAAAAACACAGTGCCTTCACGACATGGCAGCGGCGGCGGCAACAATACTACAGCAAGAATAAAAGTTACGCCTTCTTTCTTTGCGTGAACATTTGGGCGGCGTTATGCAAATCTTCCCACATAGAGATGTAGATATGTGGGGGCGTGTTAGAACGAGCCGTTTTAGGTAGGCGTGGCTGACTCTTAACTTTTATAAAGAATATCTCTTTGGATTTGAGACTTTAGTCTTTGCAACTTTACAGATCTTCTTTATGCACCAAGAGCTTGTAACACTCCAAAGAGAAAATAAAAATTTAAATAGCATCATATGACCCCTTTAAGTAGCTCATTAACAGCTTGTCAAACTTGATGGAGTTCTGGTTATATGTGACCCTGGACCACAAAACCAGTCATAAGGGTAAATTTTTCGAAATTGAGATGTATACATCATCTGAAAGCTGAATAAATAAGCTTTCCATTGCTGTATGGTTTCGTAGGATAGGAGAATATTTGGCCGAGATACAACTATTTGAAAATCTGGAATCTGAGGGTGCTAAAAATCTAAATATTGAGAAAATCGCCTATAAAGCTGTCCAAATTAAGTCTTTAGCAATGCATATTACTTATCAAAAATTAAGTTGTGATATATATACGGTGGGAAATTTACAAAGTATCTTCATGGAACATGATCTTAATGTCCTAATGATTTTTGGCATAAAAGAAAAATCACTAATTTTGACCCATACAATGTATTTTTGGCTATTGCTACAAATATACCCGTGCTAGTTGAGACTGGTTTTGTGCTCCAGGGTCACATATATAGAAATAAATGTAGAAATATTTGTAGAAATAAAAATAGACACAATTTAGAAAATTATTAACAGTATAGAGCGAAAACTGTTGCAGACAGCATGATTTTTATGGAATTTGATGAGAAATGCTTGAGTTCATATTCAGATCTCTGATTTAATTGCAGACTTTGAGGCCTTGGAAAACTGAGGACAGTTTGAGACTGTTTTTTCATGGGGAAAAATCTAAGTATAAAAAAATCTAATTTAATCTTATTACTGTCTAGAATAGACAGCTATTAATTTATTCAATTATTGAGTCCGGCAATCAAAGTTTCATCTGTAATGTGACATATTACTATGTGAATCTGGATATTTAATAAGAAAAAAACATTATTATTTGGAAATTAAAAAGTGGATTACAAGGACATTTTGGGAATTTGAAATTACATCCAGAAACGTAGCATATTTTATTCACAATAAATCCTGGAAATTACATTAAGAATGTGACAGTGTTACTTTAGCATCATTGAAATTAAACTATTTGTATTAATATTTTGAATTAGTTATATTTTTCATTATAATTTTTAATTTTAGTCAATGTTTATTAGTTTTGTATTTTGTATTTGTAATTTGTATCTTTGCAACTAGCTGAAATAAAATGTTTTTTTTTTTTAGATTGTATTTTATTTTAGTTCAAGTTTATATTATTTATTTTTTATGGCATTAACTTCAGTTAACTATAAAAACCCTGGAATGTAAATAGGGCCAGTTCAGAAACTTCCTACTGGAGGCGTTGGAAGCCATTCATCCAAATGCATGTAAACAGAGTAGCTGAGTGCATGATGTCATTCCAGTGCTAGGAGGCGCTGGTGCTCGTTACATCCAGGCATTTGCCACCAGGTTTCCATGACCCACACAACCTCATTTGTTTTCTTTTGTATATGTGTGGTTCAGCAGGCGAGACAGGTTTTTCCTGCTGATAGCTACCGATGACAGGCGTGAGTCACTCGCACAGTGCCCATTGTTTGCTGTTTGCTGATGTGGATGTAGATCTGGAGGGCATTTTCTGTTGCTGGTCCCAGCACAATGTACAATGGCACAGAGATGCTGACACCCAACAAAAATGTCTTTATTTAGCAAAATTGAAACGGCTCACTATGACACGTGTGTGCTTCACCACTAGTCCTCCCTGTTGTCCCTGTTGTACCCCTCACCTCATCCTCCCAAAAGAGAGAAAGACAGGAAGGGAGAGGATGAGGGATTTCCATTTGTTAGGTTGAACCAGACTTCCAGTCTCTAAATGATTGTTTTGTGAAGGCCTAAATTTCTTTTGTCTATCGGCAAAATCCAGCAATTTTTACTACTGATTGTAGGCCTATTTAATACCTAGTTTATATATGATGCTAAAAGTTTAAGAATACTTCACTTGTCTGCATGTGATGTAATCTTTTTCATTAGCATAGATGTCCGCATTATATTTTTAGCCACAAAATTAAAGGCG
The DNA here is from genome assembly GCF_001515605.1 of Sinocyclocheilus anshuiensis. NCBI lineage: Eukaryota > Metazoa > Chordata > Actinopteri > Cypriniformes > Cyprinidae > Sinocyclocheilus > Sinocyclocheilus anshuiensis. The sequence goes on along the minus strand of NW_015557197.1, from coordinate 673,167 downwards.
TGGCCATATGGACCCTTTCACATTTCTGGGGTCCTCAGAAGTGAAAGTTGGGTGAACTTCTATAGTGGTGGACAAGAGATTTCTTCAAAGATGTTAAATTTGCCGTCCTTCCCTCAGCCTCTGTATTAAGCAGCGTTAACTACTTTTCTGTAATTTAATGCCAATGTAATATAACACAAAGTATTATGTTATAAATTTACAATATTTAAAAAAAATGTATAATAATAATAAAAAACATTGGTAGATTTACCATGTGAATAACCATGGAAACGTATCATCACAGTCTGTAAAACCGGTCCATTAGTGAAATTTTTGTGAAATTTTGCAGGTGAAGTAGGGCCATAGTGTATATTGCAAGAAGCAGTGGTCACTTCCAGGGCAAGCAGCTTTATATTAGTAAACCTGCTAGTTGGGGTGTTAAAAGTTCAAAAAACATGGAGAAATATTTGTGTCACATTCCCTCAGCAAAATCCCAGGTGTGTCCGAGATCATATACTGTCTGAATAGGTACTACATTTGCAACCGTTAAAAAAATAGTGTGAAAATGGGTAGTATGAAACTCAGATGTACTGCATTGACCATGTTGATATGGTCATGTGACCTACAACATCAGTTGCGTCACTTCCATTCACAAATCCTCTCCCATGGCCTCATGGGATAGTAAAGAGATTCCCAATCTCGCTGGAAGTAGTAGGTCATCCTGATACTTTTCGCCTACTGTTTTTCAAATATTATGTTTTCAGACATAGTACTTTTTTGGTGTACTGTTTTTTGCATACTGTGTAGTTTACACAGAAGTATCTGATTTCGGATGAAATGCAGCTTGGATCCTGCTGATAGCTACCGATGACAGGCGTGAGTCACTCGCACAGTGCCCATTGTTTGCTGTTTGCTGATGTGGATGTAGATCTGGAGGGCATTTTCTGTTGCTGGTCCCAGCACAATGTACAATGGCACAGAGATGCTGACACCCAACAAAAATGTCTTTATTTAGCAAAATTGAAACGGCTCACTATGACACGTGTGTGCTTCACCACTAGTCCTCCCTGTTGTCCCTGTTGTACCCCTCACCTCATCCTCCCAAAAGAGAGAAAGACAGGAAGGGAGAGGATGAGGGATTTCCATTTGTTAGGTTGAACCAGACTTCCAGTCTCTAAATGATTGTTTTGTGAAGGCCTAAATTTCTTTTGTCTATCGGCAAAATCCAGCAATTTTTACTACTGATTGTAGGCCTATTTAATACCTAGTTTATATATGATGCTAAAAGTTTAAGAATACTTCACTTGTCTGCATGTGATGTAATCTTTTTCATTAGCATAGATGTCCGCATTATATTTTTAGCCACAAAATTAAAGGCGTGGCCATATGGACCCTTTCACATTTCTGGGGTCCTCAGAAGTGAAAGTTGGGTGAACTTCTATAGTGGTGGACAAGAGATTTCTTCAAAGATGTTAAATTTGCCGTCCTTCCCTCAGCCTCTGTATTAAGCAGCGTTAACTACTTTTCTGTAATTTAATGCCAATGTAATATAACACAAAGTATTATGTTATAAATTTACAATATTTAAAAAAAATGTATAATAATAATAAAAAACATTGGTAGATTTACCATGTGAATAACCATGGAAACGTATCATCACAGTCTGTAAAACCGGTCCATTAGTGAAATTTTTGTGAAATTTTGCAGGTGAAGTAGGGCCATAGTGTATATTGCAAGAAGCAGTGGTCACTTCCAGGGCAAGCAGCTTTATATTAGTAAACCTGCTAGTTGGGGTGTTAAAAGTTCAAAAAACATGGAGAAATATTTGTGTCACATTCTCTCAGCAAAATCCCAGGTGTGTCCGAGATCATATACTGTCTGAATAGGTACTACATTTGCAACCGTTAAAAAAACGATGTTCTAAATAGTGTGAAAATGGGTACTATGAAACTCAGATGTACTGCATTGACCATGTTGATATGGTCATGTGACCTACAACATCAGTTGCGTCACTTCCATTCACAAATCCTCTCCCATGGCCTCATGGGATAGTAAAGAGATTCCCAATCTCGCTGGAAGTAGTAGGTCATCCTGATACTTTTCGCCTACTGTTTTTCAAATATTATGTTTTCAGACATAGTACTTTTTTGGTGTACTGTTTTTTGCATACTGTGTAGTTTACACAGAAGTATCTGATTTCGGATGAAATGCAGCTTGGAAAGAAACTATTTTCTGTGAATGTGCAAGACTTCCGACTCAAAGGCCACTAACTAAGAATAACAAAGTGCAGTAAATGGGGACACTATTTGAGCTACAAACAAGTGTGTTTATAATTACGTCAATACATTACAATAATATGATATTGCAAACTGGTATTTCTTATCAAGCATCATAACAACTACAGCTAAAATAACTGGAACCGGACGACACTGGAAAGAAACCTTGCACGTTCAAGTTACAAAAGTCCACACCCACTATTAAATGGACGCATATTGATCGTGCATGTGCAACTTTACCACGGTTCAACATGTAGTGTGCATGTGTCGAAAACATACTTTGAAAGACTTGAATGCTTTATTTTTGCACGAGATGGACGCGAAAATGAATGACCTTGGTCTAGAAAAACTGTTTCTGTATCTATAGAGACTTCTACATATATAAGTTTAAATGCAGGTTTCTAAACAAAATGAATGCATTGCTTATGAAGTTTCTATCATAATTTGGGACATCCATGATACCTGCTCATCTAGATTTTTCAAAGAGACAAAAGTAACAAAACCCATTGTCTCAAACTCCTTACCATATCTGCATGATCAGTGATGATGAGACAACGTTATAATGGCTGTTTCTGTTCATGTGTGATTCAGAATTGAGTCAGATAGGGGGCCTGCATGAGCGACACAGACCGAAGACATATTAGCGATCATGTGTGAGGCATTAAAGACAGGATTTTCTGCTGAATGAGTGGTGTCAAGGTCAGGAAGAAAGAAATAAGACAGAAAAGGAGTTTAACTGTGACAAAAAAGCTAGTATGAATTATTCATTTGCCCCTTTTTCTTACACTCCTCTTCACAGCACACAGCCCTGACAGCTTTATTTCAGCTCGGTCTAGAGAAAAGAGTGTGGACTTTCTGCACCTTCTTACTTCCCAAAGTGGCCTTTTAATTAGGCTGACAAATTACAGTCGACGTTCGCTGCAGCTATTGGGAAAAGGAACTGTGGGAAATTTGTGTTCCTCAAGCTTTCTTTTGTCTGCTGACTGTAACGAGAAGCAGCAGCCGATGGGAACCTATTATTGAGACAAAAATTCAAAGCACTAATATTAGCATCTTCTAAAAGTATCAGCTTCTTTTATACTCTGAATATTTTATCACACACATATTTTTTTTATATTTACAGCATTTGTAATGTGTTATTTTTATATAAAGCGTCATGTTTTGTAATGTATTGATTAACAGTTATAATCCAACAGATAAAAATAGGTTAGGATCAAATGTTGTCCATAACAATTGCCTGTGGTAGCATATATACTGTATATACCCAGTTTATGTATGTATATATATATATATATATCACTCTTTTAAAACCTCCCAGCTTTTCCGCCCTGTTTTCACTCAAAACAAAACTACTCTGCTGCTATGCGCACGTGAGACTGTTACTTAAAACTGTGCTTTATGCTGGACAGTAGCTATTTATTTATCGTGAGTTGTTCAAATCGCGGTAATCTAATACGGTTTTAATGATAATTCAAATAGGAAACGGTAATACTAACCGTGAGGAATTTTATCACGATTTATCATCAAACCGGTAATCGTTACATCCCTAATATATATATATATATATACCACCCCCAATGAAAATGAAATTCATCTCCAATCCTTCTTCTATCGTCTCAGGTTTATCCATTGTTATTCGAATGCTAGAAAAATGTAGCTGGTTTTCTGGTAGCTGGTATGCTGGTTTTAAAAACCGGCAAAAAACGTTTACACGTAGTTACGTTATGATCGAGCGGCAACCTCCCGCTCTCTCTCGTGAAGCCAACACGGAAGTTACTTAAACTGTAATTCATCAACTGGCCGCTAGAGGCTGGCTGCAAAAGGGAGTCAATCCCATAGACTCCCCATGTTAAAATGCCCAACTTTACAGCAGAAAAAAACATGTTTACAGCCT
>NW_015557197.1:627376-668312 GCF_001515605.1 Sinocyclocheilus anshuiensis | reverse complement strand
GTGAGACTGTTACTTAAAACTGTGCTTTATGCTGGACAGTAGCTATTTATTTATCGTGAGTTGTTCAAATCGCGGTAATCTAATACGGTTTTAATGATAATTCAAATAGGAAACGGTAATACTAACCGTGAGGAATTTTATCACGATTTATCATCAAACCGGTAATCGTTACATCCCTAATATATATATATATATATACCACCCCCAATGAAAATGAAATTCATCTCCAATCCTTCTTCTATCGTCTCAGGTTTATCCATTGTTATTCGAATGCTAGAAAAATGTAGCTGGTTTTCTGGTAGCTGGTATGCTGGTTTTAAAAACCGGCAAAAAACGTTTACACGTAGTTACGTTATGATCGAGCGGCAACCTCCCGCTCTCTCTCGTGAAGCCAACACGGAAGTTACTTAAACTGTAATTCATCAACTGGCCGCTAGAGGCTGGCTGCAAAAGGGAGTCAATCCCATAGACTCCCCATGATAAAATGCCCAACTTTACAGCAGAAAAAAACATGTTTACAGCCTGGTTCAAAAAATGTTTTTGGTCTATATAGCTAATTTTGCCCTTCATGACAACTGTGAGGGGGGTGAATTTTTTTATAACTCATCCGTTTAAATTAAATTAAGCCTTAAAGTTCTGCATAATTAAGGGCGTGGCCACTTGAGTGACAGGTGGATTGCCGCTGCTGTCACCACCGTCGAGCTAGGTGGGCGTGGTTTCAGCAGCCAGCTCCCGCCTCTTTGCCCATTTTCGATTATCCGGGAGTGACGCGCGGTGACGCGCTGCCAAGATGGCGACGGCTGGCTCCGCCTACTTTAGGCTTCTCTACGCTCGTCGGAAGTCTACGGGTTACGTCACGGACACTACGTCCATGTTTTTATACAGTCTATGGTTATGATACGTAATATTCAGAAGGTGGGGAGATGGGGGTTTATATGTCTCTGCATCTGCTAAATGATTTTTTTTTGTATTGCCAGTGAATAGGAGTTAAAACTCCCACTTGGGTGACACTACTCCTATAACAGACCATGCAAAATAACAAAAATAATAATATCTTTAAAATATAGCCAAGTAACGTTGCAACCTTACACAAACAATAAAATAAGAGAAGGACTTTAACTGTAATCGACGCGAGCATACGCAAAACAAAGGGAACAATAACATCTTCATGTTCAAAATGTTAAGAAGATCTGTGTTTGTTTCTTTTCCTGATGTTTGTTATTTTTAACATTTTATATAGCCCACTTTTTTATAAACATTTTTTTTATTTTATTTACCAGTTAGGCATGTTGACAATAACGTACAGTATATCTTCAACACACGTTGTCTATGACCAAAAATGTAAGAATATATGTTTACAGTGGACTTTTACAATTTGCTTTGCTTGAGAAAACGTAAAAATATACAGTTACAGCGTTTTTTTACATACTTATTCCTAACTCTTTAAGCTTTAAGGTACATTTCAACTGACAAGGGATCAACTTATAATCATGTTTATATGAATTATCCCGTGAACTTATTCTCTCAAATGGCCTGGGTATGCAGAGCATTCGCAGCTTATATGGACGGAACGCCACTGGTATATACTATATACCCATTTGGTGGACCATAAGGTCATGAAGACTAATAGAATAAATAGAATAAATACTCCAGTGTAGTTACAGGAATTTGAGGGTTCATAAGAGATTTAGTTAATCTGCTAAACTTCGACCTCTGGTGGAGAAAAACAAAGAGTTGTGAGTAATTGCATGGACTTGCCCGTGGGATGTCTCATTACAGTTATAAACACATTCTCTTAAAGTAAGTTAATTCAAAAATAAAAATTGTCATCATTTACCCCAAAAAATGTTTTGAAAAATGTCTGTTTTGTTTTTTTGCCCATACAAGAAAATTGTATACACTGTTGATTGTACTCACACAGAGGAATAAAGTCATACAGGTTTGAAGCGACATGACAGTGAGTAAATGATTACAGAATTAAAAATAAATTTTTTGTGCATACCAGCACTTCTGACTTGTTGCTGGTACTCAGATTCAAAGCGCCAGTGTCTGGGTGATTAGAAATGACACTATATAAAGCACACTGCCCAGGAGGGGGCACCAGTGAATGATCTCTCTTCCCAACAAATCACGTGAATGAATGCAAGTGGAGTCAGTCTACCGCAAGAGTTTTCAAGCAGGGCAGGGCTCGTGCAGAGTAGTAAAATAATAATTAATTACTGATTTGAATCAGTACATTTGAACGAAAACAATACCTTAAAATTAAAAGATCAGTTTAAACCAGTAAACTCCTAGAAAGTTCAAGGATCCAGTAAGCGAATGTATTCAGACAGTAATAAGTTCAAAACAGCACTAATGCAGAGAAAACATGGCCGATTTAATCAGAGATGGGGGAGAGAATAGTGACTCGTGTCCAGACGTATTTGTCTTAAAAGCACAAGTGTTTAATAATGAATCCTGGCTGAAGGTGTTTTAGATTATAGTACAGTGGATAGTGGTTTGGTAATTCTGAATGTATCCGTATAGTAGCATGTACAGTCAGGCCAAGGCAGCTGGTTTAGTGGTCTTTTGGTGTCTCCCTGTGGTCCTGTTTGGTATCGCAGCTTGACTTGTGCTCATTTTTATAAAAGTGCTCTAAACAATTCTTTCTTTCTTGCTTTCTTTCTTTCTTTCTTTCTTTCCTTCTTTCTTCTTGTGGCATTATAAATATATGTTGGGAATTATGAAAATGAAAAAGTACAATTAGTTTTTTTGGGGGGGGGGCACTTTTTTTTGGTTGTTGGTACTTCTTTTTTTCCACATCAAACACTGACTTAGAATATAGTGCATGAGTATTCTGGGCACTTTTATGATACAGTTATGGTGCTTTTGCATCATTTTTGAAGCTTGAAAGCTTCATTCCCCAGTTTGACTGAATAAATGATGACAGAATCTATTTTTTTGGCTAAACTCTTCCTTTAATCTTCAATCGTACATTCTTACTGTGAGATTCCCCTGTGCTGTGTATCTGAACACTGTCTAGACGGTTGTTTCTGCATTTTCAGACATTCAGCAAGAAACAAATTCTTTTGATATGCAACATACTGTACTTTTTCTGCTTCCACTCTAGGCAAATTAGCTCAAAATTAGATTGCAGAGGAAAAAGTCTGAAATAAGAATATGCCAAATGAGTGAAAGCTTAAAAGAATATTTCACCCAAAAATGCAAATTTACTTAAAATTTACTCCAAGATAAATGTTTTTTCATTGGAATTTTTTTTTATAATTTCACTTGCTCAACAATGGATCCTCTGCAGTGAATGGGTGCCGTCAGAATGAGTGCAGATAAAATGTGCATCACAATAATCCACACGACATGAGTCCATCAATTAATGTCTTGTGAAGCAAAAAGCTATGTTTGTAAAAAACAAATCCATCATTAATCCTCTCACATCAAAATCCACCAACATACTTGTTTAGAACAGTTTTGGATGCTTGATCTGTACATATTCCTTTCCTGATTCAGGCGAGATGACTTTTATACTGGAGAAAATATTATGGATAGAGGACTCAAATTTTTAGGAAACAACATTTTGAAGTTAAAAATGTTCAGTGATGGATTTTAACTTACAAACATGCAGCTTTTCACTTCAAAAGATTGAATAATTAATGGACAGGAAGCGTGCTGATTACTGGATTATTGTGATGTTTTTATCAGCTGTTTGGACTCTCATTCTGACGGCACCCATTCACTGCAGAGGATCCATTGGTAAGCAAGTGATGTAATGCTTTAAATGCTAAAGAAACAAACTCATCTACATCTTGGATGGCCTGAGGATGAGTACATTTTCAGCAAATGTTCATTTTTGGGTGAACTATTCCTTTAATGTTTGTGGCTGTTCAGTAACCAGATGCTAGAACCTTTGCAAGACGGTGAGTTTGCTAGATTAATTTATTTCAGCTGTGCTTGTGTGTTCACGAGTGGGTGGTAACTCTCTCTTATACTCCATAGATGCAAAAGCTGCACCGTTGCTATGGTAAACGCAATTAACAGGTGCTACTTCAAGGCATCTCTTTTTCACTTAGCGCTCATGAAGCGTCCCCCATCATGTTTTATGGGTCTATTTAAACTGGTGGTCCTCTTCAGACCGATTTGACGCTCATCAGTTGAATGCAAGCGAGAGGAACTTATTGTTTGTCCCATATAAACTGAATTATATCAGCGTGGAGCAGCAGCCTCTCATAAAAGCGTGCTAGCCAGGCTCTCTGTCTGTGTAGACGGCTAATCAGATGCGAAGATGTCTGCCACTTGACATGCACCGAGGCTCAATGAGGTGAAGCTTTCCCTATTGCCAAGCCATCGCCACGGAAACGACATTCCGTGCCAGAGCGCATCCTCAGGGACTGGAGGCGACTTCTATCTGCACTAAATAAGTGGGTTGAAAAGGAGCTGTAGAGAGCAGACTCTTCCCCTGAAGACTTCCTCGGGCTCTCTAGGCACCGAGGCCTCTGCTGTCTCACTGTAAAGCCACACTAATATCAAACACAGCTGTGCTGGCAGAACGCTATCACAGGCCAAGAGCTGGCAATTTGTGTCAGTAGCTGGAGTGCTCCTCCAATTTGACGACCATTTGTTTGTTAGCTAAGGAAGTCGGTGTAACCTTACCTCAACACTGAAGCCTTTTACATTCAATCAGCCTTGAAAATTTGATCGGGAACTACCACGGAAATGACAAATGTGTCTAAAGAGTTTAAAATGACATGCACATGAGATTACTTATTCCAGCATGTCCAAAATATTATGTATGAGGAAAAAAGATTTTGTAGGTGCTGGTCACAAAAGTTTTTCTTTATTTTTATTCACGTTTTTACCTCCTTTGCTTTGCATTAATTAATTTTTAAAGTATAGATAGTCCATGGAATAACATATTTGTTTCACTATGTTTGGCTAAATAACTGTAAATGTCTTGGAAAGTTAGTTCTACTTTCAAAAGTAGAAAGTTGTGACCTTACTGTAAAAAAGTCTATTGCTCTTGGCCAGGGGTTCTCAAAGTCTATATTCAAGGGTCCAAATCTGAATTTTCATCAGTGTCAAAAGTCCGGACCGGAACAATTGGTTATTGCAAAACTTGTTTTTAATAAACATACATAACATGCATAACAAATAAACATTTTTTTTTTTTAAATAAAGTGGCAAAACTATTCATTTAAGTGTCAGCAATAGGGGTCGACCGATAAGGGTTTTTCTCTGGCCGATGCCGATATTTAGAAATCAGGGCAGCCCATGGCCGATATATGATGCTGATTTTTTGGCCGATGTGTTTGGCCGATTGTTTTTTTCTCCCCCTTTATCTCATAAAAGCGAGTTTGAGTAAATGATAATTGCAGGGCACAAGATGGTAATAGTAGTTGTAGTAGTAGTAGTAGCCTAATTCATAGTAATAATACATGGCTCAAAGCACCTTCTCAAAACAGTTCTGAAGCATGCTTTTTGTTTATGTTTGCTGACAGACACCAGTGTTTCCCACAGACTTGCAAATGCAAATGAATTCTCTGCCAGCAGGAGGCGCTGTTGGAGCAGGAGATATAGCGGTTTCCCCGGTAACGGCTGTTATCAAATAAGCGCTGCGCTCACAAACGCTAGGAAAGACGAAATGAAAATGACATCACAGCTTTTCTGAAGAAGGTCGGTTCTTTTCAATTATACATTCATATAAAAACACCGGTGCTGCATTTTAATTTTGAAACGTGCAGTGCTCAGTTTATTCAATTAAGTAGAATCCTTTTGGAAAATCTATTTCTGGCCGGCAGTTTTGATTTTGTGAAAATAACAAATAACTCAATGTATGGGAAACACTGGACACTGCTAGAAGTCAAATGGTCATAATCTAAGTGATTAAAAAAAAAATAATTACTCATATTAGCGGTGAAATATCGTCCGATTATGTCAAACATCATACGCTCACTGGATATCATGACAACAAATGTCATGAAGGAAAAGTTTCAATATCTCACCTTCGCTTTCATTTCAGACCATCTCCAAAAAGACATTAAAAAATGAAACATATGATTTACAAGTTTAACATGCGTTTATCAAAGTAGGAAATAATTAGTGTTCTTGAAATACTAAATGGAGGCGGGTCCGGGTCCGGACCGGAGTCCGTACTTTGAGAAGCACTGCTAGGCTATTGCTCCAAAAACAAACAAAAAAACATTAACACAAAAACATTACAAACAAACTATTCACCTTATTTTTCGTTAAGAAAAGGTTGAGAAGGTTATTAAAGACCAGATAAATTTGAATGAACATTATGTTAACATGGAACATGGTTTGTTCATAACTTTGAGAGAACCTTGCCAGAACATTAGCCTGGGAACATTCCTCGTTAGGATTCCAGCATTATATCATGTGTATTTAATTAATTAACATTCAGAAATTAACATTCAGTGTTACTTACAGCATTTTTATGTTTGTAAAATAAATAACATAGAAACACTGAAAATGAACCGCCACATTCTAAATGTAATTTCCCCCTGTAATTTATTAACGTACATTTTTGTGTGTGACTATCTCTTATTCATCACCCTTTAAAGTTTAAAAAACAGTTAGGTAGTTCTAGGATCTATTGCTAAAGTTGGATTTTTCCATAAACTGCACTGAAGGAAGAACTAAAAACCAGTTTCCAGTGTGATGGAAATATTCATCATTATTAGGATGTGTGGGACAGCTGTGTAAACGGCATGTTTTCCCAACAGGCCTTGTGGACCACTCCTAAAAATTAAGGTTAATTCTGTGTTAAAAACAATACAGTTTTATAGCACTGCTGGTTACCCGGCATGCTTTGCGACTGGGGTCAAATCAGAGTGAGTCTGAACTGATTACTCGCTATAGGAATATAAAAGTGTGTGAAACGGGTTTAGGGGAATATAAGTCTATAATTCTCACTTATATTCATGCTTATGTGCCTTTCTGTAGCATGATATCAATCAAATCAATCTGTAAATTATGGGTGGTGTATGAGGTGTTGATATGTTAAAACATATCACATGGTATGCTAAATGACAGAATGTAGTACAAAATACAACAGCCAATTAAATTGACATAAAATATTGCACTCTGCCAACTAAAACAGGATGGAACTGTAATTATAGAACTGCAGAATATGCTGACTGTGTCAAAAGCTTCAACACATTCCATCAGTGTTAAATACGACTTAAGCTTTGACTCCACTGCATGGACACCAAGCCTGAAGGAAGTTTTATTTCAGATCTGTCATTTTTTAGGCCTTGAAACAGAGCTTGTTGTCCATCACAGTATGTGAGATTCTGCCAGTTTTCTCTCAGTGAGAAAGTGGTGAATGTGGGTAGAAGATGAGCACACATGGTGGGTAATTAGTCTCGTTGGGTTTGAGTTCAATGACTTACAGATGGCTGGGTGCATCAGTCAGACAAAGCAGAAATGTTTCATTTAATTCTTTCTGTCTTGTCCATTTAGACACGTTTAGCTCTGGTTAATACATACAACTTGAAGCACCTTGAGATAGAATACAAATTTATGGTGTTATTTTAAATGAGTCATCATGATTTGAAAAATTTCACTCAGAAATATGTCTCATTATGCACATAAAAAAGGGGTTGCAAACAGTATTTCACATTGATTAGTGCATCCAACATGGCTGTCAGTCCCCAGATTGTTTATGCATGTCCCATGTGCTTTAGCATGGGCTGTTCTGTGCAAATGTCACGTCTACAGTTTTTTTTAAGCAATTTAGCAAAAAAAAAACAAAAAAAAACAGATGAATGCATTTACTCTTTTTACTTAAAATGCATAATATGTTTTTTTGGTCCCATATGAAATATTTAGTTTTGAAATGTGGGGCATTACCATTGTGAGCAAGCTGATATAAAAAAAGAGTTGGAGTTTATTAAATCATGGATGATATTCCAGAGAAGCTCAGGGTGTGTCATATTTAGTTACAGCTGCTTTCATTTTTTTGTCCCTAAAGAGTAAATGTGCTCAAGATGCTGAGATCCTAACTTCATATTCATCACTTTTTTTGGTGGATTTCCAAGTAAGAGAAGTACCACACCTAACATTTACGGTATTATCAACATGTAACGTCATTCAAAGCCATTCTGTAATATGACGTATTTCCAGTGAAATATTCATTGTGAAAAAATAAAGAGCATTTCATTACAGTACTAGAATTCTGTTTTATCTATCTATCTATCTATCTATCTATCATTAGTTTATATAAAAAAATTAATGTATTATATATTTATATCATTTACATTTAACAATTTAGCATTATATATATTTTATATATATGAAATTGCTAAATATAAAATATATAAAAATATAAAACATTAGTGTTTATATATATATTTGTTTTTTATTAATAACTAAAATTGTAATATATAATAAATTGTATTTATTGGAACATATCCTTCTGAATAAATATCATGCAGTATAAATTCATACTGATCTGTCAGTGATGCTTAATTGTCTACATTAATGTAATGAAATAATATATGCAAGGCAGCAGGAGTGATCAGGATGCAGGATGTTGCCCTTGTTGCACCTTCCTTCCCCCTCCACCCTGCAGCATGAACATTCCTCTGGTTTTATTGCTAGAGTACATGCTTTTCTGTATAATGCCTATTCTTATCACAGAAGAAGGTTGTAGATATAAAGATCCCCGAAGTGCTTTCAGATGGTCATTTCTGAGTTCAAAGTTCAGTCTTAAACTTCAGCTTTAAAGTAAGCGTGTGTATGTAGCCTACATGTGGAAGAGGGAGGGGAGGGAGTTAAAAAGACGCCCCGCAGACCGCATCAGGAAACCATATTACGTTGGTTCTCACCAGCTTCCTGTTTCTAACACAGATATAACAGTACAGCTTGCGACACTGTGATTTACTTATTGTTGCCCTTGACCTCACTACTACATATAACCGCATATTATGGAAGCCTGTTTCCACCATGGGATAAAAAAAAATTAGAGGTAAATAGCAATTTTTTTAACTCACAATTTTTGTCACAATCGCAAGGTACAAACTCAGAATTGCAAAATCAGAATTACTGGTAATTCAACTCACAATTCTGATAAGAAAAGTCTGAATTGTTAAATATAAACTCATAGTAACATAACATGTGACATAAAAAGTCACAATTACTTTTTTTCTGTGACAGGAAAAAAACAGAGAAGCTGAGAGATTTAAACTCAGAATTTTGAGAAAACTAGTGAACATTACAAGATGCAAACTTGGAAATAAGGAATATACCTTTTTAAATCTCTCACAATTCTTAGAATTGAAAAAAAAAAAATAAATGTCTGAAATGTGAGATAAAAAGTCACAATTACCTTTTTTATTTTTTTCATTAAATGGCAGAAACAGGCTTCCATAGCATATTGCCACTAAGGAAAAAGATTCATGCCAGACATAAGCAACAGAGGTGGAAAAAATCTTCTTATAAAATTAGTACTAGGTAACTGTTGCTTGGGCAACAATATGTAGAAAATACAACAAATATTTATTTATTTATTTACTTATTTGGCAGGTACAGTTTTTTTCAGTGTGATAAAAATAGCAGTTAACTGGTATTAGAATTTAGAATTTCTCTCTCAACATACATTGTAAATATTATTTTACTTTCAAATTTTATTTTATTTTCAGATGGCTATTTTCTGATTACTTAAAGAGTACAGAGCACAGTCATAGAGACAGTTGTGATTTCTCAGGACACAGTTTTTGCTGATTAGGTAGCAGGGATATTTTATGTGTGGTATTCAAAAGAATCACTTACAGCACTTTTAATCAGATCTTTCCAGTTGTGCTTTGTCAGTTTCTGCCCCAGGATCTGCATCAATATGAAATAAGATAGATAGATAGATAGATAGATAGATAGAGGTGAAGAAAGCTGCCACAAAGAACGCTGACTCACAACGCACATATCAGTTAGATAGCAAATGATGATTTATTTGCCACTCTATCTTCTCTTTAATTTGCCGTTCAAATGGACAATTGATGTCTGGCTCTCCAGACCACCAAAGTGCAGCGCTAGACAGAATCTTCCTACAGCGTTGTAGAACTGAGACCAGACAAAATGTAAATTGGTCATGCTTTTTGCATCTGTTTTGTCTGACCTTTTGTTTTGGGCCATTGTGTTAACATGTACCAACATTTTGTAAAGGAAATCTACCTAGATTTTTACAGATCACTTAGAGAAGCCACACAATTTCAGGTATAATTCATGTAGCTCAAACAGTTTGGGATGAGTTACGCAATGTTTAATACTTAGGACCAAGGGTTTTGAAAAACCATATCTTTGAAATGAAAACTGATTAAAAATAGTCTAGGTCTATCAACAGTCTACATCTAAATTAGAATTCAGAGCTCTATGATGATGATGTAACAGGCTCATATTGAATTAGGTTTATATGGTGGATTGTCCTGCTTCAGTGAGCTGATTGCTTTGCAGATGTGCACAGCTGGCCATGTCAGGTCTATCATGATGTTGTTTGACTGAGCAGCTGTAGGCCTATGTATGTGTATGCAGAGGTGCACAAAGAACACAACTCTATAACTTTAGTGAAAGTATAGATACTGCTGGTCAAATATGACTCCATTACAAGTAAAGGTTGTAAAGACAGATGTTTACTTGAGTAAAAGCACAGAAGTGCCACATTTGAACTGAGTGGACAGTGAAATTGCTGTAAATACAGACTGATAAGAAAAAAAAATCAAACCTGCTTTAAAACCCAGCAACACAACTGTAGCTGTATAACTTTACAACAGCAACACTTTAACAAAAATGCAAAACAGCAAGACTTATTTGACATCATGGCTCTGGCGGTACTTTGATATCATACACAGAACGGTCTGCAGTGCTGGTTAGTCAAACACCTGTGTTTTGTTAGGAGACGCACAACAGTTCTTCTGTGGTTTTATTGGTAATATTTTCTTTTACACAATTTTGCAAAATGAATACAATATTGTGTCTAATATATACCACAATATTAACTTCTTATTATTGAATTGTTGAAAATAAATATCACATTTGCAACAGGTCAGTGTTCAGAAAATGCTGGGAACTCACCTCACTTAACCCTACAAGAGTGATTACTGGCTGTAAAAAAAAAATCACATTTTAGAGAAGAAAAACAATCAACCACCGACTTTTAAAGGTGCTACAGTAACGATTTCAAGGACCTTGATAGAAATGTAGTGGAGTAAAAAGTATGATATTTGTCTTTCAAATGTAGTGAAGTTAAAGTAATGTTTCCAGAAAAAATAATACTCAAGTGAAGTACAGATACTCAAAAATACTTAATAGGCTACTCAAGTAAACGTAGGCCTACTTCATATTGTCCTCTGTATGTATGGAAAGGAACTTTCTTTATAAATAAATTAGATTTTTTGTTTATTTTTGAAAGGGAATATCACATTAAAGCTCCTGAGTATCAAAAGAAGAAATATTTTATTGCATCAAACTATGTCGAAAAAATTAAATATATAATTTTATCGAACGACATCCGCATACACACGAAAGTATTTTGAATGGAGCAGCAAGTGCCTGGCATGATAAGTTTCTTTCATTATTTGTGACCCTGGACCACAAAACCAGTCATAAGTCACGGTTTCAATAGGAGATGGTCCTCACTGCAGAACTCCTCCCACCTTACATATACCTAAACCTACCCGTCTCCACCCCTAGGATATTAAGTAAAGATCATGTTCCATGAAGATATTGTGTAAATTTCCTACCGTAAATATATCAAAACGTAATTATTGATCAGCAAAATGCATTGCTAAGAACTTAATTTGGACAACTTTAAAGGCGATTTTGTCAATATTTTGATTTTTTTGCACCCTCAGATTTTCAAATAAGTAGTTGTATCTCGGCCAAATATTGTCCTAACAAACCATACATCAATGGAAAGCTGATTTATTCAGCTTTCAGATGATGTATAAATCTTAATTTCATTTATTCCCGTGCGCGTTCCCGTCAGCGTCCCTCGTGAATTTTGTGGAGTATAGGGCGCGCGCACCGCTTTGCCACAGGGAGCGCGCACGGAGCGCGATAAGACAAACCAGAGCCGGGAACGCGGAAACAGTACAAGCGGTCGACGATAGAGTTGAGGTGCGTTAACCGGCGACTGCGGGAAAGAGCGACGCTCACCACAGAAACCGCGTTTCAAAGCCCAGTTTCTGGGTGTAACAGATTTACTTTTATTTCAGGTCGTCGGATAAGAAAGCCCGTTTGAGTGGATAAAACCGAACCAGCGAGGAGAAAGGCGGATTGTTTCTAGATTTTAGTCGGGATTTGAGAATGTCGGGGAGCCGAGAGGAGGAGCGGCGGAAACTCGCCGACATCATCAACCACTGGAACGCCAACCGGCTCGACCTGTTCGAGATCAGCCAACCGACCGAGGTGAGTCCGCGGAGCCGCCAGCGAGCGCAGGCCGCAGCGCTCCTGACGCTCCGCTCCGCGCCGCGCCGCGAGCTTCATTCCCCCAGCACGCGAGCTTCTTACAGTAAAGAAACGTGGGCATGATCTGTCATATATTCTCTTTTTGTAACGTACAAGTGGCTCTGGAACGGCTGAATCACGACGGCAGCTTTGTTGTGACTTATCTAATGCATTTTGAGTCAGTTAATGGCAGGTTACGGCTATGTTGGAGAGGTGTAGTAAAGCATAAATAGTTTAAGATGGGAAAAAAATGCGGACACTTTTGGCTGAGTCCCTGTTGCTGTTCGAAACTATTCGTTTTAATGTTTCTTACCATGCACCAGCCGGTCATTCACCGGGCTAAAATCGGTGCTTGCTGTTTGTAGCACAGAGCTGCATGCAAAGCTGTCAGAATAGATCTGACCAGCTGCATACTAGTGCTGGATGATGTTGGAGATGAATGTAATAAACATGGTTTGTTAGGTTAGGATGCCAATTGATGGTCAACAGAAACTGGTCATATAAGTGATGTAACGTTAACCTGAAATGCACCGGTGACTATGCGTTTATTTGCACTGTGTATGTTTTCAGATATTTATAACGCAAGCGTCATGCATGTTGTCACTCCGCAATGCATTGCTGTTTTTGCTTAAATGTTAGCTCAGCATGTTTTAGATGCATCTAGCAAACACTCGCGGGATAAATGGGGTGTTTAACGCGCATTGGTCTTGCATGCATATTCTTTGGTATCTGCAGATGCATTGGATTGCACGCCAGATTTGGTAGGGAATTAGTGTTTTTAGGCGGGCAGTGCATGAATGCATTGAATGAAGGGGGTTGGGGGTAAAGCATCAGGTCGGGGGTCTTCCCTGCTGATTTACTGGAAACCCCTGTAGGCTCTGAGAATATTCTTTGGCCCTTAAAAATTCATGCATAAGTGATATTGAGCCTCTGGGGCACCTGCTGATGTGACATAATAAAAGCCTAGATTAGGTTTGTTTTGGTCTGTAGAGGGTGATTAGGAAGAAGTGGACAATGCATTAACAGAACCTCAATGAGAACCCGTTAAGAGCACAAACTCCTAAGATCAGCAGGAGTGTTGAAGAGCAGATGATGACGTAATCGTCTGGTCCTCCAACCAATTGTGACAGCCGATTTGCAAGCCTGCTTCTATTGTCACATTTTATTCACTGGCACATTGTATAATAACTAGAAATCTACTGATATAATGTTTTTTTTTTTTTTTAACATCCAGTACTGATTTTTTTCTTCTATTAACCAGTGTGCAGAATTAATTTTTTATTGTAGTCATTAGATTGCAAAACATAAATATAATGAAAATTGTGAAATTATATAGGTATATAATATGATAATATATTCAATTCAATAAATTCCGATAATTATTATTAGGTATACCATGACATACTGCACGCAGTTGTTTTGCAATCTTAAGTGGTTGCGTATTTATTTTTATCTCTTTGTTTTGGTCTGTGACTCGGGCTGTTATGCCTAAAATGCTTTGCATTTCTCACTTGAGAATGAATGGCTATTATGTAAGGAGTCATTTATGTAAACAATCCATTAAATAAGTGGGTTACTTTACCTGTGAACCGCTATTTACTGTTGAATGCACAGTGGTGTAATGGCATTGAAGGGTGCTTTATTTTTGGAGACACAAATGATGCAGTATATCAGTTGACCAGCTATTTAAAGACTGATTATCAGTCTATCTTTCTTAACACCACTGGATTTTAAAGGAATAGTTCACACAAAAATGAAAATTTGCTGATAATTTACTAATCCTCAAGCCTTGCAGTGAGTTGAGATGAAATGAAATTTAACATTACATCACTTGCTCGCCCTGTGGATCCTCTGTAGTGAATGCGTGCCGTCAGAATGAGAGTCCAAACAGCTGATAAAAACATCACAAGTAATCCACACAACTCCAATCCATCAATTTACATCTGGTGAAGTGAAAAAGTGTATGTTTGTAATAAAACATAATTCATCTTAAGATGTTTTTAACTTCTAGCTAACGAGTCCTCTATCCATAATATTGCTTTTTCCTGTGTACTATTCCATTAAAGCATATTGGCTTAGCAATAGATAGATGTGTTCATTCAAAAAATGCAGTTTGTAATGCTAACATGTAAGCTTGTCCATATGGATATTCTAAGATTTAAAGAGAAGGATCGTAATTGCCTGTATTTGGTCTGGAATTTCGATCAGTTTATATGTAAAGATCAGTTTTGTAGCTCTATTCTGTGAAGTAGTGCATAGACGATCTCATGCTGTGCTTTCATTGTCAGCTTTAATATCGCAGTCATTGGGGATTGCAGTGGGTTTACAGATCATATTTGGAGATCCAGGGCAGATATAAAAAGTGCCTTGTTATACATTAAATAAATAAGCAAGTGTGTTTAACTAGCTTAGTCATTTATTGCATGCATAATTTATCAGTTTGGGATTCTGGGATTGTAGTAGGGATTGTTTTGCATGTTGTATCTGCAATGTGGCGTCTTCCTGTTTTACATAACTTTTCATGTTAGAATATGTGTGCATAGTAGGGCTGCACGATATTGGAAAAAACTCACATTGCGATATTTTATTTTTCTGCGATTTTATGTATTGCGATATGAAAAAAAAATCACCACATGACTTGAATAGTTTATTTGGAAAAAAATAATGATTGGGGTGATTTTGTATAAATCAGCATAGGAAATAAACAAATTACAAGCATAGATAAATATAACGGAACAAAGATACAAATGAAATAAGCAGTGCTTTATATTTTTCAGGTAAGTCTAACAGTATTCAGGTACAGAAATTGAATAATCAAATGTAAAATAAAACTGCATAGTCTTCACTGTCTAAATTAAATCTAATAAATCTGTTAAAGCTACAAAAGTGATTTTTTTGTGTTTTGTTGTTTGATTAACATTCATAACACAGAATTGTGCCATTTCAGGCACAAATAGACGCAGAAGTGAACAGAATTCAGTGTTCATGTGCATCTGCGTGGCTCTTACCGTGTCTACACCGGACGCGCGCGGCGCGACGCAACAAAATACAATGAACTCATTATCAGTGATGCTGTCTACACTGGATGCGGCGCGGCACGACAAATCCCTGACAGTAAACTGACAGTATACAGATGTTCTCTTTATGACGTACTGACACAAATTATGTGCAACGGTCGCGTCCAGTGTAGACAGACTTTGGGGCCGTTCAAATGTCGCGCCTAAAAACGAGGGGGAAAACGCCAGTCGCGCCGCTTTCTCCTTTCCAAAGCGCTCGGGAGCTTGCTTTCGTAGCGTCTGCCGTTGCTAAGCAACCGTGACCTGCGCTTTCCACGACGACGCGGAAGTTTCAACAAAGGATAAATGGATTTCCAGCACTGAAAATCGCTTGAAGCTCCGCTACTAAATTTATTTAAAATGGGTATCTCTGTACAGCTGTCACATCCGGTGTAGACACCGTGTCTGTGTGTGAGCAAAGAAAACAATCAGTATAAATATAACGATCAGTAGCCTATACTAAACATCGCACATCCTGCGATGTGACTATCGCGGATGCACACATCGCGATATCGATGCTGAAACGATATATCGTGCAGCCCTAGTGCATAGTCTTCATGAAGTCGACATGTTGCCTTTAGCTCTCTCTGTTTAGGATAAATTGCTTGCAATGTTGCTCATTGTAATTCACTTTGGATAAAGCACATATTAAGGGATTAAATGTAAATAAAACATTGCTTTTTATACAGTAATTAAAAAGATACAAGATAATATGTTTAAAAAATGACAATACATGATCTTTCATAAGTTTACTTGAGCTTTTAGGAAGGGTGCATCAGACAATTGTTTGAACTGATTAGTGTGTTGAAATGAATTTGATTCTGAAATACAAAAACCAAGCTTTTCACCCATCGAATCTGTTTTTTTTAAGAAAATGGAGGATCAAAGGGATGCATGCCATTTCCTGTATCCGCATCTGCATCTTATCCACCAAAAACAGTTTCATTGGGCCTGACTGTCCCCACCCTACTGATGTCTTGTGATTCCATTCCCATGTGTCTCACACTGGCTAAGATTGACTCTGTGAAGTCCACTTTGACAAGAGTTTGCATGGCTGAAAGGACATAAAAAAAGATTGTGAAGTTGTGTTGTTGCTAGGGATAAACCTATAATTGGTTTGGCTGACATTTTAAATTGATATTTATGCTTTTGTTCTTTAATATAGGGTTTCCCACTACATTTAGACATAATTGTGATGCACTAGAATGCGCTTTTGGGTTTCTGATTCCAGAACACTTTTAATTTTAGGCAACATTAAATTAAGAGTTAATGTATAATACTAATAAAACTGGTAACATTCATAATTTGTTACAAATGCACGTTATTAGTCAAGTAAAGAATGTTGTTCAGAGGTAAGTGATGAATAATTTAGTTATTAGTGCATCTAAAAGCAGAAAATTTGGAAATATTCTACGTGTGATTATCAGGCAGTTAAACATAATAATCGGTGTACATTTATGCATTTGGCAGATGCTTTTATCCAAAGTGACTTGCATTGCATTGATTATCAGCTGGCAATCGAACCAATGACTTGGGAATTGTTAGTAGCACCATGCTCTACTGTTTGAGCTACAGGAAGGCTTTACTGGACGGTTTACTGTTGTCATTAAAAAAAATCAACATTCATCATGTCTAGTTTTTGTGTATCAAAACTGGATAAGTGTCCTAGAGGTTATACCTTCAAAGAGTAAGCCTGCATTTTTTACTAAGAATACATAGCTCAGGGTAAAGGTGACGTGAAATTGTAATCAAATCAGGTTTTCCCATGGTAGTATCTTTGCCTAACCTGATTGGCCCATTCCCAGCAGGTGATAGTTCAGTGTCACTTGGGACATGGGAAAATATTTGAGGCTGCAGGCTTTCTCTTTTGCTTTCTCATGGTTGAAGCAATTTAACTGAATGTGTAGTGACCATTTGCACTTGTTGACGGTAATGTTGCACGGCATACTGGTACTAAAAAGGTTTTTGTTTTGTTGTATTTGTCCTTTTGTTTGTTTCTTGCATCTGTGTTCTTATTAAAGGGGTCATATGATGCGATTTCAAGTTTTCCTTTGTCTTTGGACTGTTACAAGCTGTTCGTGCATATTTAAGATCCATAAAGTAAAGTTGCAAAGACTAAACTCTCAAACCCAAAGAGATATTCGGTTGCACTTTATTTTACAGTACATGTACTTACAGTTAGGGCTGGGCAAAAAAATCGAATGCGATTTTCATGCGAATCTCGTCAGTAAAGCCGCTTCTGGTGATTGGTAGTAAATCTCCAGCACGTGCTTTCAGATGGAGCAGCATTTTAGAAAGGCAGGGCAGAGAGGAGCAACAATAATGTACGGTATGTGGACAATAATGTGTTTTTTGAACCTTAAACCACATAAATACATTGCATTACACCAAATACACAAAATAATGTTATTTTTAGCTTTGTCATATGACCCCTTTAACAACAAAGATCAAATAACTAATAGTGGTTAAACGGATCGTAGTTGATCCGTGATCAGTACGGACCAAGCCCCACGGTTCGGCACGCATGTGATCTGCGGATTAATTGCAAAATTTAACCATAATAGAGTATAAGTTTATCATTTGTTCGTATTTACACAAGCAAGCGAATTTTAAACAATCCCAGAGAGAAAAGGTGAAAGGGAACTCGATTCGTTACTCGTGTGCTGTTCTCTACGTGCACAGCCGCACACACATGAAGCGCGCACACGCGTTTCAGACGGTGCGCGAACACCGAATTGAATCCTCTTCTTAATCCTCTGAACAGACACATACACATAAAATTATGACAAAATACCCATCTCGACAATCATTCAGGTAAATGCAGTCAGTTATGTCTCAAGTGAATGAAAACAGCTGAGAAAGAAATCGGATGTGTTGTGTATCATTATATCGGATCCGTGCATCAGGTCTTAAAGGGACAGCGGCCTATAAATACTGCTGCTGTCATTAATGATCATCAAACAACAAAACAGCTGTGATAAAAATCTATATTTAATTTATACCGTGAACACTATGCAGTGTTATTTTCCCTAATTATACATTTCTGTATTTGAATACTACCAACCTTATTTTATTTGTAACATATTCTGTTGTATTTATCTATGCTTGTAATTTGTGTATTTGTTCTTATTTTTACTGGCTGTTCTCTTGTCTCTTTAATCATGTTTAAACTTTCTTAGTTAATCTAGTAGTATTTGCTGTGGTATCAAAGAAGTACTTCGCTTTAAGTAATTAATAGAAAGCAAGTTAAATTGAAATATTTTTCTTTTCTTGCTGATTCGAAAAATGATCCGATCCGTGGGTCAAAAACCGTAATGTGATCCGAACCGTGAGATTTGTGATCCGTTGAACCACTAATAACTAATAAATGTGAAAACTGACCCCAAAGTGTTAATTAATGCATTAACTAACAAACATGTAGTCAGTCGTTATATACACATGAATTCATATGACTCATGTCGTGGTTAAGGTCAGTTCTTGATTGCTTCATGCCTTAACTCATCATTAGTTCATATAAAAGTAATATTTAATTTAGGTATTAGTACAAGTATTAGTACAAGATTATTCATGTACTGTTATTGTGAAGTGCTACAATAACATTTTGTTTTTTTTGTGACAACTTCTTCATCATTTGAGTTTGATGGGGCACTTTGAGGTCAATAATAACCATCTAATGCTAGTCAAGTGAGAGATTAAAAAAAAAATATATATAATTCAATAAATAAAATAACCAAATATAAGTTCCATGTGGGTCATTTATTATTCAATTACTTTGACTGTTCTTTTTTGTTTTTGTCGTGGTATCGGTTTAGTAGTAGTATTGCGATAATTTAGTCCGGTATCGTATTGAAGTCAAAATTTTGGTATTGTGAGTGACAACACTAGTTTGTAGAGCTTTAGATCTGATATTATGTTGTTGATAGTGTCTCTGCATGTTTACATAATGTATTTTTATAGATTTTTTTGCTGATAACTTACTGAAGGCAGTGGCTGTGTGGCGTTTGAAAGCATAATGGTGTTCTTGTGTACAAACCATCATCTTGTGTAATTTTATACTCCGAGATGTTAGAGAACATTAGATGTGACCTCTTTGCAGAACAAGCACTGCATTAGTACACAGTGCTTGCTGGTGGATTATAATCACATACTGCATTATATGAACTTTAATTCTGATTTCTCAGGGCATCAGAGAGTCGGGTTTTTGTGTTTAATGAGGTGCACAAGCTAAGAAAATGCAACATTTTTATGCGTCTAAAAATGTTGTGTTAGAAATTGAGGCTTGTCACCTCAACAGCGTGTGGCTCTCTGGGAAATCATCTCCATGGTGATTTTGGTGCCTTTATATGTGCACAGTCTGAGCCTGCATTTCCTTTTCTTTTTTGTGGGGAATTTACTGCAGTCTGCACTGAAATGGCATATGTATAAAACTCATGAGGTTTCCCTCAGCAGTAATTTAAAAATTCTAATCCATAGTTCCCTAATCTTAGAGGATTATAATTAGTAGAGCCCGACCAATATGTTTTTTTTGGGGACCGATACCGATATTAGGAAGTAAAAAAAAAAAGACTCATAGGCCTATGCAGTGGAGGCAGGGTATTTAACAATTTAACAAACTTTATTATTCAAAATGAGTCTGACATCAGTGCACTTAACAGTAAACAGCATTCAATTCGCACGGATCGACCGTCACACAGAGAACACGCGATCATGCAGGTCACATGCATACTTCACATGATCTCACAGCTGACTAAGTTTGCAAGGTTTGTGAAATTAAATGTTCATTAGTCATTCAAAGATTTGTTTAAATTATATAAATGCGTATTTGCTGAATGCTGATGGCAAACGAGAAAGTATTATAATGTTTGCCTTTCTATTACTAATATAAAAGCAATTGTTATAATACTTTTTTTATACATTTTAATTCCTTTGTTTAACCATCTATCTGATTATTAAACAGACTTCAGGACAGAAATGTTAATGATGACAGCAAACAAGAGGGAGAATGTGAGCACTGTGTGCTCAGGCACTGCCGTTCTCAGCGCCGTCAAAATAAAATTCCCACCTCGAACGCATCGGCCAAACAGGAAATCTTATCGGCCGATGCCGATATTTGAAAAATGCCAAATATCGGCCGATATATCGGTCGACCACTAATTATAATGCGCTTTTGGGTTCATCAAGAATATCTGTGCTTTTTTTTTTCAGATTTTATTTTTGTCTTGAACCTGTTCTCCATCAATTTAAAAACTCTTGTGCAGTGTTGATGTGTTTCCTGTTAAAACAGGAAAGTGAGGCAAAGCATTTTTGTTTAAAATGTCCAATGGCCTTTAGTTTAAATCACAACCTGAAAAAAAATCACATTTGACATTGTGTTGTGATTTGTCAATGAAAGTGACTGAGTGTTAGGAAAGGAAATAAAGTGTTAAAACGTTAAAATGTGTTATTAATGTTTTGTTCTATTTTGCTGGATTAATCCTTAATTTTGCCAACTTCACTAGCATGTAGAATATGCTCAAAGATAAGAGACATGGACTAAAAGCTACAAGCTTCAATTTTGATTTCACGAGGTCTTTAAAATAACACCATTTAACAATTGCCTAAATCTTCTTGGAGTTCTGATCTGTTCCAAAGTAATTTGGCTTTCATTTATTATTCAAAATCTTTTTAAGAAGAAATCGGGCTTTATGAATCTCTGCGACAGTGACGCAGATGTTCAGGTTTTGCTGAGCTTTTTGTCGACTGCGGCTGGTGTTTTTCTCTGAACCTGCAGCCGTTGACTGAGCTCCTGTGCAAACTCACCCTCAGGGCTAGGATGTAGATGAGTTTGATTCTTCAGGAACAGATTTGGAGAAATGTAGCATTACATCACTACTCACCAGTGGATCCTCTGCAGTGAATGGGTGCCGTCAGAATGAGAGTCCAGAAAGCCTATAAAAACATCACAATAATCCAGAAGTAATGCAAGTAATCCACAAGCTGCATATTTGTGATAAACAAATCCGTCTTTAAGATGGTTTAAACTGCTGTTTTCAGCTAAAATACAAGTCCTGTATCCATAACATAGCTTTCTCCAGTGAAAAATTAATCTCTTCTGAATCAGGAGAGAAATATGCACAGATCAAGCACTGTTTACAAGCCAAAGCCGTTCTAAACAAATATGTTACTGGATTTTGATATGAGCGGACAACAAGGGATGGACTTTTTCACTGGAGGAAGTGTTATTATGGATTATGGACTGGTATTTAGGCCAAACGCGATGGTTTAAAGTTAAAACATCTTAAAGTGGAAGTGAAGCAGTCAGTTAAGTTAACATTATTTAGTAAAGTGATTTCCACTTTGATTAAAAAATATATAACAAACATGATTGATGTAACCATTTTAAAGAAAAAGGATGTTTTGTTATAGCTTTTAGAGCAAGGGCTCCGCCATCTTGCAGTACCACCGCGTGTGACATCACGGGGTTGGTTCGCTCCGATGGCCAGTGAAGTAATAAGCATTTCTTTACATTTTGAACACACAAATGTTATTTTAACAGCGTCACACGCGGTGGTACTGCAAGATGGTGGCACCCTTGCTCTAAAAGCTATAACAAAACAACCTTTTTTCTTTAAAATGGTTACATTAATTATGATTGGAAAACATATAATCAAAGTGGAAATCACTTTACTAAATAATGTAAACTTGACTGACTGCTTCATTTCCACTAAAGTATAGTTCACCCAAAAAGTAAAATTCTATCATCATTTACTCACCCTCACATTGTTCAAAACCTGTATGACTTTCTTTCTTGTGTTGAACACAAACAGAAGAAGGATTTTGAAGAATGATGGTAACCATCAACTTTTTGGTTAAGTATTTTTAAAATGTGTTTTAACTTAGAATAAAATTCCACTTTTTGTTAATGTTGATTAGTTGCTGCAGGCCTAATTTCAAAATTGATAAAAATCAGATTTGCACTGATTAGAGTCTTGCACATTTTTTTGGATATAAAATGGACTACAAATAGATGCAATATGTTGTTTTTTATGGCATTTGTTGCTGGCATAAAATGCATCACCCATCCACATATTCCAAGATCAAGGCACCTAGATTTCCTTCATCCACCCAGTGACTTTGATCCGGTTGTTTTTGTGAGGTGGTTCTGCGGTCTGTGTACACAAACGCCTTATTGTCACTGTGCTGAATGGCTGTCGTTAGACTCGATGGATGTCCTGTAAATGGGAGGTCTGATCCCAACCCTAGCCTTGGCCTGTCAGTCTCTATTAATCTCCTGGGAGGCCCCGATGGTCAGTCAGTGGCCGCTCCAGGGCTGACCTGATTGGCCATCGTTCCCTCCAACAAATACCCTTTGTGTGCAGTCCTGCTGTCCTCGTGTGTGTAGTCACAGGATCAGACGGCTTTTCAGAGCTGTTGACTTGTATGTTTACGCTGTTCTTTCCAACATGCTTCCTCATCAATTTACAAACACAGACAGCAGATTTTTTTTTGTGTTTATTCTCTGTTTCTATTCCCCAGAATCACTGAATATCCTTGCGCTAAATTTGAGCATCTAATATCAGATTTTTGTTGCAGAATATTTCTCCAATCATGTGAGGGAATCTCTGATGGTATTGTTTTGAGTGCTTAGTGTTGAGAAATCTGACCTATCACACCCTCTTAAAGTCTATTTCTAAAGTGCAAATGTTCCTCAAAGCTTAGCCAAATATTTTGCGGCGTGTTGCACATTTTGGAATGTATCATTTGTTGTTACACTATACGTGTGTCCTCCCATGAGCGTGAAACTCTCTTTCAGTTGGCGAGCATGCTGGAATGTCTTGTCCAGGTGCTCTGGACCGTTCTTGAGGCCTGTTCTTGTTTTCTGCATTTTTTTTTTAGTACCAACAGTTACAGAAAGTACTGTGCCGGTGCCATGGCACAGTTGTGTATTTGTAATATCATGTAACTAGGGATGCATATATCCGATACTTTCACGCTCCTCGTACGATTGTGATTGTATATTATCTTGGAAACTGTGAGTTGTAGTGTTCCTGTCCATAGTTCAGCACAATTGAACGTTACATTTGGTTGGACTGAGGAATGTTGCATCATAGAATGTGTGGCTATGACATCATTACAGCTTATTGAAAGGTTCATGGTACGGCACAGTGGCTGCATTATTACTTCAGTGCTGTTTTGAGCGCAAAATGGTGAAATAGAGCACAATCAGGCCGTATCGTGCTGGCTGATATCACTGTTGTTGTAATGCATGTTGTTGCACTGAAAATAGTCTTTGTTGTGCAAATTTGATAGCTGATCCTACAGCCTCATTCAGCTGCAGATGGATGTATTTAATATTATATACGCAGTATTTTGTCTAGTATTGGTTTGTATAATTTAATCTAATATTAAATAGGCCTATTTTATCAAATATGTAATAAATTGTATAAAATTTAGTGCCTATTTTGAGAATACTTTCAGCGAAGAATAAGAGAATAGTATTGTTATGTTTAATTACTTTATCATATTTAAATCCCTTTCATGGTATTCTACAGGATTTTCCTCAAAATGAGTGCAGAAAAACCTCTACCGATTCAGTGTGGCCATGCATATGAGCAAAAAAAAAAAAACATGCTTGGACCTCAGCATTTGTAATCTCTGCTGAATTATGGGGGCCGAGCTCTGCTGCTGAGAAGGGCTGAGGGAAAATGACCACCGCGTCAGCTCTCTGTTTGTGTTGGACAGAGGAGATAAGCACAGCCATCCTGTGAGTGTGTGTGCTGGCCTTAAGATAACACTGGAATGAGAGTTCAACCACAGCAGAAAAGGCCTCCTGCTCTCATGGGACAGAGAACGGGGACGGCCCTGTCAGCTACTCGCTGTCTGAAAGTGCTCTGCTAAATCACAGCCCAGGAAACGCCTAATGACTGATGGTTCAGACTAGCGTGGAAGAACCACAGCACTCAGAGAGGATGTTCTGTTTCCCAAATCGCCTCATTTGGCTTTTAAATGCTTTTAGGATCTCAGTGGGAAAAACATTTTATTTGACGCAAAAAGTTTCCGGTGACAACTTTTTGTAGGCCTGCACTATTAGTCGAAATAAAACCAGCTTTGATATGGCTGCTATTAAATTAAATGCATGTTCTGTGTATTTCAGAGCAAAGCGTGGCAGTGTGTTGTGTTACACATGAGCAGATCATGATCCTGTGTTTTCAGTATCTCAAAGCAGCTCAGTTCGCAGTAAATGAGATTTCTAAACTTCTGACTAGGGATATGCCGGTATCAAATTTTCATATTGTGATTAATTGCTTATGCTTTTATCACGGTATACGGTATTATCACGGTATTGAAATTTAGTTTAAAAAAAGTGCTGTCATAATACAGTATAACAGGTTTAATAACTTTTTTCTTATAACAAAAATAACTGAACATTTAAATGCAATAAAGCAATACAGAAAAATGTATAAAGCTAAAAGTTTTACACAGATTAAAGTGCAAAAGAACTATAAAGACCAATAGGTATCCCTTTACAATAAGACCTCATTAGTTAGCCTTAGTTAATGCATTAACATTCACAATGAGCAATAGCTACATTTGCTACAGAAGTTATTAATTATTAGTTATTAAGTCTTAGTTCATTTTAGCTCATTAAATAACACTGTTGCAACTTTCGATTTTAACAACGTGTTATTAAATATTGGAATACCTAAGATTAATCCATGATAACAATATCATGCATATTCATTACCATGATATATCGCATTACCGAATACCGGCACAAGTCTACTTCTGACTAGAGAACATGTTTTTCATTTTAAAGAAATCTTTTTGACTTTTTGTTTTTTAATTTAGTCATTTAAGTAGGGGTCACGTAGATGATACGTACGGATCAGGCTGCACGGTTCGGCATGCATGGGATTCGCGGATTAACTGTTTAAGTTTAACCATCATAGAGTTAAAGTTTATCATATGCACATGTTTTGTCTTGCCAGTTTACACATTCAAGCAATTTTAACTTGCGTGTGTTTTCTGTGCGCTCA
Source organism: Sinocyclocheilus anshuiensis (assembly GCF_001515605.1). Lineage (NCBI taxonomy): Eukaryota > Metazoa > Chordata > Actinopteri > Cypriniformes > Cyprinidae > Sinocyclocheilus > Sinocyclocheilus anshuiensis. The sequence goes on along the minus strand of NW_015557197.1, from coordinate 642,790 downwards.
GCTACTGCCGCACACACCCGAAGCGCGCACATGCAAAGAGAGAGAGACACCTCGTGAACAGCAAATTGATTCCTCTTTCACATACACACAAAGTTGTTAAAATACCAGTTTTGGCAAGTATTCTAGTAAACACAGTTGGTTATGTCTTAAGCGAACTTAAACAGCTGAGAAAAAAAGGGATGTGTGTCAGTATTAGGTCTGTGCATTTGGTTTTAAAGAGACAGCAGCCAATAAATACCTGTTCCTGTCTGCTAATCAAACAACACCACAGCTCTAACAAAGATTAATCTGTATTTAATTTTTAATATTGTGTTTTGTGTTATTTTACACTTAATTATTTAATTTCTGCACCTGAATGCCACTGTTACTGACTTTATTTGTAACTGTGTTTTGTTGTATTCATCTATGCTTGTAATTTGTGTAATTGTTCTTGTTTTATTACTAACTTTATTAGTTAAGCTAGTAGTTTTTGCTGTTGTATACAAGTACTTAAAGTTAGCTTTCACTAATTTTATTTATTTATTTATTTTTATTTTTTTGCTGATCCGAAACATGATCCGATCCGTGACTCAAAATCCATAATATGATCCGAACCGTGAGTTTTGTGATCCGTTGCACCACTAAATTTAAATGTGTTAACTTATAACATTGAAAAAGTGTACAAAAGTATACTCTTTTAAAAAAGTACTTAGTGCTTTTTGTCCTCTCTCCAGTAGCCCTGGCCTACAAACTCGATCTACAGTCCAATCCACTTGTTATTGCAGCTAGCAATAACAAGTAGCAAATTGTGGTTTTAGCAGTCTGTGATGTAAACTAAAGGCTATTGGCTAGTTTAAAAATGAGGACAGTGATGACAATGGGGCAACTTTGAAGAAGTTAATACAGGAGAAGAAATCCTGAAAGAAAAAGAATGATTTGTTGCCCTCCTGTTATTTTTTATTTTTTTAACTGTCATGGTTTCATAACATTGTGGATGTTTAGAGTGGTTTTATATCTGCGTATAGTGTATGGAGACCACCATAAGGCCAATAAACAATCTTGTGTGTTTTAGTCCATGAACATTTTTTGAAGCCTAAATCCAGCCTGAATTTGCACATCTTTTTCTCAGCATTGTAACGGCTGTACCTGAGCGGAGCAAGTGCTTTCTTTGGCAATCGTCTGGGCCTTTCCGTTGTAGCTCTTACTGATTATAATTACTTATACTGTCTTTTTACGCGTTGCGTTGCATCGCATCGCACCGCGCAAACATAAAACCATGTCTGCATTTGTGATCGGAGAAATGACAAACAACAAACGCTACTCTACACTTAGAGTAGAGTGAGCGGCGGCCGGCGGGCTTGAGTGAGGAATGGCCGGTGGGCTTGAGAACGGCACAGCCGGCGGGCTTGCGGCAACCACGTGTGCGTTGTGATTGGCCGAATACCTCAATCGTGTGATGGAAATGTTACACCCCTTACCATATTTGGAAATACACATCTTCTCCATGACATGGTGGCGGCAGCAGCAATACTACAGCGAGAATAAAAGTTACGCCTTTTTTCTTTGCGTGAACATTTGGACGGCGTAATTCAAATCTTCCCACATCATGACGTAGACATGTGGGGGTGTGTTAGAACGAGCCGTTTTAGGTAGGCGTGGTTGACTTAACTTTTATAAAGAGTATCTCTTTGGATTTGAGACTTTAGTCTTTGCAACTTTACAGATCTTCTTTATGCACCAAGAGCTTGTAACACTTCAAAGAGAAAGGAAAAATTGAAATAGCATGATATGACCCCTTTAATATATTTTGAAATTGAATTTAGCTGAATATTCAGCATCGTTACTCAAGTCTTCAGTGTCACATGATCCTCCGGATATCATTTTAATATGCTGATTTGGTAGCATTTCTTATTATTATCAATGTTAAAAACAGTGATAGAATTCTATAGGATTCTTTGAGGAATAGAAAGTTCAAAAGAACAGCATTTATTTTTTTTACCACCCAGACCCTGAGACTGTGATGTATTCCACCAGTGAAGCCCGGTTTAGAAAGCACATTTTGTGCCTGGCTTGTCTATACGGTTAGGATAGAGAGTGTTTGTCCCAGTTGGCTGTCGCTTGCTCGGACTGTTAGACAGAGCTGAATGGTGTCCTGTGAAAAACAATCAGTGGTTTCAGTCAGGCCCAGCTATTCTCGCTGTGCACCATTTAGATAGACGGCAACTTTCTTTGGCACAGGCCTCTCTAGTTGGTATTTGGGGGGTGAATTTTGGTGGGACAATCTAAATGCGTTTTTTAGTGCTTGCTAAGGCTTGCATTGCTATCACTATTAGTTAAAACTTTCATATTCCAGTCTCTTAATAATTAAACCTTTAATGCATTCACTGATCAAAAATAAAGTAAAACAGCTGTGCAACATTATAGTTTAAGGTAACGCATTTCCATTTGAGTATAACTTAAAATATCTTCTATTCCTGTTATGCAAAGCTGATGATGCAAAGTCTTCAGCGATGCATAATCTTTAAGGGTTGGTTGAAATCCCTATTGCTGAGGATTAAACTTTTATCTCTTAATGAATCTTCAAAAAGACTTGAATCATTCTGATAAGTGCTTCACTGAATTAACTCCTTGAATCCATCAAAGCAGTCACTGAATCTGACTCATTTACTGAACTGCAAGTTATCATTACTTTAAAGTGATGTCAGTCTCAAAACAAAGCAAGTTTTGTGTATTTAAAGCTTGTGAACCTTTATTTTAGATCGACTTACTGACTGGTTGTTCATATGATGACATGTAGTTTATTTCTAGATGATATTTTGATTAAAAAAGACATTGAAATATATTTATATGTGACCTTTCCAAGAACCACCTAGACAGCTACACCTTGTTTTATGGCTGCGTTTACATGACGTAACACCCATGATTTCACGTTGATTGTATTCTGGAGTGTCATTTTCTTGTCTGATTATCCCTTGTCCTGTCACACCACAGGTTGGTGTTTTTTTTTTTTTCAGCTATAATGGTATGGTATGTCTTCAACAGGATTTTATGGGAGAGATCCTTGTTCCCTCTCATGACTCATGGCTGAATTGCAAGTGTCAAGGAAAAAAAAAACTCCCACTCTGTGATCGGTCGGGTATTTAAATCTGCCACTTAACTGCCGGATTTTATTTAACTGCCCGGTACTATTTCCTCCCCTCAATTTACTGCCAGTTTGAGCTGAAGGGGCAGTTCTCATCAGGCCCAGTGGCCTTGTGGGAAGATTTCAGGACCGGGGTAAATCACTCCAGCTCAGGAGACAGTAAATGGCGCGGCACCCTCGTGATCGCTCCGGTTACAATGCTACTACTGTACTGTCATGGCCTAACCTTGGTCCTCCCATTTATTAACGCACCTGTCATCGCAGTTAAGTATTTGCCATCTTTGATTTGTGACACTGCAGTTGTTGAGGTAATAAATAATGCCTACCCGCTCAATTACATATCTGGTAACTCCTTCACCAATGCGGACTGAAAATGAAAGAGCGGACATTGTGTTATTGAACGACAGATGCATGTATGTTTTAAAACAAGGAGTAAGATATTCAAATTGGGTTCCTGTTCTGTGCTTTCTGGTGATTCATGTGTTATTAAAAGGTTGTGGTTTGTGTTCTTACAGGAAGTTTCTGATATAATTTTACACAGTTGTCAGTACGTAGTCATGCGATGATCACCATCATCAAATATTTACTTAGAAAGATGCTTTCGTTCTGCTGCGCTACTCCTACTGAACACTAACGCCTTCAATAATCAGAGGGGCGGGTGTGAGACGAAGGACATGAGTCCATGAGAGATGACAACTTGCATCTGGAATTCGTTACGGACACTGATGTGAAACAGGCCCTTTATCGGAAACACTGTCATCAGGATTAAGACAAGTGTCTCAAAAGCGTTTCTTTAAAATTGCTTAATTGTTGACGTTTTTGCTCTAGAGAAAAATTGTCAGGTCAAGTAATGTTGTGCTTTCTGCGTAACTACCTGACATTTCTGTTGTCAATCACTGTGTGATTTTAACCAAGTATCTGGATAGGTTCTTAAAAATCAGCTTACAATCAAAATTCAAAAGTTTAATTTATTTCATTTCTTTGTGCATGATCAACTATATATCAATCGCTGCATTTTTTTTTAAAATAGGGCATTCTAAGTCAATATACTGCAGTATTTCCTCTCTCAATCAGTAGAAAATATGGTTAACACCTGGTCATGCACGAAAAAAATAATACCATCATGTACCGTGAAACCGGTATAATTTTGAAAAATACCGTGATATAAATTTTTGGTCATACCGCCCAGCACTAGTGGTAACCTTAAAATATTATTTTAAGATTTAACATTTGTAGATGGTCTAAGGCAAAAGAGTTGTAAAAACTCTGAAAATCTTTTAGAGCTTATAATTCGATCAAAAACCCCAAACAATTGACACATTATTCATTTTTTTTTTTTATTCATGTAAGCGATAGCTTATCTTTTAATCAAGACATACTCATGATTTTATGACATTGATACTGCTTCATTTATTCAGAAACACAAGTTTCTTAGTCATATTTGTGTATTTTACTTTTATTGTTACAAGTAGGCCAACAGCGCCCCCTATGTAAATAAAACGCCTTACCAGACATTGCATTAGGACCCAGGGGAGGCTGCCGCTGCTGCTACTGCGCGTGCTGCAAACTGACTCTCACTAGTGATGGGAAGTTCGGATCATTTTACCGACTCGGATGCCACAAATAAATAAATGTATGGGAAACGCATCCCACAGCACAACCACCTGAGCCCAACTTCAGTCTACTCATCACCTTAACTTTAACTGCGTTTGTAGCCGGCGCCATAGCCAGACTGATAAACAAACACAGACCGGAAGTTAACTTCGGGCCAGGCGCATGCGCCCGATGAAACCGTCTATATAAAGCTTGAAGCATCCGAATCGGCATCGATATCGGCCAATCACCATGACAAGAATTTGGTACTCCGTATCGGCTGCAAAAATCCTGATCGGAGCATCCCTAATTTTAAGCCATTATCGGCCGATTCCGATATCAGACCGATAATGTCGTGCATCCCTACTTTTAAAGTTAAAAATAATTTAACAGCATTTTTTTTAAATGTTAGTCTTTCTTAACATTATAAATGCCTTTGCTGTCACTTTTGATGAATTTAATGCAACTTTCCTGAAAGTTTGTATTTTTTAAGTATTTAAAACATTTTTTAAATAAATATTTTTTTTAAGTATACTTATTTTAAATAAGAAAGAAATGTACTTTTTGTTGGTGTTATTTTTCAGTGGATATTAATTCTCTCTTGGAAATGTGCCGCATTATGGAAGCTAAACGTGCTGCAGATGTCATTTTATGTTGTCTTTAATATTCTCTCTGAAAAAAGCACAGGGTGTTAAAGCGCTGAATGAAAATTTCCAAAACACATCACTATGATTTGGTGAGCGTTTTATTCTCTCTCTCTAGGACTTTGTAGTGACTGGGATCAAAGTCTCCTTTGTGCCTTTTGAAATTCACACTTTGCAACCTTGATTTTAAAAACACGGTGCTAAAAGACCGAGGTGAAGGTTTGTGTCTGTGTCCTAATGCCGTGACGGGGACACAAACACTGAAAGCCTGTGAATCGTCCACCTTTTCCTCTGTATTTTGATCACCTCAGTGAATACAAATGACCGCTGGGGAGCTCAGGCAGGTGTGCAGGTCCCTGCAGGCCCCTGCTTTGACTCCTTTTCCATAAATCTGAGCTGGTTTTTGCAAAACATAACAGAGAGCAGACCATCATTTCCCCAAAAATACAAAGCCGGACATATTCAAACAAGTCAAGATGAGGATGAATAAAACGATGAGGAAAAACACATTGCAGCTTCAGTGTAGCTGTACACTACTGTTCAAAAGTCAGGGGTCAATAAGATTTTTTATTTTTATTTTTTTAAGGAAATTAATACTTTTATTTAGCATGGATGCATTAAATTCATCAAAGTGACCGTAAAGACATTTATAATGTTATTAAAAATTATGTTTCAAGTAGGGGTGCTCCGATCAGGATTTTTTGCAATGATAAGCCTTTCTAAACCTGTGTTCCAACAAAAGAGAACATTATAACTTGTTTTTACGTCACAACATCAGTCGAGTGCTTGAAACAACTTCCTTTTGTGATCTGATGTGGCTTCTTATAACAGAATGAGGCAGAACATATATTCTATTAGGCATGCTCCGATCAGGATTTTTGCAGCCGATACTGAGTACCGATTTCTTGTCATGGTGATCGGCCGATTCTGATGCTTCAAGCTTTATATAGACGTTTCATCGGGCGCACGTGCCTGGCCCAAAGTTAACTTCCGGTCTGTGTTTGTTTATCAGTCTAGCTATGGCGCTGGCTACAAACGCAAGTGTTAAAATTAAGGTGATGAGTAGACTGAAGTTGGACTCTGTGGGATGACTATTTAGCTGTTGTTATTGATTCTATTTGGAAGTCTACCGGAAGTTAAGTTAGGGCCACAAAAGTGTGCATGCGCAGTAACATTTGTTTATGTTGTTGCTGTTGAAACAGTCTATAACATATGTAATAATGTTATATAAATAATCATAAAAAGTAGGGCTGGGTATCGATTCAGATGTTCCAATTCGATTCAATCTCGATTTTCAAGCTCTCAATTCGATTCAATTTCGATTTTCTATTCGATTTCGATTTTCGATTCGATATTCGATTCGATTTTTGATTTCAATTCTCGATTCGATTTGACTATATGAATGAATATAGATTTAATACAAATCCTATATTTATAAAAAATTTACAGTGAACATAAGATTACAAATGGTTAATTAATAGGAAAATAAGAGCCACAAACCTGTATATTAAACACTAATTGGAGTAGTTTGATGCAACTCATTAGGTTTAATTTAACATTGTCCAATGTTAGAGAGAGGACAAAATAAATAGAAGCATTTAAACTCCAACATGGAGAAGACTGATGCAACGCATAAGGTTTAATAGGCTACTGTCCAATATAAGACTGAAGAGGAAAAAATAAATGGAAACATTTAAACTACTGAAAGAACAAAACGAAGTACTTTGATCACGGTTATATCCACGGGCGCTGCGGATAATCCACGGTCGGGTAATAAAAAAAAAATGCATTCTGATTATTTGCGGGTGGGACGCAGGTGGATAAAATAAATCATTTTTTTTTCATGAGGCAGACGATTTCATTTGTTTGTGTGTGTGTGTGTCCAAGTCAGAACCATCTGTTCTATTTTAATAGTATTTTATTGATTTTCTTAAACTCACGTAACATCATTTGAAGCTATTTTTTTGTTAAAATAACAATTTTGATGTATACCGTTCATTTTATGAAATAAAAGAGATTTTGGTTAAAGGCTTTCAGTTTTGCAGTCCGGCAGTGGTTTGATCATTTCTGATAATCGTTATGTTGATATCTTAAGTACTCCACTGAAACCTGTTGTCTGTCTTTTGCTGTTTTTGCCAAATCATCTCAGAGGCAGCGGTCCAACACAGCTGTGAATCTGTCTTATATGACCTGGACGAGGATGTCTCTCTGTTTAACAAAGCACTCTGAGCTAATGGCATTACAAGCTGCTGTGGTTAATGGTCTCTCAGCAAATGGGCTGGCTCTTCCTCTAGTGAATATCTGTCAGAGCTGTGCTTCATTTGTCAGGATGTTGAAGGAAGAAGGGCAGAGCTCTTTTTTTTTTTTTTTTTTTTTGCTGTTGAACCATGTGGAGACTTCATATGTGTTTTTGTTCTTTTAAAAGTCTACTGCGGTCCATCAAACGGACCACACCAGCTGTCTAGGATAGTTAACCATGTCCGCCCCGGATGACCCTCGTGAATTAGGACTAGACGTTTTCGTCATGTCCGAGAAGATGTTTTTTGGTTTCGAGGAGATTTGGAGACCTGTAAATCCAGCTCTGTTAAGAGGCGTGGTTGGACAAGTCTTGGGGTCTGACAGATTTATCTCTGCTTTATTAGACCACAGAAATCCAAGCTGTTACAGAGAGAACTTCTGGTTAGTGTAGTTCACAAACGGTCTCAGTTCACTGATAGCAGAGCTCTCTGAGATAGGTGGCAGATGTTATGCTAATCTTTAAATGATAAGTGAAGATTTTTGGTTGTGCTGGAATTTCTTCGGAGCTGCAGGCCCAGCAGGAGATCAGCACCACTTGAAGATAAGACCCTTAAATAGATTGAGATTCTTATCGTGTCTAAATTGGTTTAACCATCTCATTCAAGATTTCACCTTAATACAGTGTCCCAACCAGCCATGACCACAACAAAACATTCTGTTGGTCACTTTTGGCTTCTGTTTGACTTGTTGCACCAGATTGTAGTGAAAATTAATTGGTTCAAAAAGGTATTAAGATTAATTTCTATACTATTTGATTTCCATTCACAGATTGTCAGTTTGATTCAATGATTCAGTTTGATTTTAATTCTGATTCCAATTTTTGAGGCATTTTTCAGATATGAACTTTCTAGCTTGCTTTATTTAAAAAAAAAAATTGTATTAAAATTTCATTCTAGAATTAATAACTTTGATTCAGCAATCACTCTAATCTATTCAGTGAAATATCCGTCAAACTGATTCAAACAGTAACTTCTGTGTTTGTGAGTCTTTTTGATTTATTTATTCAAAGGATTGGCACAGGAGACGCAATTTTTCTTGATTCAAATGGTAACTTTTGAGTTGGTGAGGCTTTTGAATGATTAATTCGAAGTAGTGATTTGTTAGTCACTTGTACTTGATTCAAATGGTAACTTGTTTTTGAGTCTTTTTGAATGATTCATTCAAACAATCAACATGCAAGAGTCACGTGTTTGTTATTCAAATGGTAATTTCAGTGTTTGTCTTTTTTTTTTTTTCCCTCGAATGATTCATTAAAAGAATTGGCTCATGAGAGTCACTTGTTTGTTTTTCAAATGGTAACTTCTGATTTTGTGAGTCTTAGATGGTTCATAAGAGTTACTTGTTCTTGATTCAAGCAGTGACTTTTGAGATCATGAGTCTTTATGAATGATTTATTTAAAGTATCAGCTCATTTGTATGTGATTGGGACTACACAAGTTGCACTGTTTTTTGATTCACTAAAAAGGAACTGCTCATAAGTGTCATTTATTTATGAATCTGACTGTTCGTTGTGTATTTTTATTTTTTTTTGTTGTTTCAGAAAAAGTCAATCTGTTTTTTTTTTTTTTGTTTTTTTTTTAAAATTTTATACCCAGTTCTATAGCTATCATTCATATATTCTGTCAGTAAATGCCCTAAGCCAACCCCAACTTTTTGGGGTATTCATGGCTGTTTTTTGTCAGCAGAAGCGTGCTCATGTCTTCCCCAGAGCTGACCCGCTGCAGTCTGCAGACACATCCTTTCCCTTGCAAGCTCGGGCCCTTGTGGTCTCCATCTTGCCCTTGACTGACCCAGCCTCAGTCTGACTCAGTTCTGCAGAGCATCTGCCTCAGCTAAACCTCTGGTGACGTACATGTTATTTCAGCAAGTAAGCCGAGATATATCAGCAGAAAAACCTTGTGAAAGTCCATTAATGTCTTTTTCATAGTCGAGTCTCACCAGTGAAGAACAGCCTCTCATTCCTTTAGTATATCCTTTCACTATTTTTTTCCTCTCTCGTCCTGCCGAGCACTTTGGCTTGTCGTGCAGGAAGTGCTGAATTAAGGAGTCATTAGTTGACATGGGTTACAGGCATGACAGAAAGAACACGTCCCTGCGGCTCCTGCTGCCGTCATGACCCAACTGTAATTGATTCAGAGCTTGTGGCCTGGCAGCAGCAAGTTTGCATGGGGGAAAAACTGGTGCTCTATATTAGAAATATTACGATCAGCTGTTCAATGTAGGTAGTACTATTGTTTTTCACTTGATTATTTATTCTGTTTCACCTCACTATAGAGGTACTGAAAAATGCAATTATTTATGCAATTATTTATTTAAATTCATTTTTATTGTTGCTTCAGTTCATTACTTTTGGTTTTGCATAAATCTCGCACATTGACTAGATACTTTGGTTCTTGTGCACATATAAAAAATAAGTGAAAAGCTTCAATGTAATAACCTTTAGGCAAGAGTCCTGGCATCTCAATCCACAGTGATTCACACAAACTAATGCACCCTCTGGCTGAGACCTCACAGAATTGCTCTAGGGAAAGTAAATACTACATGGAGAGAGAGAGACCTTGATGTTGTTCCTGTACGCTGCCCATATCCTGACCCACAGGCTGACCCGACTGAGCCATCTCATTGCTTTGTGCATTTGTGCAGATGATTAACAAATGAACTCAGCCTCACCCCGTTATTAACCAGGGAGTTGGAGAGCGAACATAATTCCATGATTCATCATCTTCTCTTGGTTTTAAATGTATCTTTTCTCACAGCTTTGCTTATCAGTTTGGTCGTCAGGGCTTTTTTCCTATCACCTGTCGTATTTCAGGCATTAAAGCATATGAATGTTGACGTAACCGTTCATTTTTGCCATGCGTTATAGAACAGCCGGTTTGGGCTTGTTTCCTTGCTGGTATAGATTATATATATCACTAGGTGACAGTTTTTATAAATGTTAACTTTTAAGAAACTTAAAAATCAGAACATGGACCAACCATCGAGACATTTCACATTGGGCACACGTCTGATACGGTAGATTTATTGCCGATAGATTATTATAAAAAAATAATATGCAAGTGCTATATTAGTATATTATTATAGTGTTATATTTCAATTTCACAAAGAAATGTGCAGCATTTTGTCCAAGCAATAATAAAAGGACACATTTAATTTATAATTTAAATAATCAAAATCGTGAATCGAATCGTGAGTTGAGTGAATCGTTACATCCCTACTCGCTAATGGATCCTCTGCAGTGAATGGGTGCTGTCAGAATGATAGTCCTAACCGTTGAATAAAAACATCACAATAATTCACAAGTAAACCACACGACCCAGTTTCATCAATTAACATCTTGTGAAGTGAAAAGCTTGTTCTATAACCTTACAACTTAAAAAAAATAGCGATAGACTTGTATAATATTTAGAATTGTTTTTGACATGTAATCTATTTAGTGTTAATAGATATGCTCAAACGCACGTGTTGAACCTGCCAGGACATTGGTAAAGGTGTCTACATGCAGAATCAGTTTAATAGACAAAAGTCTAGGTATGCCCATCGTTCTTTTTAGCTTACACTTTGTTCTTGTCCTCTGCTAATGGTTTAGCATGTCTTTATTTATGAATACAATTGCATGAGAGAATTTTAACAGCGTGTTGTGGTGGTTTAGGAATGGTAGTGATCGTGGTTGTTTGTAGGAAACAGAAATCTGTTGCTTGTGTAAATAACATTTCATGTTAAAAAGTGGCATTTTGATGCTGTAGATCAAGAAGGTAAAGTTTTATTTAAAAATAATAATTTAAACTGAATTGTTACTGTAGTTATTTTTGAGCAACTCTAATTTGAAATGTTCCTCAGTGTCTCTGATGATCATTAACCAAACACTACAGCTCTGAGAGGAGTCTTTCATAGCTGGTGGTTAAACTACAACTTTTTGGGCTGTTGTGATCACCTTGATGGGTTTATTTTTCTACTTTATGTAGGTGGATTAATCTTTTAACAGGCCGTTGTGTTGTTTTCATCCCAGCAGGTCAAAGTAGCTCACTATTGGACTGTTCTGAATGTCTAAGTGGCGGTTTGCTGTTAGAGAGTGGATGTGAGATGATTGTTATCATACAATGCTGAGCTTGCAGTAGTTTGATTTGTAGTTAAATTTGACATCCAGGTGCTAATGGATTCCATTGTTAGAGATGTTATTCCAAATGGCATTTACTTTTAGTCTTGTTTAAGGAAAGATCTGCTGAAAACTGCTTTCTCTGTGACTATGTACAGATTTTCATCTTATTATCTTCCTCCTCCCCTCTCTTTTTCTCCATATTTCTCTATTTTTGTCAGTACCGAGTGCCTGTTCCTTGCACATTGGCAGCATTACTTCATCTAATGAGCTGTGTGAGATCGTACTGTGGTAAAATCTGTAAAAGACAAAGTTCAATCCCAGTAAACCAATAAACGGTCAACTAGATCAGGACTGAAGAAATGTGTGCTGTTTGAAAGGCAACCAACCATTTAAGGGGGCTTTCAAACTTTTGGTTTGACGTCAGAGTTTGGCTCATTTGAATGCTGTTTGGAAAACAGGCATCTGTTGTATGGTTCATGTGGTCTGCATTTGACATAACAATCTGGCCTAATTTGCGAAAGAGAACCGCTATTAATCTGGTAATCTTATTGACGCCCATGTTTGAACCGGACTCTGCTCTTCTCCCCTCAGAAGCGCTTGTGGGCACCGATGAAACGTGCCCAGCTGGACTCGTGGTGGTCTCAGGTGTTCTTGTCTCATGGGCGTCTTCGTCTGCCGGTGTTACTCCACTAATTAAAGCCATCAGGGCTCAGAGGATGTTCACACTGACAAGGAAAATTACAGTCACTACAAACTCCTGCTGTGTTCGCATGGAGACTCGGGCATTAATGTCAGCCTGTGAACACGAGCTGCTGGTGGGGAGGAGGAGGATTATTATTTATCGTTTATTTATTTAGGCAAGACAAGGCTTTTAAAAAAAGACCGGCTGGCACTTTACATTTAGAAGGCTGACAGGCGCAGCTTCAGAAGGCCCAAATTGGTCTCTCGACTCTCGAATGTTTTATTCATTTTTCTCTTTTACATAGTTGGGATTGGTCGTCATGGTCGAGTATTCGTAGACTCTTCTAGCTGATTTATTAGGTTGACTAGTTTATAGTTAAGTTTGAGATTTAGGCTATAATGCTTTTGAAAGAACTCTCTTATTCTCAGCAAGGCTGCATTTATTTGATTAAAAACAATAAAAAGAGTAATATTGTGAAATATGATTACAATTTAAAATACCAGTTTTCTATTTGAATGTATTTTAAGTTGTCATTTATTTACATTTATTTACAGCATCTACTCCAGTCTTCAGTGTCACATGATCCTTTAGAAATCATTCTAATATGCTTATTTAGTGCTCAAGAAACATTTCTTATAATTATCAGTGTTGAAACCAGTTGTGCTGCTTAATATTTTTGTGAGAACTGTGAAACTTTTCTCAGAGTTCTCTAATGAATACAAAAGAGCAACGTTTATTTGAAATGTTTTATATATATATATATAAAAAAAAGTATTTACCTTTCACTTCTGATCAATTGAATGCATCCTTTCATCATTTAATATATTACCTTTTTGGAAGAGGAAGATGATTTTGATTTGACTTTGCACAGTAAAACCCACTTGTTTAGGTTAAATTCCTCTCCTTCAAAGCACTGCAGCTATAGTTGTTCACATTCAGAGAGACATCTTTGGCTGTTGCATCATGTCTCGTGCTGTTTTTGCACTTCCCTGTTAAACGAACAGAATGCAAGTAGATCGAAGGCTTATTAGAGATGCTTTTTGTAACAGTAGGAGCTCAGCATGAGCCTGGATTTAAAGAGTTTAGCTTTGGCTTCATGGGTTTGCTTAATGATTATTCCAGCTGGAGATTTGAAAATACTGAGTTTAACATAGTTTCTGCTAGCTCTTAAGTCACCCATTTTCACAAAGCGATCCCTCAGTCTCAGCACTTTAAATTGCCCACCTGCCATTGCCAATAACCTCAGTGAGGTGAGATGGGCGGCCTGTGCTGTAAATCAACTCAGGCTTGACACTTCCTTAGTCATGGGGATTGTTACTCTTGTTCCCTCTGGCCCACTTTTAGCCCTTTTCTATCAAATTGAGCTGGTGCCGTTGGATCTGTTGAGCTCTTGCGGTCTGCGGTCCTACTGACATAAGAGCCGAACGGCAAAGCTGATGGATCATGATCCATCCTTTTTTGTGAATGTGTTATTACTAGTCTGAAACATGCAAAGTAATTTAATTGAGAGCCTTTAATTTAGAGCCATGTATGGTTTGAATGTTACAATGTTGTCCAATGTTCTTTGAACCCCAAGTATCTTCTTTTATGTTCTGTTGAAGAAAGTAAGTCATATGGATTTGGGAGGACATGACGTTGAGTTCTGGTCCCTTTAAGAGCCCCAGGACCACCTGTTTTTTGGTGGTAACATGCAGAACTGGTCCAGATCGTGCTTTTAGGTCACATTGGTTCAGCTGGGGTTGCTTAAACTGGAGTATGAGCTCTCCAACAATAACTTGCTACTGTAGAGAAGAAATGCCCTATTATGGTGTTTGCTCTCTGATGTCCTACCTGAATCAGGCATGAATGGTTTGCTTTCTCTGACCATATGTGGTCAGTTTGGGTCTTTTTCTTGGAATATTTTGTGCTGGAGATGTTTGATCTCTTTAGCTTGGAGATTTAGGGTATTTTGACCGTGATGTATTTTATTGCATTTCTCAGTGCAAACCTCACCAGGAAGGTTACGAATAAGCCGCTTGCTTAAAGTGGCGTATAATTTTAATTGTACACAAGGAAGTGGGCAGTAAGAGAGCACATTGAATTCTGAGAAGAGGCGTAGCTGTTGTATTTGTTACCATTGCTCGAGTGGTGTCAAATCGCATGGATACTGATTGATCACAATGCAGCGAAACTAGAGAGTTTGCCAACATGATCTCACAGTCACACTCCAAAACATCAGCAGAAAGAGCCAAGAAGTGATGTAGTGTACTGAAATGATTTTTTTCGTGATCAAAGTCTTTTCCATTGTGCAAATTAACCCTCCCAAATTCCAGAGGGTTTGTCTTTGACATTTTCTCAAGGGGCTGAGGATTTTGGCCTGTATCATCCTTGCTGTCTCTGCATGGTGAAAGCAATTAGAAGTTTGGGTTTCGTCAGGTCCCTGGTTGGCGCATTCCTCAGAGGTCCTGTCTCGGCCTGGTACGAGGAGGGGATGAGCTCTTCTACTCATCCTGAGAGGAGACACAGACATTACTTCAACTTGAGAGAAGAAAACAAATCTTTGCTTCTATGTATTTGTTCCTCAGTCAAATCACTGCCAGGTAGAACAGTCACAAATATGTTTATATAGGCTCAAATGAGGCACTTAAACATCTCATTACAAATCATCAAGGGTTAAAGGGTTAGTTCACCCAAACATTTAAATTAGCCCATAAATTACTCACCCTGAAGTCATCCTAGGTGTATATGACTTTCTTCTTTCAGACGAATCCAGTCGGAGTTATATTAAAAATTGTCTTTGATCTTTCAAGCTCTATCGTTGTACTCAGCGGGTGTTGCAGTGCTTCGGTTCAAATGACGTGAAATAAAAAGCACCCTTCCACAAAAAAAAGTGTCTCACATGGCTCCGGGGGGTGAACAAAGGCCTCCTGTAGCGAATCGATGCGTTTTTGTAAGAAAAATATCCATATTCAAAACGTAATAATCACTTGAATCTAGC
>NW_015557197.1:612787-627316 GCF_001515605.1 Sinocyclocheilus anshuiensis | reverse complement strand
TTTAATATAACTCCGACTGGATTCGTCTGAAAGAAGAAAGTCATATACACCTAGGATGACTTCAGGGTGAGTAATTTATGGGCTGATTTAAATGTTTGGGTGAACTAACCCTTTAATGATAAGTGCCAGTGTTGATGTGAAAGAATGTGTTCCACTGGTTCCTAAAACCAGTTTTGTTGGTATCAGAAACTGCTTCGAAACACTAGATGGTTTCTGAAATGACAAATCTGTCGTGCATTTCAGGTTTTTGTTGTTGTAATTGGATGCCGTGATCAAGAGATTGAATCTGTGCATGCAGAATTCAGATGAAAGCTCAGCAGATTTCTATGGAATTAGACACATTTCCCACCTGTTGCATTTTTATTTTTTCCTTGTTAAAAATGGGTGATAGAGCAGCCAGGTTATTTGAGGATATTTCTGAGATTGTGTACAGTTGGACTTATCTATGTATTTAATTTTTATTTTTTTGGTGGGGGTTTTGAGTAAAATAAGTGTTTTTTTTTGTTTGTTTTTATTTTAGTAAATAGTAATAAAATGGTACAAAATTAATATTTTTCTGATTTAATAATACTTTCATTTCCTTTGTGTTGCTCTCTCAGTTCTGTTTAATGCAATTTACCAAATATAAGCATCTTTAGATTTTCCCTGTAGTGCATTTTTACTATAAAAAAATCAAAACGACGGTGGGGTTCGGTGCCGCAGGCAAGTGACGTGTAACTGGTGTTGCGGCTTAACAACAGTATCACCGTCAGCACCGTCTATCGCGGCAAGCCTATTATCCAGATGACTTGATGCTGGTCTTGGGAGCGTTTTAGGAAAGGGTCAGGTGTTGTGAGGAAGCACGAGACTGAATAACTTCGCCTAGCTGTTTTGAGGCTAAGTGTTTCCAGGTGTTCCTGGTGAAAGAGCCGAACTCTTGATGGGATAAAGGCGAACGTGATGCTGCTTGAATTCTGAAGTGTCTGCAGGCAAGAAATATAAAGTTCAACCCTCCGTGCTGACACTTACTCTTATTTAAACCTAGTGCAATCTAGTCGTTCAAATCAGAATCATTTTAATTAGGTGGAAAAATGTAATGTGACTCATTTAGGAAGACCCAGAGAGAGTATTTTTTCATATGCATGACAGCATGTGCGAGTGAGAGAGGAGTGCTTCAGCGGAGGAGACGTGCACAGTCAAGCTTTCTCTTTCATGTCAATGCACAATAGAGTCCTTTTTTCTTCTTTTTGCTACATCAGTGAATCATTACTGGCAGCGGAGGACACGGACGTTCCCGCTGAGTCACTGCTACCTGGAAGTCCTTGTCTCTTTTTTTTTGCAGCAGCCGACTGGAAGATGGTTTTGACACACTTTTAATAATGCACAAAGTGGCGGGCGAATATTAACTCCCTCGAATCGTGTCTCTGGCTCGGTTCGGCCTAGCTGAGAGTAGGCCGCAGGGCCTGTTTGTTGGCAAGATGTAGAACGCTGGAGCTCGATGCATTATTCAGTGGCTTGGCTGCTTGTCTCTGCTTATCAGGTGACAGCTGCCAGACGAACAGGTAAATATATCCAATAACAGGGCATGATGTAGTGCTGCAGCCTGGAGGAAAGGAAAAGCAAAGGAATTTTGGTAGAGGGAACAAGATGTGAGACTCATTTCTGGACCTGGATTGGGTGGAAAGCTGTAATAGATGCTTTGCATGATTGATTAACTATTAATCAACTACTAATGTAGAGCCCAAGTATTTCAGTTTGATCTGATTTCTTAACATTCCCATTATCTTTCCCCACTATTGCAGCCACTGAGGGCATATGGATTTATTATTCTCTGGCCTCCCGACCTTGAGCGTCCTGTCGATACTTTGCACAAATGATCTCGGTTCAGTCGTGCCCTTTTTGTAAGATGGATGAACTTTTGCAGGATGCTTGAATATCTTTGCGTGGCCTTCCTCTTCCTGTTACAGGAAAAACAGTCTCTGATAGTGTTGACTTGTGGTAGCTTTTTATGTAAAATTGCAGCATTTTAAAGTGAAGACGTGAGTCTTATGGTACAGTGCACAAGTGTATAATTTCTTGAATTTGGTGCACCAGCCAAACCAGACAAACTGTTCTTCCTTTTCAAGGAAATCTGCACTTGAAAATGTCTGTTCTGCCAGCTTTGTGGATTCATCCATTGCAGGTGCAGGGTTCCCATGGCCATAAAAACCAGGGGTTTTTAAAATGCCTGGGAAATCCTAAATGTCCTGGGAAAAAGTGATTGAAATTCCTATAATGAATATCCTTTTTTCCCCTCTTGAAAATTTATTCTGCAAGATATTGCTTTTGGGTTGAGTAAAACGCACAATCTGTGGTGATGTGGTGAATCATTCTTTTGAATTGGTTTGAATTAATTCTTTTCAGTGAATCTGTCTGTGAATCATTTAGAATGAAGTAATGTTTTTTTTAATCCTCCAGTAATTACAAACTGCTGGAAAGGTCATGGAAAAGTCAGAGAAATTTAATTGGGCAGAAGTTGCAGGAATGCTCATGTGAAGTCCCACCAAGTTAAATAGTAATTTTTCACCACCACCACTTTTTTTTTTTGGGGGGTAAACAAACCCAGGAAACAAGTCACGTGTCCATTTCAGGAGTTTGGGGGCAAGAACTGTATGACATTTGTCTTCTTGACACCACTGGCTATTATTCTTCCTGTCTCAAACAGGAAAAGGACAACAAGAGACTGGTAAACCAGCTGAACCACAATCCCTTGTTAGTCTGCCTGTAGGAAACCGCACGGGTCCTGTGGTGGATTCAGAACAAAGCAGTCCACATTTATATGAATGAAATACTCTTGGCTTATAAAGCAGTATGCAGTGAGTTTAAGTACTAAACTACAACACAAGCGTTAGGGAAGAAGAAATGGATATTTTGTGTGAAAGATGTTTTTTTGGGTTTGGTTTCAGGTATAGACTCGCATTGCTTTTGAACAAAAAGCTCAAGCCTATTGTTTATAATCAGAACAGGGTGAACTTTCTCTCGACCCGAAGTACTATTGAATTTTGTTGGTTTTAGGGATGCATGATATGTCAGTATTGATTATCAGCAGATATTAATGATGCAGTGTAATATACAGTATTTGTTCATTTTATTATTATTGTAATATAGATTATATATAATTTCCATTTTAATTAAATTTATTACATTTATTTTTCCGGTTGATATTGCATTATTTTTGTCAATATTTGTGCATTATTTATTTTATTTTTTTCATTTAACATTCAGCTACACTAATGACTTTTAACAATTTGAAGCATTTTAAACAATTGATTTTTAGTGTATTTTTAGGAAAAATAAGTATCAAATTATAATATCAGGTCTTTTAAAGCCATCTTGATTGTTATTGAAGTTTTTCACACAAATCAAACAACCACTAAGTTGTCGTCAATTGAATTTTTTCCAAACCTTGAAACACCTGAGAATTTTGGAGAAGTTTAAGAAATACTTTGGTCACATTTAAAAATGTACACTATCAAAGCGTACTATCTGATAAATGGAAGCACTGAGCATCCGTTTCCCTCAAGCAAAGTCTCAGTTTTGTCTTGATTAACACATGTTTGCTGTCTGCTGCTTCACTTGTCTTTGTTGTGCCTGTTTAACTGTAGTTTGACTTGAGTGAAAAATGCCTGTAGGATCTTCCCTCTCATATCATTATTCCAGTCTTGTTTGTAAGTACTGGATCGTAGTGGCCTGATTTTATCCGTCCTTCATGATTACGGCCCTGTTGTTTGCCTGTGAGCAGACATTGACAGAGGGATTAATGTGCCCGCTGATGTGGCGGTATTTAACCAAGAGGTCAACTGGCCTGGCTTCAAATTGATGCCGATGCTAATGTAAGACTACTGTGGAATTCCAGACCATAGTGTGCCCTTGAGGAACAAATGCCTCTGGTTTGGTGCTCTGACAGCTGTGGGACCACATCGACCCCAAAGCACAATGTCCACCAGTGGGTAACCAGAAATGCTTTCTCCATGTACCACCACTTGTGGTCCAACATGTCAGAAATGATGAATGAGCTGATAAAACGCTGCACAAAAACTGACGGTCATGCTGTTTGTTGTTATTGGACTTTTTAGCAGGAATACAATGAAGGTTCTCCACAACGGGACGTTTATCTGTGCTTAGGTGCTTTGAAGGCTGGAATACACTACAGGATGTTTGCTCTGGTTTACAGTCTGGATGAGTCAACCGTAGTTGCTGGAAGTCCGAGTCAGTCTGTAAATTTTTTACAGTAGAAATGGACTGATTTCACAGAAAATGTTATGTTTTATGATGTGCACAGATGCAGTTTTTGTCTTAGAAAAAAATTTAGACCCAGCCCTAATGCGTAGTCACTCTTCAGATTTTTAAAGTCTTAAAGTGTACTCCAGCCTTAAGTTGAAGGCTGCTGTGAAGGCCTCATCACGACTGATCAGATATTAGCTTTGGCTTCTCCTTAGTCAGGGCTCAAGACTGCGATGAAATAGTCGCATTTTGTGACCATTTTTTCTGCCTGTGCGACTAAATTTTGTGTGCGGTCGCACTGGCGCGACCACCGCGTTGGTCAACTCATAAGTGCTGCAATTTCTGTTGCATATGAGAAACATCAAACGGCAAACGAAACTGAAAGCATAACGAAATAGTGCTTGGACTATACTCGCCGCGTCAGCACGAGCGCGCGCAAAGGTGCGTGCAGCAAAAATGACGCGCATATTAAGTAAACGATGGATAGTTTTCAAGCGAAAGTCAAGTAAAAGACTGCTTCTTAAACCAGAGAAGGTGAACATGCTGGTATTGCAAAAAAAACATGCAAGCACTGTCACCGTTAGTTTGACTTTTCTTTTTGTTTTTATTTTGTTTTCATTTTTGAAAAGCTTGTTATCTTTGCTGTTTACCTCACATTATGCTATGGAGGCTCTCTTTTATTTATTTATTTATTTGATTCCTCAGTGTTTGCTAAAAGTTCTGTAGTTTATTAGTCGGTATATAATACAGCATGTGGTGTGTGCCATGCCTCATCTTATTCGTTTTTGTTAATAAACGTTTTGTAAGCTAGTTTGTCATTGTATCTTACTGATTTATTGTTGTTGTGCGTTTTAATCAAGAATAACAATGAATCCATCTTTTGTTTTTGTCTTTAAAAAATGAAAGGTGTGTAGATGTATGTAAGCAAAACAGTGACAACATGATCGCGAATTCGAAAGTGAAAGCATCCAAAGCCCGTGGCTTAACACAGCAAAAGAGAAACTCCCATTCACAAAATTCAAATCACAAATAATACTACTGATGATAAAGAACGGGTTGAATGTTAACCACTTTCGTTTCCATATAACTATAAACGATGATAAAAGTTCATCAGCATGCATTGAATAATCCCATGTTGTAACGCAAAAAAAAAAAATAAAATATTGCGACCAAATCATGTGCTCGTCCGACCAGCTGAGAAAGTTAGTTGCAAAAGAGCGACCAGTGGGAAGAATGAGTCTGGAGCACTGATTTTGGTATTTGAGCCTCAAATTTGGGTGTTGCCCTCTTGCCTCAGGACTGCTGAGTCAAAACTCTCCACGCAGAGGAAATTGTGGTTTGCTCTTGGTGATTAAAAGGTCAAGAGCGAGTTTCCTCCTAAGTTGTTTTCCTTCAGCACACCTGTCCATTTGCAGCACAGCTGCAAAACCATTCCATGGTTTTGATGGAAGCCAAGGAGGCCTTCAGTGCTGTAACTTTATCCCGAAGCGCCTGGAAACCATAACAGCGAAGATTTTTTTCACTCTGAGATTCATTACCGGATATTTGAATTCTGCTCAATGTTGTTCTCTGTGACATCCTGATTACATGCGGACACTCACTCTCGGCAGGCCAAGGATGGTCAGAGCCCGATCCTTCTTCACCGTTGAAATACATGTAGATGTGAGGGATGGTCATCAGACACATGAGTTCCCCAGAGGCTCAGAGTGTGGAGAGCTGACGATAGCGGACCCTCCTTCCCTTGCCTATTCCTGCCTGTGCGATGATGGAGAGACCCTGAGGGACCTGCCCTGCCCCCTTCACCCTCCGTGCTCTGCCCTAATGGATGGGCCCTGGAGACTGATGCTCAGCTTTTACACTTGTCCTGTCTGAGACGACTTGCCAGGAGCTGCACAGATGCGCTGTGCTGCAGCTGTTTTCCATATAACTGCAAGAAACCTGGGCAGTATCTTGTAACATAAGATATATAAGACATATACAAGAACCATACAGAGGATGAGAGCATTCCCGGATCTACCTTAACATGTCTCTAGCCTATCTAGACAACATTTTAAGCATCTTGAGCACGTAAATCAGTATGTAGGAAATTTGTGGTTGTATCTTGTTTTTGGCCAAAAATTGAATGCAGTGTTGCATTCACCTTTCACTGAAAATGCAATCCCAGAATGCAGGAAAGCTTTGGTATGCAGAATTAATGCCAAATGTTTATTTTATTTTTTATTAAGTATCTATAGATATATCTATATAAGTATCTATAGAAAATAACCCCAACTATAGGCTAGTGCACCATATAGTTCAGCCATATCTGTGTGTGGTATGTTTTTGTTATTTTTAGTATTTTATACTTCAATGATAAAAATAACATTATGTAATTATGTAATTTATTATATAACAATACTAATATAATTTATGATATAGGTTATATAACATATGTAAATATAAATAATATATTTAAGAACTTTTAGAACTTGTATTTCATTTTAGATAAAACATTGTAGAATTTTAATATGTGCTATTTATTGTTATCAGCCATAGCATTAAAATAATACTTACCTTATTGTATTAGGCAGAGTTTTAATATTGGTGCATCCCTAGCTGCATAGAAGGTAGACTGTGCTCACTGAGGTCTGGAACAGAACTATAGACTGTCTCGAATACGGATGTTGATGTAGAGCTGACATGAGTTGCTATGGCTGATTAAGAGTATTTATAATGCCCTGCAAACATACAGTGTTTATGCAATAATCATGAGGGCTGGCTCTTGAATTTGCATACCACAGTTTTCTCAAGTTTCTGTTCTGACATGCACATTCCCTAATCCACTGAGGTATTCAGGTTTTATCAGTTCCTATGGAGACACAGAGAATTTAGACACAGATGGAAACAAGCTTGAAATTTTGGTGTGTGTGGAGAGAGGCCTTTGTTTCGTAATCTTTCATGAATGCTCACAACTTGTTTTCATTTCTGTTGCCTTTCCTTCCTGCTGTTCCATCAAAAATACTGGCTTCAAATGTTTGTGTATTTAGTGTAAGACTTTAAAAACAGCTAGATCACTAATCAGCTAGTTGAGTTGTTACCCATTGTGACCTGCTTAACCCTATTTAGCTGTGAATAGATGCTTTTGGGAGATCTGGATTGCTGTATTAAGGGTTTGAAAGACATTTTAAGCAGCTTTTTACATCCAAAATGGGACAAATGAGAGGGAAGATCTGAGAGTGTATTGTCAATCTGTATGCGTTACTGTAGTGCTTGTCTCATGCTTGCAGAATCCTCTCAAAACCGGAAATAAGAAAACCAAAGAGCCAAATTCATGGATTCACTCATCAGACCCATAGGGTGGTGCCTGGACCTGCCGGATGTGGCCATTCTGTGAACTTTCATCCATGTTTCCTGTGCGCTTTGTGTAGTCACACATGAGAAATGAGCTTGGCTTCGTTCTCACCTCTCAGTCATGACTCTGTGCCCCTCGTTGAATTCAAGCACCGAGCTTGGGCACAAGATCAGGGCTGCTCTCTAGTATCCCAGCATGCACCAGGTCTTTTGTTTTTCTCCCCATGCCATTTATCCTGCGTGACTGTGCTAACTAGCACATAGCTGAATGCTGTCTCCAAGGAGGAATAGCTCTGCGGATAGGCTTGACTGACTCACTCGGAGATGCGCGGCCCACATTCCTGTCGAGCAATCAGTGTCCTTTAAGTTTCTCATTACCCTGCGCACTTCTCTCGCTATATTTCTGTGGTTAAGACTGACCCTTGACAAACCACTCCCGAACTGTCGACTGCGGGTATTGGGAAAGGAATGTGTAAGAGTTAGATTTACAACTATTCCTCCCTCTCTCGCTCTCCGCATCTTGTTCCCCGCCCCCCTCTCTTTCTTTGCCTCTCTTTTGGGACAGACCGAAACCACTCTCTCTCGTTGAGGATTCTGGGAGGGGTTGACTCACGCAGGGGGGGATTTGGCTTGAAAGCAACAAGTGTTCGGCATGAAAGAGGCTCATTGTTCCTCTCCGTGGAGAGACTGTCCCTAGGTCAGCAGCCGTCAGCACTCAGCCCATCACACTGGAACGACTGTAAGCATACCAGACAGGCTCCAAATCGCCCCACTGATAACAGCTGCTGGGTCCCCGCTGTAAACGAGGGCCCCGGCGCACCGACTAGTGGTGGTCGCGGTCCTCGTGGGCGTATGTATTGAATGTCCTCCGCTGGCGCTGGGTTTTGTTGAACGGTTAAGCTGACAGAGCATGTTTTCGTCGTCAAATTTAAGCAAGTTGATGCTTTGATTCTTGCTTGGCAGAAAATGCAGTGGATGTTTTTCTCTGAAAGGAGTTGATAACAGTGACATGAATTAAATGGATGGGTGGAAAAAGAGTATGGACTTGTCATTTTGGGGTTGAACTATTTTTGCTTTTAGAATGCTTGTGGACAAGATTTTAAATTGCTAGTAGTGAAGCAATAGTGAAAATATTTGGACGAAAAATAAATGGTGACATTTTAATTGTCGCTTCTCCGATGGCATGTTTTGACATAAGTCAACAAAATGTCTTCTAAACATATATTGGTTAGCTTGTAAATAATGTCATGTACTGTTACATTTACCTTAGTAAATCCATTCGATGCCCATAAACTTGCTAATAAGCAAAAAAAAAAAAAAAAAACTCTAAAAATAATTCTTTTGCTAAATATTTGCCACATTATTTTTGGTTTCTGTTTTTTTGTTAAATGAAAACTGTAATTTCCTTTTCATTGTTTTGATAAATTAATTTCAGTCCATCACTTTTCGAGGTTGAACTTGGTGGGATTTGGTGTTTTTCATTGGAAATTGATTAATTTGTTGTTTGCTTGAAAGAAAGTGCTTGAAACAAAAAAAAAATATATTTTTCAGCAGAAAGGCAAAGTTGTTTTTAGAAGTGGAGCAAATATGATGAGCTTTCTTTTGATGAAGGATAATGAAGACCAATGTTTTTTTCTCTCTCTTTGTAATAATGTGCACTGATGCAACATGCACAGTGATTTGTCTTGATTATTGCAGTCATTTCTAGCCAAGACAGTTTCTGTGTCAGAATCTGTCTTTTCCCCCAGTGTAACAGAAAAAGGATACCTTCTCATCCGGCCCATCTCTGGTTTTCCGGTGTCACTTCATCCTCGACTCCATTGCATTTGCTGTTAAATTGCAGGATTTGTGTGAGGTGATTGGGCACATGTTTTGTATAGCTTGGGTCAAAGGTCATGTTGTCAGATCAGTAGGGATGGGCGATATGGGCTTAAAAATATATCACGATAATTTCATCGCTGAAGTAATGCTCCAGGAAGAAGTATCCAGTGATCGCTGTAGCTGAATAAAACGCAGATAAAGAAATTTTAACTGAGGAAACCTGAAAACAATAAACATGCGATTGCACAAAATATATGGTATCTGTGTTCTTCAAGCAATCTTGGGTATTTTTTATATTTTAAGGATAAAGTATATTTATAATGCAATGCTAATCGACATAGCCTTTATCACTGTATATAATGCTATAAAATAGTATGATTTCTGCCTTATTCTGTGATACGAAACCACGTCTGATCACAAAAATAAGTTATTTCAAACACTCGACTATGTTATGAAGTTAATATGGAGAAAAAGCATGTCAATAAATTAAAATATCTTTGTTGGACAACAGGTTTATAAACGACTCATACACATGTAAAACTGTTGCACACGTGCTACTGTAGTACATTTACTCAAGGCTCAGACCGATTGTTGTCTCTGTACAGCCCTATCCAAACCTGTTCCAGATTGTAGAAGGAGCTGCTCAATTTCAGGTCCGCCTTCCTTCACGTCACTCCACACAGAAATATGTCAACAACTAGACTTTATCGTTATTATCGCAGGAAGACGAATTCTTACCGTGTGGAGAATTTTTACCGGTATATCGCAAACGATAAGATATCGCCCATCCCTACAGATCAGTTAGTGATTGATATTGTACACATCTGCCTGTATTTCTCATGTACTGCTTCTTGCCTTGTGGTTGGCATTTATAATACATGCTGTGCACATGTTCACATTTTTAATGGGCATATTGTTGTAGTAATAATTGGTATAAATGATTAAATTTTAAGATTACATAATGCACAATTAAATAACAGTCCATTATGTAATCATGACAGTCAACAAAATAATATTGTATGCTCCTCTGCTCTGGCGTGTGTTCATGTTTGTATGTTAATGTCTGTGGGTTTGTGTCCAGATCCTGCTGAACGGAGTTAATGCTGTGTAAGCACTGTGTTTGTATCAAACACGAGGGCACGAGGCCATTATAGGATTCCTGTCGTTGGGGGGAGGGATGCCCTCTTTCCAAAAATGTATATCTGGTAGTGAATGTCCACATTTTAAAGATGCATCTCTCATCGAGCACTTAAGACCTTACTACTTTCCCTCTATTGCAACAAAATAAAAAATATGCCGTCTTTGGACTGTTCCTAAGCGTTTTTCCAGTTTGCCTTTGTTGTACCAGTGTAAGCAATCTCTGATATTACCAGGAGGAAACAATGGGGGAAGGGCATGGTCAACCGTGCATTATTAAGGCGTTTAGCTTTTTATTCTCGCACGCGTCCTCAAGCTTTTAAACTGAACCGCGAGGACCAGACCACGATGTACGCCTAATCCTGCTACACAAACAAGCTGCTAATCAGATTTAACAGGGCTGTGTTTGGCTCACGGCCACTCCCTTCTCAAACAGCTAGACCTAGATGAGGTAAAGGGGGAAAAAATACTGCGTCCCGATTGGCTGAACAGGCTTGCGGCTCTGAGCTGAATGGCTGAGCAGCATGAAGTGTTTTCGCACTAGTCATGTGGATGTACTAAATCCTTTGTTATTAGAAAAAGCTAAACACTCCATCTTGTATTCTGTGTTAAGCATGAATGGGTTACGTGCATCTAGAACATAATATTTAGGAGTAAAAGTCCTAAACAGTGTGCATGTGCAAGTCCGTGTTCTTTCAGAGATCGGAGTGACAGATGGAGACCCAGATGTGTTATGCTGTCGCAAGAAAGTGTGACATTGGTCCTTCTAGCAGCTGAGTTTTTAGCCCAGGGTACCACTGATGCATAAACACACACAAAGACGCACACATGCACATGCATGCAGTGTTTGATACACAGAGGAACAGGTGGTCTCTGGTGTGCTGTCAGGACATGGGGCTGCTATTGAGTCAGGCTGATTTGATAGATTAAGAGATTTGCTTTTTCGGAGATTATCCAAATTAATTGGTTAGATAGTCTTGACGTTTTCATGTCCTGAGGAAACAAAACTAATTACCACTTAGTTGGATTGGCCAGTACACAAAACATGCTTTATCTTGCTCAGAATTTGATTTTGTCACTTGTTAGTGCTCCTGGATATCAAGAGTGAGAGTTCTGTTAGGAATTACATCACGTCCTTTGTAGCATTTGTTTTCCTTTCATCTTCTATTTAATAATAATAATAATAATGGTCGTTGATTATTTATTTATTTATTTATTATTATTAATAATGACAATTTATGTTTCGTACATTGTTATTGTTATTATTATTAATATGATAATAATAACAATTATTATTATTATTATTATTAATATAAGTGATATTTATATTAATAATATTTAATATTCCATTATTATTATTAATATTATTATAAATTCACACTATTTTCAGATTTGGATGATATTAGCAGAATACGGTCCCATACTACAGAAGTACAAAACATGAGTACTTTCTATTTGTATTATAAATTCTATTAATATAATAAAATAAATTGTATTATAAATTCTTATGAAAAATTACAATTTTTAATTTTTAATTTAAATTCTTATGAAAAATTTAAATACATTATTATAAATAAATGTAAAAGTTAAATAAGAATTTATTTAAATTAAAATTTAAATAAATTCTTATTAAAAAATTAAATAAAAATATGAAATAAAATTAAAAAAATTACATTTTTTATTTTATTTTATATGATTTTGTTATTTTATGTTATGTTATATTATGTTGTATTTATGTTATTATCATTTCTGAAGTGTTTTTGTAATTTGTGTAAAATAATTAAATAGGCCACAAACTTGTCCACTTATCCAATCTTAAAACATTTGTTGGCATGGATAAACAGAAGAACATGAGACTCCAAGTCTGGAAGACTGGTCATGTGACTGGTGTGTTGAAGCGTGTAAGGAGGCACATACACATTCCTGCTGACAGGAGATCAGACAGCGTCAGGATTAGTCTTCCTGCCTGAACGCTGTTCAAAACGGATACCGGTCCAATCAGCAGGAGTCTGCTCCGCCGGCCCGTTTATTAATTATTTTCCCACTACTGCTGTGAATGAAATTAAGTGGAAAACACTGCTGTAATTTTCATAGAAACCTAAAAATCAGGTAAAAATTGAAGGGGGTCTGAATACTTTCCGTACCCACTGTATACTTACATATATAAATGCGAACACACTCTATATAAATAAATATTCATTTAAAATGACAAAAACACTATAGATTTCTTTCTACATGCTGAGATTGCATCCTTTCCTTCAATGTTAATTCTCAAAAGTTTTCTAGACTCGCTCTGTTGGTTTTCCTTCCCAGGACGGTGATATATAAGAGGTGTTTTTATCAGCAGCAGAGTGTTCTGTGAGCGTCCCGTCCGCTGCAGGGGGTTAACAGCATCCTCACCACGAGCTCCCGGCCAGATCTGCCAGCTGCCAGCAGGGCAAACCGTGAGGATGCTCAAAGATGTTTCTATTCTGGGATGCAAGCAGGCTGTTTATAGCTGGACATGGTCTATTTCCATCAGAAATTCACAGTCCTCCCTGGACCGAGTGGAGAGTCTCGTGTAGCTCAGCGTTTTACATTAAGCTGCTTGGACGTATAAAGAATTGATGGAGCTTGTAAAGTGTAAGGTTTAAAAAACTGAAGAAAGGTTGATGCTTTTACTGCGCCTGTAATTGAAGCTCTAGAACATTGAACACTAGGTGATTTAAACAAGCAACTTGGCTGCTTTTAGCATCATGACTCATTTACACTGCATCTAAAACTGCTTTTTTTTTCTTGAGTAATTTTACTGAACTGTAATTTTGTTGTGTATAGGGGTATTAGTATGTGTTTATGTCTTAATGAATATTCATGTATGGTAGAAAGAGGATCTTTATGGTCCTACAACTGCTGTGTTTGCAATTGAGCTTGTTTTCTCTGGCAGAAGCTGTATGGAGAAATGCTTACGTAGTACCATGTTAACTTCAATTACTAATGGGTTATTTTTGCCTGATAACCAACATTATGGACAATATTATTAATCTACTGTTCTGACCTTTTCAGTGTTTTCATCTTTTTTACTTTTTTTTTTATCTTGAATAAATGCTTTGGGACATGAAAATATTTTAATATGTTATAGAAAGATGGAAACTTCTTTTTAAATCGGAATGATAAAATAAATATAGTTTGATTAAATGATGATAAAAAAAAAGATCGGAAAAAAGATATTTTCGCTCCTAATGCACACCAGTGGACAATAGTCTTTCCAATAGTCAATAGTACTTATTGTGATTATTATATGTGTGATTTTACATCATCATCTTCTTCATTTTTAACTTTAATTACTAGTCGGTCATTATCTTTGAGGCTCTGGAATATGGAAAGTTCTTAGAGCTGTGTGTGAAGAGGAAGGTTCACTCAGAGTTTAGAGGTAATCAGGACAGTCCCACAGGCTCGGGGCTTTGGAGAATGATAAGCAGTGTTGGTTAAAACATGAAAGTCACAGAAGTCTTTCCACTCTCTGTGACCCGACTTCACATACCGACTGCCCCAACCTCTCCTGTTTCCCCTCTGTTGCCACTTACACGTTCTCTGTTCATTTTTAATGGTTGTTCTGAAAGCAGCATCTTTCTGTTTCCTGCTCTCAGCTCTCTGTCACATTAGTTTACGGCTCCTCAGAGAACTGAGCAGTGCTGATTTGGTCATGCTTTCATCGCCTCACCGGCAGATGTGTTTATCCCGACCTCCTCATTTTGTGCTTTTAGCCTTTGTATATTTGCCTTTTGTGAACTTTGGTTCATGCTCGATTATTAGTTTTCTTTAATTTATTTAGAAAAATATTAATTTAAAATGTGTTTTTTTTTTAATTTAAAAATGTATTTATTTTAAATGTTTTTATTTATTACAACTTTTATTTTAAAAATTCTAATTATTTTTACAATTTGATTTTATTTAAAGGGGTCATATGATGCTGCTAAAAAGAACATTATTTTGTGTATTTGGTGTAATGAAATGTGTTTA
>NW_015557197.1:603271-612682 GCF_001515605.1 Sinocyclocheilus anshuiensis | reverse complement strand
TGCGGCAACCACATGTGATGACCCCGGGCTGGACTCCTCTTCGTCCAAGTTGAAAGCCGATGCGGCGATCCACAGCGCAAAGTTGATGTATTTCCTCAGCGACCAGCACGGATCAGCTCTAGGCATGACGAAGCGGATATCGTCCTCTTTTGGAAGACCAAACAAAGTAGTTTCGCTTTCACAACGAAGCACACAGCGTCTTCAGGATATGGCGGCGGCAACAATACTACAGTGAGAATAAAAGTTACGCCTTCTTTCTTTGCGTGAACATTTGGGCGGCGTTATGCAAATCTTCCCACATAGTGAGGTAGATATGTGGGGGTGTGTTAGAACGAGCCGTTTTAGGTAGGTGTGGCTGACTCTTAACTTTTATAAAGAATATCTCTTTGGATTTGAGACTTTAGTCTTTGCAACTTTACAGATCTTCTTTATGCACCAAGAGCTTGTAACACTCCAAAGAGAAAGGAAAAATTGAAATCGCATCATATGACCCCTTTAAAATATTTAATTTAGTTAAACAATATTATTTTATTTTATTTTATTTTATTTTATTGGACTGATTTGGATGTTGGTTCATTTTCTATGCCAGGTTACAGGCTGAGCAGATATAAATTTTTGTTCCCTGGTGTACATTATTTTCAGTTTTGCAAATTGACAATAAAATTGTAGTTTTAGTATGAACATGAACTCTGTATCTCTATACAAGTGCTTCCCTAACAGTTTGTTGGCTCAGGTGCTGGTTATTTCTTTCATATCCTTGTAAGAAGTTGTAGCTTTACTGGTGTATTTTCCTCTATAAATATCAAATTTGATTAAAAAAACCTTTTATTTATTTATTTTTTGAGGCCGTCTTGTGCACAGCGGCTGTTTTAAAAAGCACAGTGGCGATTAACCTACTTTCAAACCTGTGATTATAGATCTGTCGCTCAAGGCTGTGGTCCTGCGGCGTTTATCTTCATATGATGTCAGATGTTTTGCATTTCCACACGCTTACCTCATCCATGGCTCATTGTTTGTCTGACAACTCTTTCACAGACTCGTGAATAAACCCTCACCCAGATCTCTGGAGTTAACTGGTTACTACATCTGCAACACTGAATGAAGCATTGTGTATGGGAATCACTTAACACTATAGCAGAAACAGTGTTTGTAATAGTTTCATAGATAGAAATGACTAATCAGGAGATGAATGTGGGTGGAGATGTTACTGATAAACTAAACCGAGGTGTCTTTGTCAGTATCACACATTTCTCTCTTTGTTTGCCTGGAATAAAATGTAATTGATTAAACGGCAGCCATTTTTGAATGGAGAAACCTTTTTTTTTTTTTTAGTGTTAGCATAAAATGTATTTTATATTCATTGTTTTATATTGCTTTATTTTATTTAAAATGAAATAATAAAATAAAAATAACATGTATTTTATATAAAAATAATCTAAGGATTTAACTTTTTATTGAAATAATAAAAAAATATTTATAAGTAAATAAATCTTTTTTTTCTACACTGTTTTATTGATTGATACAGAAGCACATTCACTGTTCATTCTTGCTCTACTCTTCATGTGACTTGTGTTGCAGAGAAAGATTGCCAACAGGAAAAATTATGTGTATTGAAACAGTCTTCGCTTGAAAAGTCATTTCTCAGTATTTGAGATGACACAATGACATTGGGCAACTCTCTTGCCCTCAGAGACAGAACTACAGGAGTCAGAGAAGGAAGAGGACAAACCTTCTCTCTCTCTCTCTCTCTCTCTCTCTGTCTCTCTCTGGTCTCTCTCTCTCTCTCTCTCTCTCTCTCTCTCTCTCTCTCTCTCTCTCTCTCTCTCTCTCTCTCTCTCTCTCTCTCTCTCTCTCTCTCTCTCTCTCTCTCTCTCTCTCTCTCTCTCTCTCTCTCTCTCTCTCTCTCTCTCTCTCTCTCTCTCTCTCTCTCTCTCTCTCTCTCTCTCTTGTTCTCTCTCTCTCTCTCTCTCTCTCTCTCTCTCTCTCTCTCTCTCTCGCTCTCTCTCTCTATCTCTCTGGTCCATTTTTTCTTCTTCCTGTTCACTCATATTGACATTCTTTAGATTATCTCTCTCTGTCATCCCAGTATGTGTTTATAAGGCTTTAGAGTGTTGTTTACATAATGTTTTGCTGCCTGTATTATGCAAACTCAGATATAATTAGATTTTCAACTTCTGCTTTGGTCTGTCCTCATCTGATTTAGGACACCTAACATTACAGCAAAATCAGCTGCTTCCTTTTTACGCTAATTTCTTCTTTTAAAGTCATTAATTTTGAGCCCAGATATTTTCTGCAACGGAAAATAAGGAAAATGTTTGTCTAAGTTGTGTTGGGAATTTGCCCTCTGTCTCGGCGAGCGAGGTGTCCTGCTGACGTGGGGTTAACGCCGCCCCTCTGGACACACCCCTGCATTAATCCAGGTCAGAGACCTGTTGAACACATTGATTTCCCCCGGGATCAGCTCCGTCAGAGGTGAAAGGTGCTCACGCAGGAATGTGCTATCACTGCTTTAACTGCATTTTTTTAACCAACTTACTATAACCCACTGACCTCTCTAGTACTTTACTAGGTTTTAATTATCTGAACATTTAAAGGAGCCGTATTGTATCCCAATTGTAGCATTTAAAATAAGTCTTTAAAATCTGCTTATAATGTTAGTCAAAACATCCTCACTCTGACTCTTAGAATTTAACAGTTTTTGCTACTGTACATTTTATAATTTTATATGTAAGTGACCCGTGTTGTTCATCAGAGAAGGACTAGTTGCTAAATACTAAATAGGGAGTATATTTAAATGTTCATATGCTAATTGTTTCTAAACATAGTTTAGTTTGGAAAGTATTAGCGTTATGTATACTACAGTATGACTATATATTCATACTCTTTTATGAGGATGTACTAATTTAAAAAATATATATAAAAATGTTAAAAATACTGTTAAAATATATATAATTTATTTTTTATTTTATTTCAAATGTATTTATGTATGTATGTATAAATGTATGTATGTATATTTTTATTTTTATTATGGCCAATATTAAACATCTATTTTATCTAAAAATATCATAGCACTAGCATTAATATTTTCTGTCCATGTCATATCAATGCTATGATACTTAAGTGAATTTAGACATTGCAGCATTATAATACGCAGTATGAAATGTGAATAATTATTTTAAAATGAATAGTTAATGAGAGTTAAATGATAAGATGAGTCTTAAATGAAGAGGGGCTGCTTTTCCAGAAATAGTTAAAGGGATAATGGAAGATTATGCTGAAGTTAGTGTTGCATGACTGCTAAAGTAGCCTAAAACCTGAAAATAGGTTGAATTAAGCATTCACATTCAAATATCCATTAATATGGTATTCTAATATAATGTGCATCCCTACTATTATTTCAAAAGAGCAAAAAAAGTATTGCTTTTCCATGATATGACTCTGGTAGAGCAGAAGTATAGTTAAACTGATTACTACAGCAGTCAGCCGAGGCCTGCTCGTGTCTTACAAGTGACTGGTTCTTGTTTCTCTTTATGGAGATTGATAGGCAGGAGACTGTTTGCACATCGGTGAGCCTGACTTTCAAGAACAGAGCTGGGCTATTAGTATGCTAATTGCGCTCAGGCAGAGATTAATGCTGACCTCGCGGTCTAAAGGGTCATTCTTGTATGTAGACGTTGCAGATGGATGCAGGCTGAAGTTGTTGACTCAGTCCTATCTTGACTGTCTGAACTGTCGGTTTGCTACATGGAAATGTTTAGTCATACGCAGTGTGTGGCGAGCAGAATAGCCTGTTTGCATTATCCACTATTGTTTTTTCATTGTTCTTTATAGTCTGTTGGCGAAGGCAAGCATCACTATTGTTATTGCTTATACACAGGGATTTCAACAAGACATTTCGGGGCGTATAGCAGTGTAGCATAGCACAAGCAATGCCAAAATAGTGTTTTTGATTCCCAGGGAATGCATAAACTGATAAACTATATCTCGAATGAAGCCGCTTTTCATTATAGCATATCAAATGTAAATGTAACAAGTTAGCAACCACTCAGAACATCTTACCAACCACATAGCAATGCATATCACTCACAATTTGTTTGCAAAAATTGTGTCCTGTTGTCAATAAACGCCGCTTTCAGGGAAGGTAAATGCTTTAAAATGCTTTGTGTGGTGTGAATTGGGAGGTGGCTGCAGTCCCATGTGTTTTCAGTTATTCTGGGTGTGATTGTCAGTTCAGGTCGCCACAAGCTTGACCGAAATTCTACACTGACATGTTTTATTATGCTTTTCCTCCACTTCGAAATAAAGCTATGAGCTCATGAGATTGTCCTTGTCAAACTGTCTGATGATTTGCATGAAGGCTGTAATAACCTGTCGTCGCCCCCTGCTGGTAGGATTTTACCATTCTTTAAGGACGTCTTCCGAGCAATGTGAATATTTTTTGGCAGAGACTGAAAGGATCTTTCAGTGCATAAAGCATAGTGTTCATCAAATGTGCAGTTTCCACCTCTAGAAAAGCGTAATGTGAGAATTCAGCTTAAACCAGTGTTTTTATAGTAAAATTAAAACCTTAAAAGAATTATTAGTTGAAATAAACGTTACCTGTAATAAAATGAAATAAAAAAGTTTTAATTTTAATTTAGTTTAATGTCATGCAATAACTAAAACTGCAATAAAAACTAATAAGAACTATATACAAGAAAATTACTAAAACTTTAAATTGAAAATGGAATTTTATTTCAGCTTTAGTGAAACTTGGTGTACTAAAATAAGTAAATGTTACGAAGAAAAATTAATAAAGACTATATAGCAAAAAAGAAAAATTAAAAACACAACAAAATTACTACAACATAAAACTAAACTACAAATAAAATGTAAATGGAAAATAGAAAAATAAAACAAATTCAAAATACTAATGAAAACTATTATAGTATCTGAGTGATACTACAATAAAACTGGCCTAAACTGGAGTTCAACCTCCACTGAGGGACCCAGCCTCCCTGAATGGATCAGGTATCGTCAATGTTTTTGGGAATTTTTCAAATTCCACCTCTTACTGTATATTTCTCCAGTTGCTCCACACATGTTTTTCCATATGCCGAGAGCGGTGACAGTTGACATATTTATGTTCCTCAGCGGATGAGTGTGATGATATCAGCCTGGATGGAAGGTTTGACTCGGCTGCGGAATTCCTGAAATTCAAATGGATAAGAGATGAAAGACCGCATCCCGCCCAATAACTGATTTATGAGCTCCACGGCACAGTCCAGGGCTTCAGACTGTGCGTGCGTCCCTCTGCTCGCATGATGATAAAGCTGGGATGAGTTTTCTCCAGCAGGGTTTAGAGTTCCAAGGTCAAAGGTGGGACGGCAAACAGTCAGCCGTAGCGCTCATATGTCTCCTTTTCATCAGCAAACCCTCTTACCGGGCTTCAAAGTCATTCTTGTGTGAAGCCAAAGAGTGTGTCCTGTCTTCCTGTGTCTGTGCGTGCTAGATAATTGAACTATATGAAGTCTAGTACAATCTGGCATGCTAAACTGATAGTTCTGGCTATAAAATCTCATTAATGCACCAAAAAGTTGGTTGAAAATTCTTCGGGATTTATTAAGAAATTGAGTGATTTATTGAACATTTAATTTATTTTGTTTTGTTTTGTTTTACCTAGCAATTGCCCATAACTCTGGCAAATTCACTATAATAGGACTTGATTCTTTTTTTTATTAGGCCTTTTGTTACAGATAGAGTCAAACCGGCTGAAGTTGGTGTACACACTAAAGCTGACAGGAAATGGCCCTTTGCGTTTTGAGGAAACACACGGTGACTCTCCTGACACTCATTGTTCTGGTTGCAATGGCATTTGTTCTCTTGATGTTTGAAGTCACACCTCTCACACACACACTCACATTTCAGGAATTAAAAGCCCAAAATGTTTTCCCTTATCTGTGTTTTGTGTATTTATTATGCTCAGAAATGAGCCTTTGTTTCCTTTTGTTTCCCTCCAATACAAGGCTCATTGGTGGCTTTTAGACATTAAGGCACTTGTTCTCTAAGGGGCCGTTTACACAACAAGGTTTTCAGCCAAAAAACGGGAAACTTTTTATGCGTTTTGCCTGTTTGCCTGCACACACGACAACAGCGTTTTGGGGACTGAAAACGCATATTTTTGAAAACGGGTTTCAAAGTGCAAGTTTTTGAAAACGCCACCGTTGTCGTTTCCGTGTAAACACCCAATACGGGAATCTTTGAAAACGGTGACGTAATGCACGTGCGTAGTACGTGTTAGGTATGTAGCTATGCACAGTATGTGTCGATTTTAAAGGCAAGCGCGAACAAACATACACAACAATGGCGGAGTACATGGTACTGTTGTTGCTGTTTAAGAGTTTGCTACCGCTTCTTCAGCAAAGTGTGGATTTACTTCACCAATATTACAACCAACAGCGGAGACGCATCATATACACACGACAACAGGTACTGTTTACTAACAAGGTGACAGCGCCAACTGGCATACGTAATACGATATGTGTAAACGCATATAACATTTTGAAAACATTGTCGTGTATATGTGAAACTTTAAAAACGCAAGGGAAAAACGTTTCCGTTTTTGACTACATCATTGTCGTGTAAACGTAGCCTAAAGCAGCTATTGAAGCAACACAGATTGGGAAAAGTGCTATAAAAATAACAATGCAAAATCTTGAATTTACCCCTTTTTCCTTATTGAAGGTTCTTGGTCTTATTTATCAGTGCATATTATTCTAAAACAAATATATCTAAATATATAGATTGAATAATTGGAACATTTAAGGAAGGAAAGGTTAAGGAAATTAATTGGTCAAAAGGTGCAAAAAACCCAAATTCTGCTAAATATTCTGTTTCACTCAGAAGTGCATCATATTATAGGAATTAGATACATTGCTACTGCTGTTTTATGCTGTTGTTTTTTTTTAATCTCTTTTTCATTATGTTTTAGGTACATTGGCTTGTATGGCTTCATTATAATGTAATTATAATTAACTACATTTTAAAATGTTCTGAAGAAAATTTGACACTGTGTCATCTTACTGGCAAAATTGTCCGATCGCTTGGAAAAGTAAAAAACATATTTTTGCTGACAATTTTAATACTTATGATTAGGGGTTCAATATTATTTCTAGCGCTGCTAAATATATTGAAAGCGGTCTGCGTTGTTTGTCAGTGTTTTCATAGTTGCCTCATCATGACCCTGAGGGTCCAGATATCTCGTATGTGTGGCACGCAAGCAGGTGTGTGGTCGTGTGTGTCCGGAAACAGCACTGTATAGTGTGAATGAGTTGTGTATCTGTGGTGTGCTATTACAGCTCATCAAGATGAGTATAAAACGCTCTTGATGCTCATATTGCTGTGGTATGGTTTCAAAGTGCAAGTTTTTGAAAACGCCACCGTTGTCGTTTCCGTGTAAACACCCAATACGGGAATCTTTGAAAACGGTGACGTAATGCACGTGCGTAGTACGTGTTAGGTATGTAGCTATGCACAGTATGTGTCGATTTTAAAGGCAAGCGCGAACAAACATACACAACAATGGCGGAGTACATGGTACTGTTGTTGCTGTTTAAGAGTTTGCTACCGCTTCTTCAGCAAAGTGTGGATTTACTTCACCAATATTACAACCAACAGCGGAGACGCATCATATACACACGACAACAGGTACTGTTTACTAACAAGGTGACAGCGCCAACTGGCATACGTAATACGATATGTGTAAACGCATATAACATTTTGAAAACATTGTCGTGTATATGTGAAACTTTAAAAACGCAAGGGAAAAACGTTTCCGTTTTTGACTACATCATTGTCGTGTAAACGTAGCCTAAAGCAGCTATTGAAGCAACACAGATTGGGAAAAGTGCTATAAAAATAACAATGCAAAATCTTGAATTTACCCCTTTTTCCTTATTGAAGGTTCTTGGTCTTATTTATCAGTGCATATTATTCTAAAACAAATATATCTAAATATATAGATTGAATAATTGGAACATTTAAGGAAGGAAAGGTTAAGGAAATTAATTGGTCAAAAGGTGCAAAAAACCCAAATTCTGCTAAATATTCTGTTTCACTCAGAAGTGCATCATATTATAGGAATTAGATACATTGCTACTGCTGTTTTATGCTGTTGTTTTTTTTTAATCTCTTTTTCATTATGTTTTAGGTACATTGGCTTGTATGGCTTCATTATAATGTAATTATAATTAACTACATTTTAAAATGTTCTGAAGAAAATTTGACACTGTGTCATCTTACTGGCAAAATTGTCCGATCGCTTGGAAAAGTAAAAAAACATATTTTTGCTGACAATTTTAATACTTATGATTAGGGGTTCAATATTATTTCTAGCGCTGCTAAATATATTGAAAGCGGTCTGCGTTGTTTGTCAGTGTTTTCATAGTTGCCTCATCATGACCCTGAGGGTCCAGATATCTCGTATGTGTGGCACGCAAGCAGGTGTGTGGTCGTGTGTGTCCGGAAACAGCACTGTATAGTGTGAATGAGTTGTGTATCTGTGGTGTGCTATTACAGCTCATCAAGATGAGTATAAAACGCTCTTGATGCTCATATTGCTGTGGTATAATCAGACAATATCAGTAAATGCTGATACGCCTGCTCCTCTTATACACACACAAAGGTTTCTTCAAGCATGTCTTCGCTGTTGTCCTAAGGCTGCTGTCCTCTCGTCCCAGATACATCCTGCTCGGCCAGCTCAAATATCAGCCTCTGCTGCAGGTTACGGGTTTAATGTTGCCACACAGAGCTGCTCGTTTTTTTCACACAACAGAGATGGTACAGATGTAGCCTCCTGCTAGATTTAATCGTAAACTGCAGATGGGGTAGAGATGAACTTTTGCGGCAGCCTTATGGTGACTCTGCATGATGTAGTTGCTCTTTAAACGTGCATGTACTTGAAGTAGGGGTGTGCGATATTGACAAAAAAATATATCTCGATATTTACATTTTATGGGCATTTTTACCTTTTTTAAAGCCATTTTTTCTAAAAGTGTCCATTATCTTTTGAGTCAAATTCTTACATTTAATCAGGGAATTAGAATAATAAGACATTTGGGCTGTTACCAAGCAAATTAAATCAACACAGAAGTGGCATTTAGATGTATTTACACACATGTATTTTGTTTACATTTTTTCAACATTTAACCTGCAATTACAAATGCATAAATAATGTTTTGATATATTAAACATAAAACGTTGAATACTGATTTTTGAAATGATTTAAAACATGAAAAAAATCCCCCAAAAAAAAAGGAAAAAAAAGAAAAAGCTGAAATTTGACATTAAAACCGCCAGCAGGTGGCAGCAAATCACTGTTAATAAGTGAGTCATTGCGATTGAACCGAATCATTTAAACGGTCGATTCATTCA
>NW_015557197.1:602436-603003 GCF_001515605.1 Sinocyclocheilus anshuiensis | reverse complement strand
ATGTCAAATCGCACATCGTTAAAACAACAATTACGATATTATCGCAGACGATATATATCGCACACCCCTAACTTGAAGGGGAATGTGGAATGAAATAGGAAAATAAAATGGACCAAAATGGCATGCACTGATTGTTATATTCATTTTCTTCTTTCAGGACTTGGAGTTCCATGGCGTGATGCGTTTTTACTTCCAGGATCGAGTGGCGGGGAACTTTGCCACAAAGTGTATCCGAGTGTCCAGCACGGCGACCACGCAGGATGTGATCGAGACGCTGGCGGAAAAGTTCAGACCGGATATGAGGATGCTGTCTTCTCCCAAATACTCCCTCTATGAGGTCCACGTCAGTGGCGGTGAGTTATAGGAACACAAATATCATCAAAATGCCATTTTGTGACTTTTTACTGTTAATAAATTTAGAAGAATTTGTCACAAAACATACAGTACCATTCAAAAGTTTGGGGTCGGTAAGATTTTTTGTTTTTGAAAGTTTGTGAAAGAAGTCTGATGTTCACCAAGGCTACCTTTATTTGATAAAAAATACAGTAAAAACTGTAATATTGTGAA
>NW_015557197.1:577247-601893 GCF_001515605.1 Sinocyclocheilus anshuiensis | reverse complement strand
ATTTTGAGCAGGAGTCCAGGATTCATCGGGAAAACATTTTTAAAATGCACCTACTAGGAAGAAGAGCAATAAGACGGCATTATAAAATAAAAAAGTGCACTTTTTTATTTTGAATGGCGAAGACGTGCTCACCCACAGACATTCACAGGTTCATTTTGAAGTATTAGCAAAACAACAAAGCTAATGCTTTTCACGAAACTTACGTAATTACCCATTATACATTGTGATATAGCCTGGTCCGTTGGATCGGATTGCTTTCTCACTACAACCGAACTGCTCCAGAGTTCGTTTTCAATCGAGCCGAGATCACCTCGTTCAGGCGATCTCGGACTGATTGTTTTGGCGCGGATCCGGGCGCGATTACCGTGTTCACATATGCCCAAACGAACCGAGCTAAGGGGGGAAAACACCCTTAGTTTGGTTCATCTGATAAAACACTGAAAATGTGACTTTCTACAAGTTTCCAGTGGACAAAAATATCTGTAGTTTGTAAAATAGTCATAAATAAAACAACATTGACATATGAAATTTCTGTAAAAGTTTTTAAACCCTTTCTTTGAGTAAATGCCATTTTGAATTAAATGCTGTAATTTGGAAGATTTTTGCTGACATAAATTTGAAATTTGTTTTTCATAAATGAGACCCATTTGGACTGTAGCCTTATTTTGGTTTCAGTCTACTCTGATTAAAGTCCATAGAGAGGTGATTTTCTGACCGGCGTAAACTTTCTCTGTGACAGAAGAGAGGAAACTGGACTTGGACGAGAAACCACTGGTCGTACAGCTGAACTGGAACAAAGATGACAGAGAGGGCCGCTTCGTACTCAAGAACGAGAACGACATCATGCCCAAGGTGAGAAAACGTGGACGCAGACCAAAAGTTAGAAAACAAACCCAACCTGCTTTCACAGAGCCTGGTTCTGTGGTTTGTTCTGCTTGAAAGAAGAAGCTATAGTTTTATGACGATTCACTGATGGTGTCTGTGTTTGTTCCTGTTGAGTTTTCTGCTCTTGGTTATGTTGGAACAGCTTTTTTAGTCCCCTGCTGTTCAGACGGCCTCCGAAACCATCTTCTCTGCAAGCCGGCCCATTGCACATCAGTTAAAAACCCTCTCAGGACATACAAACACACAGGCATCAGCAGACACTTCATTTCCTCACTTAAGTGGAGCAGATCAATTTTTTTTTCCGTTTTACTCTGTCTGTCTCTGTCTGTCTGTCTGTCTGTCTGTCTGTCTCTCTCTCTCTCTCTCTCCACTTCAGTGGCTTTTAGTGTTGTGTGCAGCAAGGCTCCCCAAAGAGACATAAAATAAGAGCTAGGAGTGTCTGAGTCTGCAGGAATGTGTGTTTGGGTGTGTGGGTGGTAGATCCCAACAATTTTTTGCATTTTAGGTTGTTTTCACACTTTGTTTGATTGTTCGGCCCGAACCAAAGTTCGATTCTACCTTCTAAACCACAATATGTTTGAGTCCTCAAAGTAAGCACTAGTGGCAGCTGTTTACGACTATAACTTGGTAAGTGTTTAGGATGAGAGGATGCCAGCATCACTGTTTTATTCATGTTTCTGTCAACGTAGATTTGAGACAAAACTTCACACACACAGAACAGCACTCACGTTTGTCTGCTGCAGATACGTTGCGAACGAAAGCTTAAATTTATTTTAATATAAGCAACTATGAGAATTCATTGGTGACATTCACTTCCAGCTATTTAAGCTGTACAAAAACCATTATGCTGCCTGATATTGGAAACTGATCTTTATAATGTTTTACTGTTTATTCTTCAAGTCCTTTACCTACAGCAGCCAATGAAGTCTCACACATTCACAGAAAATATCTTTCTTCTATGTTGCAAAAAGGTGGATAAGTGTGACCATAAGTGTGCAAATGGTGATTCATGTCTGTAATTTAGGACGGATTGCTTTTATATCAACTGTGAACTGAAAACGTTCTAAAAATCTGCTGCTTAGTTGCTCTCAGCTCAACCATTTGATGATGTGGAGTTGAAGTGATGTTGCGACATCTGTCTGGCCGCTCTCTTGTAGAGTAACTTGTTCAGCATGCTTGAATTTGAACTCTGCAATCCTTGCTTTGGCTCTTACTATTCACTCATAACACAATATTTTGAAATCCCCCTGTAAATCTTTGGAGTGTTTCCTATGATGTATTGCAAAATCACAGCTGTGTTAAGAGCTCAAGTCAATAGAAGCATGTTGTTCCACATAATTTAGCCTTAAACTTTCACCCTTTTAACTTATATTTATTAATAATGCAATTAATTATTAAAAAAAAATGTAAATAAATATTAAATAAAAAATGTAGTAATCTTGAATGAAAATAATATTAACTATAATAATAATGCAGATAATTATTTAAAATGTAAAAATATTTAAAATAATGGTGTAAACTATTAGTATTATAATAAGAATTAATAAAAACTATAATTTAAAATCATTTAAATAATTAATTTTAAAAAGTCGCCTAAAATGAAAAATAAGTTCATGCACATTTCAAATAAAACAATTCATTCATTTTTATTTTTTTAAATAAAGCAAGTGATGCAGTTTCATTTTCAAACATTTTTTCATAATAAATGTCCACTAAGCGAAAGACAAATAAACATTAAGAATTCATTCTAATTTTCTAAGCAGAGTCGTAGCCTACTCTGTTTGATATCCCACTGCAATTTTTCTCAACATCTTTCTCTTTATTTTTCCTCTTGATCTCTCCACCAGAGAACACTGACAAATGGCCCTGAGAAAGAGAAGGAGGGGGTGATCCAGAACTTCAAAAGAACACTGTCCAAGAAGGAGAAGAAGAAAGAGAAGAAGAGGGAGAAGGAGGCCTTTTCCAGAATTCCAGATGGAGACGATCACACACTGAACCGCGAGGATGGGTGAGGAGTAGCAACTAATTCGGCTTGTATGATAGACATGCACATAAAGGCAATAGTCCGTTTAAAAGGGATATTAGTAAGAAATCGTATAAGAGCATCTTTAAAACTAAATCCATTCAGTTTTTTGTCCTAATCATTTGTGAAAGGACATTTTTGGTTTCTCTTTATGTAGAATTGACTTTTGTCCCTCTTTCTGATAGAGAGAACTCCAGATTGGCTGCTGAGGTATATAAAGACATGCCAGAGACCAGTTTCACAAGGACCATTTCTAACCCCGAGGTGGTGATGAAGAGGAGACGACAGCAGAAGCTGGAGAAGAGGATGCAAGAATTCCGCAGCGGAGACGGTCGACCGGATTCAGGTTTGTATGCCTCTAATACATCAACATAATCTACACTGACATACAACTGCCTGGATTTACATATCAACTCCTAAGTGATTATTCAGCAGGAGGCCTTGTTAATTCATTCCACATGCAAAGAGCCTAGCCAATCATAACAGAGAACATTTGCATATGGAAGTCTTATGATCATATATGGAAACTAAGCTACAATAGTAGTTAATTCAGAACAGGACACAGGACACAGACATGAGCATATTAACATAACTGTGCACATTTAGTTTTGGTGCATAATAAGAATTAAATCTATGGTCATTGAGCTTTTCTGGAAGAAAAATAGACTAATTTTATTGCTCTATATGTGTGTCTAGAGACTGTTTGGTGCAAAAATAGCTTTGTGTTTGTTTTTCCTGTAAAATAGGCTATGATGTCAGCTGTTTGTCTCCATGGGGCACTGAACAATGTAATTATATTAGAGCACTAAACCAGAGCCCTGGCAACTCCATTGCACTTGTTGGGACTTTCTGCCAATGAACCACCTACTTTCAAGCGGAAAACCATTCCAGATCTCAACATAAAACTTTATTTCGTAGCTCTGTTTACACTGACGCCTAAAATAGCCTTTCTGTCCTGGACAGACACGGATATTTAGATTTTCCAAGCTTATGTAATCAGGATAATAACGTATGTCTGCAGCCAAGGGTTTAGACCAGAGGCAAATCCTTAACGTGACACACATAGAAAGGCTCCCAGTTACTCATCACATTCACCCCGTCCGGTAAGAGTTAAGCAGTGTGTGAACTGGTTAAAGAGGCTTAGTCGAGCATGCGGCTGGGTTTAGATCCTAGTGTTGGGGATGTTTGAGTTCTCATGCTGTGTGCTGCCGTACTAATAAAGTCCTTCAACCTACATTGGACACAATGTACAATGCACAAATTCAGAACATAGGGTGGTGTTTTAAGAGGAATATTTTCTGTGCTAATGCTGGTACCCTAAATCTTTACAATTCATTTACTAGGCCATCAGTAAAGGCCTTGCCATTATATATCAGCCTGCCTTTAGACATTGGATCAGACACAAGGTAGCTGTGCATGGAGTTAATGGGCATGATTATCAGCCAATTCTGATTAAGTGGCCTCTCCGATATATCGGTCTACCACTAATCTGCACTATTAGTTCTTAATTCTCTTGTATTATCAGCCAATTTTAGTAATCTCGAAAAGCCAGGTATCATCTGATTAATTGGCCTCGCCGATATATCGGTCTGCCGCTAAGCTACACTATTAGTTCTTAATTATCTTTCACACAATCTCTCTCTTTCAGGAGGGACTCTGAGGATCTACGCCGATAGTCTGAAGCCAAACATTCCCTACAAGACCATCCTGCTCTCAACTACTGATATGGCTGACTTTGCTGTGGCCGAGGCTCTGGAGAAATACGGGCTGGAGAAGGAAAATCCCAGAGATTACTGCATCGCCCAGGTGAGGTTTAACACAGTGTGAGTTTTCTAATGCTTTCAGAGAGTTGTACTTTCCTATGATAAATGCAGCTCTGTCAGAAAGTGTTTTTAAAATCTGCAGGATGGATTTTAAGATGGTAGAATGAAGGGATGGACAATATTTTGATACTATGTCATGGATATTTAATTGTGCATGCTCATTTCCCATAGTTTTACATTTAGATCAGATTTGCCGTCATCTAATGGTGACTAAAAGTAAATTTTTCAAAACAATAATTTAATAACACTGTTAAATGTAAT
This sequence comes from Sinocyclocheilus anshuiensis, assembly GCF_001515605.1. Classification (NCBI taxonomy): domain Eukaryota; kingdom Metazoa; phylum Chordata; class Actinopteri; order Cypriniformes; family Cyprinidae; genus Sinocyclocheilus; species Sinocyclocheilus anshuiensis. The sequence continues at coordinate 596,901 of NW_015557197.1, read as the reverse complement.
CTTTAATGAATCTAAGAATGTGTATGAATTTTTTCATACTTTTATAATGATGCTTAAATTCATTTACGTATTTATTTATTTATTTACAGTCTCTCTGCAGCTCTTTAAAAAGTCTTGTTTTAAATGTTAATAAATTAATTTATCAAATTTAATGTCATAAGTTGTAAATATCTTAAATGGTACAGCAACATTTTTAAATATCATAAGAGTTCTTACATTTGAGGATGGAAAATTAGGAATCACACTATGGCCTAATGTGATTCATTAAACTTCAAAAGACCATGGTTCAATTAAATAAATGTGAGCGCTTTATATTTCAAAGTACAAATATGTTTATAATGAATGAATTAAATGTCCAGCATTAACAACAAATTAATGCGTAAACCACAGTAAATTATGTAAAATAAACTGAGATTTTAAAATTGCATGGGTTTCCTCTGTATGGACATAAGGTATTCGTTTTATTTATGTAGGTCTTAAAAAGCTCTTAAAAGTCTTTCATTTGATTTTTGAAACTGTAGATACCCATACATGTTTTCAATTATTATTATTAATTATTTTATTAATAATTTGTTGTTATTAGTAGTAATTGATTTAACTTTAATTGACATACATTTAGAGAGGATTTTACAGATTTTGAAATTTGCAAATTTTGATATTGGCTGTTTATCGATCAACATCGACCATTACAGCATAATTATAGGTGTTTACCAGAATTGTAATATCGGGCATCCCTAGTAAAATGTGTTGTAGCGGAGAATTAAGTCAAATGAACATAGGGCATGTAAAATAATCATTAATCATGGACCTTTCAATTCTGTGGAAATCTGTGAAAGTTTCTTCAGAATACCATGTGGGTCTGCTGTAGAATTATTAAGCTGATTGAACGTCTCTGCCATGTCCGGCTCTCTCCGTGGACCCCTCCTCCTGTGATCAAATCCAGCATATTTCATCAGGCCACTGCACGATTTGTCTTCCAGATTAAAGCCAGGAGCTGACATCTGCTTCACCTCTGCTGAGAGTAATTGAAGTGTGCAGGTGTGCAGTTGTAAGGTGCCCTGCCTGCACACGTTTAGCACTACACTGAGAGAAAGATAGAGATATACATGGGGACGAGGAGGAGAGCAGGAAGTGCTTGAAGTGGCCAGTCTAATCTGCTGTCAGCGAATGGAAAACATCGCTGGTAAAAAACGGTCAACCTTGGGCTGTCTGCACTGTTGCTCACCAGCTCTTTTCAGATGCTGTCTCAGCCAATCACACTGAGAGTTTCTGTGGCATTGTAATATCCTCTCCCATCACTCTGGCCAATTTTAATTACATACACAGCTCGTCCATAAAGCTGCTGTTAAATCGTGGCAGGGAGCGTGTATCTGTCACTAAAACAGGTGTCTAATGCCTGCCTGGAGTGCCCACTGTGAAATATTAGCATGCTTTGCCAAAGAACTCAAACTTTAGTTCTTTGGGTAATAAAGTTGAATTTTTTAGACTCTGAAAGTGTGTGCATGTTCGCTTTGTGCAGGTGATTCATGCAAATGATAAACCAGTGAAGGAGACCATACTAGACGACACAGATTGCCCTCTGCAGATCCTCAGAGACTGGACAAGCGATAAAGGTCAGCCACGTGCCATTTCTTAAGCAAATTTTTTGGACAAATTCTGGAGCTTTTTGGAACATCTTCAATGTCTTTCAAAAGTTTGGTGTTGATGTTTTTTTGGTTTTGTTTTTCTGCACTCAAAGGCTACATTTATTTGATAAAAATACGGTAAAAACAGTAATGTTGTGAAATATTGCGATTTACAAAACTGTTTTATATTTAAATCTATTTTAAATATAATTTATTCCTGTGATGCAAAGCTGAATTTTCAGCATCATTACTCCAGTCTTCAGTGTCACATGATCCTTCAGAAATCATTCTAATATGCTGATTGGGCGCTCAAGAATCCTTTTTTTGTTATTAGTGTTGAAAATGTGCTGCCTAATATTTCTGTGGAAACAGGTTTTCTTTTCTTTTAGCATTCTTCTTTTTTTTTTTTTTTTTACTTTTATTTGAAATAGAAATATTTAATTGAATGTATCCTTGTTCAAAAGTATTATTTATAAAAAAAAAAAAAAAGAATAAATCTTATTGATCCCAAACTTGTGAACTGTAGTGTAGATGCATTTTATATTATTTATGCCTTAATTTGACATGCTTAAAGCATTTAAATAAGTTTAATACAAGAGCCTCTCATTTACACCATGTTATACCGCCCCCTGTTGACTTTAATGTGCTATTATATCAATTTCACAGAGGCCTTAGTGTTCCAACTGAAAAAGCGTCCTCCAGACTACGCTCCAAGGAAAGGACGTAAACCCGACAACAGGATGGGGCCGCCTCACGGATCCATTCCTCCCGAGAAACTGCCCTACCTGGTTGAACTGAGCCCAGGTGACACACAAAAACACACTATGACAGCACATCCTCTTTCCAGGAACTTTAGAGCAGAAGCAGAGGCCTTTGTGAGTCATTGAATGCTAGCAGAGCTGTTCCTGGATCAGTTGTGTTGATCTAAGCCTGCACTAGAGTTTCAGTTGCACTGATGTGACAGCTGTGAAGAGCGGCCCACCGATTGCCCGCTGACATTCACGCATGAGTAGAGCTATGGCCAACAAATGAGTTCAGTATCTGGACCACTGTAGAGTCAGCTAGTGAGATCCCTTAAAATATACCTTAGTTTCACTCGTTGTTTTTTTAGAGTTGAAAATTCACATCTAGATCTGACCCTCACTAACGCTGTCTCTCAGTCTAACTGCTGCTTGCATACTGCTCCTCCCCCTGCTACGGCCACAACTAACCCTGTCACTGCGTTTATAACCAATGCTTTTTAACTGCAAAGAGTTGAGCAGGAACTCCCCTGATGTGTAATGACACTGTGTCTATACTAGAGGCAACCCACGTCGCATTGCAAAGACAAAAAAGCATTAAAGCTTCACATCACTTCGAAAAGTTCACTAACCAATCAGTGATAACTTCAGGAACAATTAATTGGGTGACTTTTATTTTATTTACAACAAAAAAAACATTAGTATAAAAATTGTACTTTGCATGAGTTATTTTATAATATAAAAACATTTAAGTTATTTCTACAAACTTTATCTGTTATATTGTTGTTATATTAAATTACTGTATATTATTTTGTCTAATAATAAACAATTTATTTTGTTTAAATATTATTTTATGGTATATTATTTGATATTATTCATTTGGACTTTTTTATTTAATAATATACTATGTACTATGTATTCAATTTTATGTATTATATAATAAATACTATGTTATTATAATACATTTTAATATTGATAAAACTATGATATTATAATAATTTATTTGTTTAATATTATACTTTATTATACTAAATAGTTTATTGTTTAATATACTATTATACTATTTTATTATACTAAATTTACTTTATATATTTATATATATATATATTGTTATGTATATAAACACATTTTATGTATTATATTACATTAATTAGCATTTTTGCTATTTTTAAATGATTTATATACTCAGTTAACATTATTTTATGTAATTTATTATTATTATAATTATCATAATTATTTTATTTTATATTACATTATATTGTTTTAGAATATATAGAGAGGGAAGAAAAATACTTACTCATAAAATACTTATTATATTATATATTTTTTAAAGTAATTAATTTTTTTATAGATGCATCATGAGTGATATAACAAATATGTGAGTCATACCAAATCAAATTATTACCCGGCAGTTCACTTATGTAAATAAAATTATTTTCAGTGGACACAAAATATGGTTGGAGTAGCTGTCAATCTGAGAAAAAAAAAGAAACTGCACATTCCTCAACCAAATTGCTTCTAGTGTAGACTGTTTTGTTGATTATAATGGGACAATTATGGTTTTGTCATATTGTGACGTGCTGTTGTCCGGTGTAGATATGGTGTAGTATTTGGTCATGAGGGTTCTCTGGGCCTTGGAAATTGAGATTTGATTGACACATTTACCCCTCTCTGGAGTGTGTGTCAGCTGACAGACTGACCACTTGCTTATGGCGCTTTTTTCTCTTTCTTGCTGAGTTTGGTACTCTTTGGCTTTTCCTCTCTCTGTATCTCTCTCTCTCTGGCGTGTTGTTGGCGTGTGTCGGTGTGTGTCCCGCCGTTCTGTCTGCTCCTGGCTCCTGTGCATGCGTCCCGTCCTAGGGCGAGGGAGTCATTATGCCTACTACTACCGTCATCATGAAGGTAACACAAACCAGCCTGCTCCTCCCACCCTCCCCCAGCTCTACCTCTCTCTCTCTTGCACACTCTGAAAGAGAAGCTATAAAACACTTCTGCAAAATGAAAACTGACTGACCTACTTGTTTTTTGTTTTTTGTGCCCTAAAAGTAATGTGTGTAGTTATGTGGTCAAATTGTTGGCACAAGTTGTTGGTATTTTCTAGTAAAGCATTTAGTTTTATAGCACATTGTTCCTTGTATTGGTGCAAAGTTCCCAGCATTGCCCACTTAGACTATTACGGAAGTGCTAAATATCTTACAATGTATTCATGGTAAGAGATCCTTGCCTAAAAGTCTGTATTTTTAATTTAGCAAAATGTCATAAAATAACTATAAAGTCGCCTAGGCTGTCTCAGGCTTCCGTCGACTGATAAAAATACTTTTCCCAAAATATATATAAAAAAGGGGCTCTAACATCAGTATTATGAAGATATTTTGACACGCACTGTCTTGTTTTAAACCTTATTCCCTTCTTTTACTGTTTGTGCTTTGCATTTTGCTTACAACTCCTAATTGCCAATCATCTCACTAATCTAAGAATTATAATACAAACCTAACCAGCCCATCATCATTTATAACCCAGGATTTCCTATAAAAGTTCATTGTTTCTCAGCAAGTTCCAAGAATTCTGATCAAATTCCAATTTTCTGATAATAGAAAAGTCTTTGTTTTTGCACAGTATTCATGGAAGGTACTTGACGATTATTAGTAAGGATATGTCATGAGGGTTGACTAGTCATTTAATGACCAACTAGTTGATTAGTGAGCTCAGTATTTATATACAGTACCATTCTAAAGTTTGTGGTCAGTAAGATTTTTTAAATGTTTTTGAAAGTCGTCTCTTATGCTTAGCAAGGCTACATTTATTTGATCAAAAATACAATGACAACAGTAATATTGTGAAATATTACAATAAAAAAAAAAAAAAAACGATTTTTTAATTATTTAAATATTTTCTAAAATGCAATTTATTCCTCTGATGGAAAAGCTGAATTTTCAGCATCATTGCTCCAGTCTTTAGTGTCACGTGATGCTTCAGAAATCATTCTTATATGTTGATTTGCTGCATAGGAAACATTTCTTATTATTAGCAATGTTAAAAAACAGTTGTGCTGCTTAATATTTTTGTGGCAACCGTGATAATTTTTTTCTGGTTTCTTTGAGGAACAGAAAGTTCAAAAGAATAACATTATTTATCATTTTAATGTGTTCTTGCTGAGTAGAAGTATTAATTTTTTTTTTTTTTAATTTTTTTTTTTACGTTTTGAACGGTGGTATATTTTTAGTGGCTGTGCTTTAATTAGCATACTGTACAACCCTGGAAAACCCTCTCGGAGGACTTGCATCTTTAAGTTCAGGATCGAAAACAGCCTAATTACACAGCATTTTAGTTAGCCCATTGACTAGACGAATTTAGAAACATGTAGTTTTGCATATTCTTAATTACATGGCCTAAAGCACAGAAGTGACACTAATGGGTTGTGCAAGAGTGCACATGCTTGTGTTTTGAATCGAATGTGAGTGAAATGCAGACAAACGCAAATGTGTGTGTCTCACTGCTCTGCGGCTGCTCTGCAGATGGGTCAGACTCCAGGGATAAACCCAAACTTTACCGACTACAGCACAGCCTCACTGAGGTCGGATCTGACCGAAGTGAAGATGGAAGCATTCAAGTAAGGAAAACGCATAAATGACGTCTTCAGCGCAGTAGTGTAGAACAGTGAATGGTGAAAATACGTTTAAAAACACATCCCTGATTTTTCCGCACCGCAGCTGTTTGGGCCTGGGATTCTGCCTCACCACTGTGACCTGATGCATGCGGACGGGCTTGTGACCGTGACCCCTGTCAGTTTGGACGCTGAGACGTTCGTGGATGGACAGCGGATCTCTGACACTACGGTTCTGCGCAGCGGCGTGACGGTCCAGTTCGGAGCCATTCACGTCTTCAAATTCGTAGACCCCAGCTATGACCACAGCATGTCCAAGAGAGACCCAGGGCCCATGATGAAGGGCAGACACAAATCAGGGTGAGTCATATTTTGTACCCAAATAGAGCTGAAAAGCAAATATAACCTGATAAGAATCACATTGAGTGTGTCCAGAAAGATTTTAACTCATACAGTTGTCTGATCGTTTATTGACCAGCTGTGGCAGCGCAGCACAATGAACCATCTGTTGTACTGTGTAACATTAGACGCAGTGATGGGGAAGCTTCTTTGAAAACTATAGCTTGCCAAGCTACTTTTTAAAAAAGTAATTAGCTGTATTTAAAGCTACTAACAAAAAGTAGCGAACTACATTGAAGATATTAAATATCTTCATAAAAGGATCATAGCTAGGATGACCGCATGAGAATGAACAGGTGAATTGATACTAAATGCAACTAACAACTAAACACTTTAGTTTCTTTATCTGAGTCAAAAACATGTTGAACAGCCATGTTTAACTATAAAAATTATGTATAAAACACCTCCGACTTCTGCAAATCATTGAATGAATCGGTGAATCATTCTTTTAAATCACTTGATTCAGATGAATCATTTGTAAGATGCGATTCACCTAAATTAATCTAACTTTCCAGTGCTACATTTAAGGACAGTTTAGGAGAGCCTGTTTATTGTGTCATATTTTTGTCAGGATTTTGTGATTAATAGAAAGTTTTTTGAAGGTTTAATTCAGGCTTTAATAAGAGCTCTAGTGATATGCAGGTTCTTTACAGACACAGTTTACACATGTCACAGGACCAGAGCAGATAATTCATTAAGTTTTGACACCAGTATCTGGGTGAAAATAGTAATCTTAAAGGTACAGTAGCAAAAACCGATGGTTTAGTTCCAAGAGATGGAGTGAGACTTGAAAGTGATTATGAAATAACTTAATAATGCCTCTTTTGTGGTGCAAGAAAGGTTGAATAACATTACAAGTTGATGTCAAAATTCTTCAAAAGTGGAAAACACACACAGTTGCTCATGAGGTGTTTTGTACTTGTGGAGCCATTAGATGGCAGTATTTCGATGTCTAAGTGTCTTGCGTGCGTGTTCTGGTTTGTTTGTTCTCACTTTATGATGCGTGTGTGTGTGTGTGTGTGACTCTGCCGTCTCTCTGAACGACCAGTTCGAGTTGTGTTATGGGATGCTCTGCTGCCATGGCAACAGGAGTTTCTTAGGTTTTGCACGTGGTTTTTCTCTGCAGTGACCGTCCTGTCAGATTTCTAGTGTTAAATGCAGCCTTTACTGTGAGACCTGTTGGAAAAGAGGCTGGGAGAGTGACAGGGAGAGGGTGAGCGGAAGGTTATGTTGGCCACAGGCGCAGAGAGACTCTATAATCTGATCAGCGTGGGTTGGAGAGGGGTGTGTCCCAGTGTCATTTCAGAAAGAAACAGTGTGTTTGAGACGGGGAGGAGTGTAGTGACGCTCCCACCAACACACACTCTTCACCGTACTCTGCTGTTAAACATATCAGACAAGAGCGAGAGCAGTGTAGAGCTGTCCTGGTGAGTTCATCCACATTTTACACGTGTTTCATTGAGTTTCACTTGAGTTATCAGGTGACTATGAAGATTTGTTGTGCTTGTTTGTTTCCTATAAACTTTACTTAATTTAGATTTTTAACAGTACTGTGTTTTTGTTTATCTAATCATAAAATGCTAATTAAAATATGTTGTTTGAACTTTAAACATGTATGTTTGTTCAGAAACCTGTGTTTTTAAGTAATATTGGTTGGTGTGTGTGTGTGTATATATACACATGCATACACACACATACACATACACTACCATTTAAAAGTTTGGGGTCAACAAGATTTTTTCTGATGTGGAATACTGTTCAAAAGAACAGCATTTATTTAAAAAAGAAATCTTTTGTAACATTATACATTTCTTAACTGTCATTTCTGATCAAATAAATACATCCTTGCTAAATAAAAGTATTAATTTCTTTTTTTTTTAAATCCCCAAACTATAATAATATGTAATATAATATAACATAATATATATGGATTCATAACAGTTTATGATGTTTGTGTGAAAAGTGGGGAAAAACAACGTAGCCTCAGGATATGGAAATATTCTAATTTTCCCAGCCCTCCTCATTAGTAATAGTTTATTCTTATTATTATTATGACTTCGTTAGAACATGTGAACTTTCTTCTGTTAAGCTTCTTTATAAAGCTTTTCTAGAATTTCATTCCTGTTTTTTGTTTTGGGTTTCTGAGTTTTTTTTGAACGCAACTTTTAATGCAAAGTAATCCCATGCGCATCCTATTGGCATGCATGTGAATGTGCAGTAATTAGGTCTGCGTTCATTTCAGGCCATTTGTCCGTAATGTCTAGGTTCAATTAGGTTCATTTCCTGTGTTCATTTGATGTGAAAACATGTGTTTGTGGCGGTACGCAGAATTTCTAATCTGATGTCCTGATGTTCTGCTGGATTACAGCACTGCTCATTCCAGGACATGGATGGCAAGGATCAGGCAAGGGCTCAGTCCTTGTAATATCTGATTTTACAGATTTGTGTTATGTGGAAACATGTAGGCTAGATGGCATGTTTACTCAAACTGCAGGTAAATGCAAAGAAAAGTTCTATATGCGCTACTTTTCAAAAGTTTGGGGTGGGTAGGATTTTTAAAAAATAGGCTTCTTGCGCTCATCAAGGCTGCATTTATTTGATCGAAAATAATGTAAAAACACACATTTTTAACCTTAACCATAATTTAAAATGATTGTTTGCTATTTAAATGTATTTTTAAATGTCATTTATTCCTGTGATGGCAAAGCTGAATTTTTCAGAAATCATTCTGGTATGCTGATTTGCTGCTTTGTACTTTGCTTTAGCATTAATATCGCAGTAGATAAATCTGTACTATCAGTGAGTAGGACAGCTGCGTGATTTGCATGTAAGAGTGAGAAAGTTCAAGTAAAGTGAAAATTCAGAGCAGGACATTTAAGAAATGAAGTTGTTTGTGGTTGCCAGTGTCACTTGTCGCATTAATACATCACAATACAGGCTGTTTTTGTGGCTTAATAGAGTCAGAACTCTACATTTTGTAATGTTACTTGTACTGTTTGGAGTTACATAACATGAAGCTGTTTTCGCATTGATGCCAGGCTTAATTTATTATCAGTATAATCATATCTTTTGGTTTGTGTCCATCAAGTTCCCTAAAAAAGTACTGTACTTTTCATTTGTAAAGTATTTAATTCACTGGATTATCAAAAATGGATATTACAACATGGTTATTTAATATGTAGGCCTAAAGTGTTTCTAGCTTTAGAAATGTAATGAATGTCATGGAAATGACTCCCAAGCTACAGTATAGATGATACCTGAATATATTATGTCTCTACATCTGAACGCAAAGAGCTGGAAACAGCTGTTTGACAGCTGTTGAACATGGTAGCCTTGTAATTTTGTAATTTACGGTAATTTTGTTCGAACACTGTGCGGGTGTATCTTTAGGCTGTGGGGTTCTGCTCATTCATTTAGTCTGGTTAGAATGCCGGCTCGTTATTGATTGTCTTCAGTGCTCGTAAACACACACAAATGTATCCGGGTGTTCGTGTGGCTGTGGGCCGCTGCTTTTGTTTGACTTTCCATTCAGCTCAGGTTTTATGTAATTGTGTGTTTTAGAGCATATGCAGGTGGTTATATTGTGTGTGTCTGTTTGTTTGGCCACTGGTACCCCCCCCCCCCCCCCTTTTTGTGTTTCTCTCTTGTCTCTGAAGTGTCCCAGAGACGACCTTTGACCTTCACGGGGACGTTCATAGTGGCTCCGCTCTCCCTACAAGCAAGGTGCCACATCTGCCTGCTTCTTTCGGCTCTCTATGTTTTTGTGTGTGCTGTGATGGGTCTCTGATGGGATATTTGGTGGTTTCAGAGCTTAGGGAAGCTGGAGATGGAGCGCTCAGGAAACAGTGAAAGAGGCCTGGTGAAACCCATGATTAGAGGAGAACAGCAGGACTTTAACAAACATGACGGAAGGTAAGAATTTTGTTGACTTTGTGTGCTTAATTTTCATAGTTGGGCCAAATTGAAAATTTCAATTTTGTTCTGTATTTTTTCTGAAAAATGTCAATTCTTGACGTTCACATGTTGAGATTTGAGGCCATCAGACATTTAAAATATTTCATTGCAATTAATTCCATGTATTTCAGAAAGAAAAGTTTATCTGTGTTTTTATTCAGTTTGATACATGATTTTTGTTAAATGTCTCAACTGTTTTGACCTGTCAGCCTTTAGGGTTCTGATAATTTTTTCAGAAATACGCAGAACTGTGTGTGTATAATAGTTAACCTTGACATTCCAAGTAAAATGTAAATATTTTTGACAAATTTTTGACTAATTATTATTTTAGTTGCAAATATGAGTGTAGCATTATTAACACATTTTACCTTATTTAATTTCACAACACGTTTAATTATGTATTTTTCTAAGAATAATGAGCAGAAAATAAAAGCAACCTGTTGGGTTGTGTTCATAATGTTCCAAAAGAAAGAGGAAATAATCAAAATAATTATGCAAATGAATAATGCAAAGTGAAGCCAGGGGCATTTTTTTTTTTTAGAAAGTAGTAGTAATAATAATGATAATAAATTATTATTGTTATTATTACTGTTAAAAAATGAATTACATTAAATTAAAAATAAAATATCTTATTAATACATTTTATTTTGCAATTTTTAAATAAAAAATAAAGTGAAATATTTATTGTCTTTTATTATAATTTTTAAGTAAATGATCCTACCCTAATTTTTCACAATTCATTATTGTTGTAATCTTTTTATTTATTATCTTTTATTTGGATGATCTTGAAAATGCATCATTAAGAATTCTGTGGATTTTCCTCTGCAGGTAGAGTAGAAAATGTGAAAACAAATGATTTAGTTAATGGCGCAGAAAGCAATGCAATGTTAGCTACATTCTCTGTTTAGTAACAGCAGGTTTTGTGCACGTCAGCTGTCCGTCAGCGAGGGTCTCTATGGAGTCAGTGCCGGCTACAGGTCACTATATGTAACCTAACCCTCTTCCTCTGTCTGAACCTGAGACACCTGGTCCCTCCGCTCACCTGGCTTCAGTCTTGTCATTAATAATCCAGTGGAGATGAGAATGCTCATTCAAACACACACAGCACAGTTTGGCATCTGTGACAGGATGTTGAACGGCAGGACAGGAGTGGGGTCTCTGTAGCGTTGGGCGTCTGTAGACAGTGGTGTCAATCTGTCCTATCTCAACTGGTTCATAGAGCAACAATTCTTTCCCCGCAGGTCCCAGGATGGCCCAGAACTCACTCTGCCGGCCAACATCGAGTTCAGGGAAAACTGTGAGTACCACATCCATGTGCAAAGCAAAACCAATTGATCTGTGCTGGTTTAATTTCAGCGATCTGATCTGAACTGGGTCATGTGATTTGTCTGGTGTGTGGCGGCTTTTTAATGTTCTGTTTGTTTTCATGTTTTGTCATTGGCTTTTTCCAGGTGTTGCAGACACAACATAGTATTTCCACTTGATCTGGTTGATGCCTTCATGTAGTTTCTTTTATTGGCTCTGCTGATTATAAAGCAAAACAGCCAGCTAATTATAGAAATCACTAATGGTTTGCTGCCTCATAGATCAATGGATGGGAAGTATTGATGACTGCTAGAAAACTGGTTTCATCATTAAGTCAGTTCAAGATAAATTATATTGTAATTTATCTATATTTGTCTGTCAAAAATATATCTGTCCAAAAAAAAAAAAAGAAGAAATTGTAGGCTAATAGAATATTTAATTGTCCCACCATGCCATTAGGTGGCAGAAGTGAGTATTATGCCAGAATTTCCTTTTGTGTAGCTGCATGGATGGACTGAGCCTAGTACCGCTGGCACATCACAACCCAGAGCAGATAATCACCCACTATATGTTTCATTCGCATTTGTACATTACAATTTTCATATTTAGCTCAAAGCATCGCAAAATAAGATGACAAAGTCCTGTTATGTGCTGTTACTTTATGTCTTGTGGTTGTATGTTGTGTCTTATGTGTCATGTTATGTTTCATGTTATCTGTTGTGTTATGAAATGTGTTATGGTAATATGTGGTGTCATGTTATGTGTTGTATGTTTTGAAATGTTATGATTTTATGTTGAGTTATGTTATGAGTGTTATGTGTCATCACAGTCATGTTTTGTGTTATGATGTGATATAGGTATGTTGCGTTATGAAATGTGTTGTGGTTTGTTTTGTTGTGTTGTGTTATTTTAAGTTATGGTTATGTTATGGTCATGTTGTTTTTATGTGTTATTTTAGTTTCAGTCTTCAAATCTGATATGGCTGAGCAGCTTATAAAAGAAGATCCACATACATGTTTTCAAACATCACTTTGCAAAATGAATTCTATTGTAATGAACTATTATACTACAGTAGATGTTTCCACATGCTTTTCACTGTCAGTTATAATATAGTGTGATCAGTAACATGGAGTTGACAGCTCAGGTAACAGGCTCAAAAAAAAAAAAATGCATGTGCAACTTTAATGGTAAAATAAATTTGCATGCTAATGTCATTCATCAGAGCTTCTTGGTCCATCCCAATTTAAACTCTCTCTGCTTCCTCTATCCCATGATTCCCTCCCATAGCCGAGGATGCCTTCCTGTCTGCCATCATTAACTACACCAACAGCTCAACGGTGCATTTCAAGCTGTCTCCCACCTATGTGCTGTACATGACCTGCCGCTACGTCATGTCCAGCCAATACCGGCCCGACATCAGCCCCTCTGAGCGAACACACAAGGTCATCGCCATTGTCAACAAGATGGTGAGCATGATGGAAGGAGTTATCCAGGTGGGTGTTGGCCATTTTTACTAGAATAATCTTCTGATAGCAATTATTGATCTGAATTATTTTTTACAGTGGAAGTTGTGGCTTTATTATATAATAACTGTATTATTTATACTTTAGACATATCGCTGTAGCTCTGATGTAGAGATTTGTCTGTGAAGCTACATTATACATGCTTTTGTAGTTGTCGTGTTAAAGCTTATTTCACTCTGCTTTCATCGATTCAGGTCATTGCCTCAGCAAACAGTGCTTAAACTACTGCACTCAGTGTTTCCCCTGTGTTTATTTGTGTGTGGATGACTGTACATGTGTGTGTTTGTCTCTGTACCTTGTTTTACCTGATTCATGCACCATATTTTCCCAGCAGTGCTTGGTTCAACAGCTTCCGATTGTCACCAAGTTGCCATATTGATATGTAAAATTAGAACGACATTTTTCTCTCGCGATACAAGATTTTCTTGTTGCTTCTGAAAGAAGAAGTGTTTGTATATACATTAATGTTTAAAGGTTTGGGGTCGGAAAGATTTTTTTATGTATAAGAAGTTTCTTATTCTCACCAAGGCTGCATTTATTTGATCAAAAATACAATAAAACAATCTTATTGTGAAATATTATTATAATTCTAAATTTCAGTTTTTCAAATGTTTTAAAATGTAATTTAATGGCAAAAGCCATTACTACAGTCTTCAGAAATCCTTCAGAAATAATATGCAGATTTGCTGCTTGAAACGGTTATTATCAATGTTGAAAGCATTTGTGTTTAAGCCATTTGATACCTTTTTTCAAGATTCTTTGATGAATAGAAAGTTCAAAATCTTTTGTAACGTTACAAATGTCTTTACTGTCAATTTTGATCGATTTAATGCACCCTTGCTGAATAAAAGTATTCAGTTCCTTATTTACTTTCTTGTAAATATCATGAACGAGCCTGATTATAAGTGCATGAATCAAACTCAGTGAATCATGAATCGCACTCACTGATAATGATTACAAATTATGGGCAGACACAAATTCTACAGAACAGTGAAATCGCTCACAGTAACATGAACGAAGAGTCGTTGCTCATTTGCATAAAGTTAAACTTTTTTTCTCGACTGTCAAGTCACTGCATACGGCCTCATTGGATCGCCAATGTTCACTTCTATCATTTGCTCACCACAAATAACTATGTAAACGCCTCTTTACAGTTCAGAAATGAGGTCCACATGCTCTCTGTTTATTTATCTTATTTGGTCAGCGCCTGCGGGTTTTAAGTGGCCCACCCAGGGCAAACCGAAAATCCAGCACTCTCCTACCTTCACTGCTGATACTGCGACTATTCTTGTTTGTATGTGTTCCTTTGCTGGCATTTTCCACATTTCGTTTTTCTCCCTTAATAACAAATTTGTCCATTCTGATGCTCAATTTTACCAAACTAATGGCTGCTGATGACTATTTGAATTTAATTCTGCCAAAGTGCGCGCTTGTAAGTGTTTGTTAAATGCGTAACGTTAGTTACGTGAGTACAGGTCTGCTCATGTCTGAAAATAATATATGAAAACCAAAATTATTTTACATAACAAAAACGTTATAGCTTATATTTGTTTAGTACATTTTTAAATTAATGTAAAAACTAAAATGAATTGTAAAACTGAAAGTTATTTTTTTAACCATTCAGCATGGTGGGCCGCATTTGAATTCGTGACGGGCCGCAGGTTGAGAACCACTGCTTTAGTTCAGCATCTAAAATGAGAAAACAGACTGTCGTTTATATAAATGGATACAATCTGTCTCTTTTAAAAAAAAAAACTGCGTTAGTGTCATAATCCATTTAAATGTTGATTTTCTTTTTCTGAATTTTTGGTAAATCCAAAATCTTAAGCCTCACATCACATATTTAAGGACCTAAACTTAGAAAACAAGAAACATAATCTCAGAAAGAGAGGGAATTAATTTAAGGCTTGGTAGCAAGACATTAGGATATTTGGAATTTGGATTTTTTTTTTTTGTTATTTGAAGTATCTTTTTATCTACTCAGATCAAAATGTTTAGTAGTAAGTTTGTCATTAGTCAAATCCTGATTGTTAACATCAGTAGTTTTAAAATCATAGTTTTCTCTTAAAACAAAAATAACCATCATTTGCTGCTTTTTATTGCTAGTTATTATAGACACAAGTTTTTTTTTTTTTTTACCTTTAATGATTTCACTAGCACATTTGCACTATTATTCAAAAGATTTTTAAATATTTTTGAAAGTAGTCTCTTATGCTTACCAAGACTGCATTATTTGATGAAAAATACAGTAAAATAGTAATATTATTAGAATTGAACAGAACTGCTTTATATTATAATATTGTAATATATTATTGTGATGCAAAGCTGAATATTCAGCATCATGAAGCTCCAGTCTTCAGTGTCACATGATCCTACAGAAATAATTTTAATATGCTGATATGGTGTTTAAGAAATATTTCTTATTGAAGTTAAAAAAGAGCATTTATCTAGTGGCCTGTAAATGTCATCCTTGGCATCACAGAAAAGCAGCTGTATCTTTACACTGCAGCATTAATTATAAAATCGAGTAAAATTGCTCTAGATGACTCGGACGTCCCGTACGGCAGTGAGTGCGAGATGATGATGATGTGACCTGTCCTGTGTGAGTGTGAATGTCTATGTGTTTACATGCCTGTGAATTCTGTCCATGCCATGGCTGTTGTTGACAGTCTCTCTCTCTGTCCTGTCGGATGTCTGTCCCCCACCCCCTCTTCCCCACACCTACTATCTCTACAGGAGATTGCTGAAGGTGATCAGGTACGAATTCGCACTGTTAGGGAGGCGTCCTTTTTCTCCTTTTTCTCTCTCTGTCTCTCTCTCTCTCTCTCTCTCTCTCTCTCTCTCTCTCTCTCTCTCTCTCTCTGTTCTATCTGTCGGCTTGGCTCCGTCTTCCATGCCTCTTTTATCACCCCATAACAGAAAGCAAACAACCCAAGCCAACTAAGTAATCCCTCCTCCTACAGCTGGACGCAATCGTTCATAACCCCTCATTACGACTCAACCTGGACCATGTGATACTAAAAAACAAACTCTGATTGCGGCAACATTTTAATTGCGGCATCTTCCATTGTTGACCTCTGCTTACTGCACTTCAGTGTGGATGAGAGACTACCCCATGTTCTTTTGCTTTGTTTGGAAACTTTTAATTTCCTTTTCATTTGACTTCATGTCTGTGGTTAACGTCATTGTTCTTATGGATGCGTCCTGTGGCCAGTATGACGTATTCGGGAGGGTCGGGCGGGGGGTTGCTGTCGTCGTCACGTGGGATAGACGTGTGCAGGTATACACAGAGGTCCGGTAGTTCCGGACCGTGTGTATCCCTACTCTGTGTTGCAGGGATGTGGGATCCAGAGCAACCAGTCACCGCAGCTTCCCAGTCAGTCGTGCCTAGCTTGAGCTAACTCTAACATGTGAATGATTTCTACTCTGTCTGGACGCGGTGACTGGTTGTTGGAGGCTGGGAGGGTTGGACAGAGGCACATGTCTATCCCGGGAGTGCTACTCAGTGCTTCTCATGGCTGTAACTCTTTTCTTTGTCGTTTGTACGTCGGATTGTTTTGCTTTAGCTGTGTGTAACGGCCCATCTCTGTGCATTACAGAAACAGAAGAACATCGCCGGGGCTCTGGCCTTCTGGATGGCTAACGCCTCAGAGCTGCTGAACTTCGTCAAACAGGACAAGGATCTGAGTCGCATCACGCTAGATGCACAGGATGTCCTCGCTCACCTGGTTCAGATGGCTTTTAAGTGAGTGTTTGCATGCACATGCATATTTACCAGAGGTGGGAGTAAGTCACACATGTGCAAGTCGCAAGTAAGGGTGCTTTCACGCTAGCACTTTTGGTGCACACCCGGGTTCAATTGAGTTCATGTGAACTGCGGTATGGTCGGGTTCGCTGCTGATGTGAACACAATCGTACCAAATCGCGGAAGTGAACCGCTATTAATGACGTATTATTTGATAAAAATGTGTGTTTGTGTGCGTTTCACTCACTTTTCTGACGAGCGTGACTGGCAGAGAGCTGTAGCAGACAGAGAGCTGTATATCTCATTTCTGTTCGCCTTCAGCATTCTTTAGAGCATTTGCAGTACATTCGTAAGACAGACGTAAGTGCCGTTATGTACCGAAGCTTTGTAAACAAAACGAACGGTTCAAAAACGTAAATATATAAAAGTGCAGAGAGCAATGTTATGCATTTGCCGCCTTCTCCTGCGCCGTCATTACTAAGCAACGGGGTAAACGGCTGCTGGCTTGATGATGCAAACGAACCGCGGTTCGGACCCAAATAAAATAATATGAACGCAGTCCAGCGGGGGAGGGGGGGAGCAATCGAACTCTGGTTCGGACCAGACAAGCGAACCAAGTGTGAAAGCACCCTAAGTCTCATGTCTTAACCTTCATGTCTCAAGCAAGTTCAAGTCAATTTTTGTGAGAATCAAGCAAGTCAAGTCACTGCTTTTGTCAAGCAATTCAAGTCAAGTCGTAGCTTGGGTCAAGCAAGTCACTGTCAAGTCATACAAATGTTTGATGATTTAACTGATTTTATATATTAAAATAACTTAAAACTACAGTAGTTATGGACTATGGGAGTTTTATTTGCAACAATAACAAAAAAATTGAAATATGCATTTATACTCAAAAAGTGTCCACATACAGCTGAGTTGTTAATACAATAAAAATCTAAAATAAATAAATTAATAAAAATTAAACTACATAGCCTAAGATGTAAATGTAACTGAAATTAGTCCAACATAAAAGCATGAAAAGTATTTAGGTATAGCTGTTTCAATATGCCTCAAACATGGAAGAAAACCATGAAAAAGTATTAAACAATTCAAGTAAAATGGTTTCTGTGCCACCAAATTGCATTCTTCAAACAGGCATCACCTTTATGGGACATGAACACATCCTTAAGTTAGATCCTTCCTTTTTAACAAAAGAATAACAACAACAAGAAAAAATATTAATATTTGAATCACACAACAGAGAGAGAGGTTATTTGAGTGAGTGTGATTTATTAATATTTGTGAGTGAATGTGTGTGTGTGCATGTGTATGAGTGTGCATGGTAGTGCTTGCAAGTTTGAGGTTTTTTTTGTTTTGTTTTTTTTTGTATGCATGGTTGGGTTCGCAACTGTATGATGTTTTTCTTTTATGCATCCCCATAAACTATCCATAGGCTTTTCACTCAAAGTCTAACACTGAAGACCAATTATTAGACACTGTACTGTACACATGCATATACTAAGTGCTACTGCCAAAAAAAGCTGACATTTCATTATAAACAGTGAATAACCATTTATAATGCATTCCACTTGCAAAAAAATTTATTTGATTGTGCTCACAAACTGTATTTTAATGCAGCCAAATTCTCAATAAAACTGTTTTCACTGGTATATTTTTCTGTTTCTGTTGTAAGACAACGGGATGAATATGAAATAGAGACTGAAATGCGGCCCATTAAGACTACCATCTCTCCGTTAGATGTTAATCTGCACAAAAATCCTGATTCATAATCACGACGTCATCTAATGAAATCAAATACACATAAGATAAAGACAATGGCTGTGCTGTGATTTCGGCTATATTTGCATGTAAAATAGAGTTAGAAGTGACAGAATATCTTGTTTAACCTAAAGCACTGCTACTTTCAGCCGCTCGCTGAACAGAGCAGACACAGAGAGAGAGATGTGCGCGCTGGGAAAGCAAGACCTCGCGCTCGTGCGGCAGTACCGACGAGTCTCAGAAACTAAATAAGGTTTGTCCAAGAAGTCGCTAGGCGCTTTTTTTATATTTTTTTAAAAAGTCACTAAATCTATAGACAAAGTCGCTAAGTTGGCAACACTGCGCACGCTCTGCTTGCCTGCTGCGTCACTTGGTTAGGTTGCGGTGCGTTCAAAAACAAACAGATATTTATTGAATGAAAGACAAGTTATTTCGAGTCATTTAACTCAAGTCAGAGTCAAGTCTCAAGTCATGAATATCAAGTCAAAGTCAAGTCTTTTATGAATATTTGTCAGGCAAGTCCTAAAATTTGCGACTTAAGTCTGACTCGAGTCAAGTCATGTGACTCGAGTCCCCCACCTCTAATATTTACACTAAACATTACCTATGCTTCCTAGTGAGCTGAGATCTGATGCAGCATATTTCAATTTATATTTATTAAAATATAATTTATAGTGCTGGGCAACGATTAATCGCATCCAAAATAAAAGTTTTTGGGTACATGATATATGTGAGTGTACTGTGTATATTTATTATGCATATATAAAAAGACACACATACAGTATATATTTAGAAAATATTTACATGTATATATTTATATTCATATAATTTATATTATATAAAAATATTTAATATATGAACATACCATATTTTTCTTAAGTATATACATGCATGTGTGTAATTTGTGTACATATTAATATACACAGTGTGTGTGTATATACATGTATGTATGTATGTATGTATGTGTGTATATATATATATATATATATATATATATATAT
>NW_015557197.1:556290-577160 GCF_001515605.1 Sinocyclocheilus anshuiensis | reverse complement strand
TTATATAAACCAAGTAGTGTATATAGAGTAAATAAAATGTTCAATTAAAAACAAAAAACATGTTTGTTATATAAAATGTTATCAAATAAATATGTATGTATTTTTAATTAAATATTGTAAATAAAATGCAAATTTGACCTTTACATATTAAATTCTATGTAAATAGCACTCGAATGACCAGCTGAAACAACTGCGCTTTTGTGCGGGTCGTGCGGTTTGTGAAGCGGCCAGGTGTCAGATTTACTGTGGGATTCTTCAGGACGTTCCTTTAGGCCCTTGATGGTGGATATATGGACGCTAAATAATGTGTGTTCCTGCAGATACCTGGTGCACTGCTTGCAGTCGGATCTGAATAACTACATGCCAGCTTTCCTGGAAGATCCCGATGAACAGAACCCACAGAGGCCCAAGATAGGTGAGCAGAGACCCAGTCCCATGTTTTCAGATGCAAGTCACCTTTATTTATATAGTGCTTTATATAAAACAGTATAAAGAGCAGCTTTAGGTTATAAACTGATAAAGGAATAAACAAATTCTGCCATGTAAGAGAATGGTGTCATTATTCAGCTCAAGTCAGTTCAGTATTGCTTTAGTTCAGTTTAGTAACTGTGCAAGATTCATCAACAGATGCAGTTTTTCATCTATCATGTATAAAGATGAGTAGATTAGTGGATTTTGTTAAAGGACAAAAGTTAGAATCACAATTGAAAGAGTTATATGGGACCACCTAGTGGTGGTTTTGAAACTAAACAGCAGATATATTCTACCCAAAGTTCTATTCTACTCTTTACAGGAACTTACAACATCTTAATTTCTTTGTTGTCTTGGGCATTGTAGAATTTTAAGTAGTCTTAACAAGACAAGTCTATTTCAACTAAATGACTTGGACAAATGGACAAACATGCCCTCTTGACTAAAGCAGTATCAACATCTTAAGCAACACAGAAATATGCTGAAATGAACCAGAACCATGCAAAACATCTTAAGCCATATAGCAGCACTTTTAGTTCTCTAGAAGAGTGTTTCCTAACCCCTTTGACAAGGAACAATGTGATGCACATCAGGGACCACCCACAAAAAGAAGAAAAAAAAACATGCGTTCAAGGAGAATATCAAAAAAACATGTATTTTAAATGTTTTTCAACCTTTTGTATTAATATCTGTTCCAGCTAATAGGGCTAGTTCTCAACATTGCACCATTATAATTGCAAGTAAAATAAATAAAGGAATGATGGTATTGTTTCTGTTTATATTGCATTAAAGGCCCTGACTTTCCTCTTTTCCACAGAGGACGTTCTGCACACGCTAACGGGCGCCATGTCTCTTCTGCGGCGGTGCCGTGTCAATGCGGCCCTCACCATTCAGCTTTTTTCGCAGCTCTTCCATTTCATCAACATGTGGCTCTTTAACAAGCTGGTGACGGAGGCTGACTCAGGCCTGTGCTCGCACTACTGGGGCGCCATCCTGCGACAGCAGCTCAGCCACATCGAGGCGTGGGCTGAGAAACAGGGTTTGGAGCTGGCCGCAGACTGCCACCTCAGTCGCATAGTCCAGGTACCACATGCAGATATATACACCAATCTTTCACAGAGTTGCATTTATAGTTAAGCTATTTAAGTTAAGCTATAGGCTAAACTAATTATGTTTACTGCACTCTAACCAATCCCTTACAGACACCTTTTAGCAATTTAGTAGTGCTGGGCGGTATACCGGTTTATACCAAATACCATGTTTATTTTTCTTACGATATGAATTTTTAAAGTACCACAACATGTATGTCGTTTAAACAACATTCAGAACGCAATACTGTTTGAGAGGGGTATCTTTTCACTGTTGCACTGTGGTGAGAGCACAGCTGTATGTGTTACTAAGCGTAAAAGTTCCGAAACTGAAGCTGTAGAACATAACACCGAAGAACTCTAAAAAAAAGATTTTTGATATTTGACTTTGCTGTCAAGTGACAAATTGAGGAGTTTTTATTTTTCCCAACAGCAAATTTAGTGCAAACAAACTATATACATATAACTGTATTATTGTAGAAACCTGTGGTGAACATATACAATACTAAAATACTTTATTAGTAGTAGTAGTAGAACTACTAGTGGTAAATAGTATGTATATTAAAATTAAATATTATATATATATTTTTTTTTTTAACTTTTTCTTATTTGTAATATATACCATTTGAATATAGATTTGTCTGTATAACATGCTAATACATAGACTATATTCTTTCTTGGAGAGAATATTGGTAGTGTCTACACAGTACTTCTAGGATGTTTTAGTTTAAACGAAGGTGGCACTTGGCCTGAAAGTTTTAAAACCCTCAGTCCTAGTTAGATGGACTATAAACCAGTAACTGTCCCCTTGTCTCTAGGCAACGACCCTCCTCACCATGGACAAATACTCCATGCAAGATGTGCAGAACATCAACAACACCTGCTTCAAGCTCAACTCTCTGCAGCTCAACGCTCTGCTGAGCAACTACCACTGCGCTCCTGATGAACCCTACATTCCTCCTGTGAGTGAACTGTCTCATTTTGGCTGTGTAGTCCTGGTCTGATGACATGTGTCCTTTTTGAGATAAATCGAACCAGGTGTTCTGCACTTTCACAGTAGCTCTGCTTATTTCCTCTAACCTCAGGGTTTCTCATAATGTGACCTTCTTGTTTGATGTGAAATATTAAACTCATTACTGTAAAAGGTGCTGTAACTGATGTTAGCTGTTCTGGAACATCTCACAGCCTCAATTAGATGCACCCCATCTTTCCAAAACTCGCTCTTCAAAGCAAATCAGAGATGGAGGAGAAGAGCAGCAGCATGTCAAGTTTTACTAGAGTTCTTATGTACCATTATGATCATTGTCCCCTTCATGCTCACAGGAGCTGATTGATCACGTGGTGGCTGTGGCCGAGAACACGGCGGACGAACTGGCCCGAAGCGATGGGCGGGAAGTACAGCTTGAAGAGGACCCTGACCTCCAGCTGCCTTTCCTACTGCCCGAGGATGGCTACTCATGCGACGTGGTGCGGAACATTCCCAACGGATTCCAAGAGTTCCTAGAGCCACTTTGCCAGAGAGGTATGGATGATAAACAGAGTGCTGCCATTCTGAATAAGTTTCAGAGCATTTGATGTCAGTTGCGGTGTGCACAATAAGTATCAGGTGGATGGTGAATCAGAGGTTGTTGTCTTTGTTTGTTTAAGGCTGACGTGATGCTAGTGGAATGTGGTTTGTTAAGGTTGTGTTCAGCAGTCTATTTGTTTTTGCAAGAGAGCGAGAGTGTGTTTTTACAGGTGTGTGACAAAGACAGTGAGAGACCAGTGGATTTAAAGTTTTAACATTTAGTGGATGTGTTCTGATCTGCTCGTTGTCCTCCAGGTTTTTGTCGATTGACACCTCATCCACGCTCTCCAGGAACTTGGACCATCTATTTTGAAGGAGCTGATTGCGACAGTCACTTCTCAGCTGACACGTCGGAACTGGTAAGTTTTTATGCCAGATAGATAGATAGATAGATGGGTAGATAGATAGATAGATAGATAGATAGATAGATGGGTAGATTTGTAGATGGATTTGTCTTTGAGGGCATCAGAAAACAGAATTTTGCATTTGAATTTGAATTTTTTACATTTGAATTTTTAATATAAAACCCAAATACTAAACAGATATTTGCAAAACGGCACCAGGGAATATTTAATGTCAGTTGATAGAGTGTGTTCTGTCAAGTTAACATTCTCTTATATTCCAACCAACACTAGTTACACCACAGAGGGCAATATTTGACCATAGTGCCCAAGCAATGGCTGTAAATGATATCTTTCTTCTTACCCTGAACACACAAAGCCCTTAAATGCTCCTCCTCCCCTGTAATTAGTCTGTTTTTACTGTCTCTCGTATTTTTACATAAGGGATTTTTTTTACGTAATGTCATAATCTTATTTTTTATTTTTTTTACATAATGTCTGTCCGCCCTACAGCAGACAGAGCTGGAGCTCAGAACACATTTAAATACCACAGAAATCTGATGAACGCAGCTTGATCGTGTGCCAAACCAACCCACCCACTCCCACATCCCTTTCTTACAGCCATCCCAGGACCAATGCTTACTGTAAACTCACATATTGTACACATGAGATTTTGGCATGAAATCAAAATCGACCTTGTTTGCAGTTTCTGGATGTACTGTGCATTCCCACACATTATTTTAAAGATAAAAAAAAAATAGTATAATCAAGTGATCACTTGCAGCATCTTTCCTTTTTGACAGACATCATCTAGGCCAGAAAAAATGTTGACCAATAGCAAAATGGGTATTTAGACACTGTTTTTGGTGAATGTTGTAGTTGTGATTCTAGTAGTCTATGCGTTCATTAATATAGCTATGCCAGAAAATCCTTTTTGAAGGAAACATGCTTTAACAAAGCTAAAAAAAGCTTGCCCTGTTGCTTTTGTAAACCTTACCAAAGGAACCCAAAGAGTTTCCTTGCATTACCCATCAGTGTTCATAAAGCTCCACTGTGCTTTAAACCAGCTCTGCTCTCACCCCCCAAGCTGTACTCAACAATGCGGACTGGCAGCATAGCTAAAGTTCCCTGTACAATGAATGCATGCCATGTGCACCATTTACGCACTCGGGCTCGCTAAAGGAGAGGCCATGGCACGAAAAGCTGGTCTCTTTCTCCCAGGCCCTGCCTGTGCGTAAGCGAGCCCACTGAGGCCTGATGCACTCTGGAGCCGACGCATGTGGCTTTCATTCTTGACTCGTCTCCAGCGCCCGCCGTTTCGCTCTGCGGTCGGCTGTGCTCTGAGAACCAGCAGTGGCAGAACCTCCCTAATTTTCTCTCCTCCTCCTCCTCCTCCTCTTAGCTCAGTTTGCTCTAGGAACGGCCACCAGACGCAGCGTGGACCTAAAGCTGAAGTTACAATAGTGACTTTTTCCCCCAAGTTAAATCACCTGTCTGCTCTCTCTACAGCCAATGCAGAAGGAACCGGAAATTGCGACAGTGACTTTGAAGAAACACAATGGGATGGGCCTCAGTATTGTGGCGGCCAAGGTAAGAACTGATTATTTTATTTCTTTTTAGTGATGTTTATTGTGTAATATTACTCCACTTTCAAAGTCTGTGATCATCTTGCATGGATCTGACTGCTGTAGCAGTGATAAAAATTGATCTAGAGAGTACGTGAATGAAACCCTAAATCCTTGAGGAGGGCATCTGGTTTTGGCATAGAACTAGATCTGATTAGTTTGACACAGTTAATGAGAACCATTTTAACTTTTTGAGGATTGGTTTTTGGTTTCTGATGTTGGTGGGTGCTATATTCTGAGTGGGAAGTAAAGGTGTGGCATGGTTTCCTAGGCTCAGATCATAACAGGGATGTCCTTTCAAAAGGACTTGACTTTGTTTGATTCAGTCACAAGTAGACTTGTGCCGGTATTCGGTAATGCGATATATCACGGTAATGAATATGCACGATATTGTTATCGTGGGCTCTTCTAAATACCGTGAATAATTATATATTACAAGTTATTCAGAATTTTGAATGCATTTTAAGAATACTTAAATCGAAAGTTGCAACTGTGTTATTTAATGAGCTAACATGAACTAAGACTTGTATTTTTTAAACAAAGATTAATAACTTCTGTAGCAAATGTAGCTATTGCTCATTGTGAATGTTAATGCATTAACTAAGGTTAACTAATGAGGTCTTATTGTAAAGGGATACCTATTGGTCTTTATAGTTCTTTTGCACTTTAATCGGTGTAAAACTTTTAGCTTTATACTTTTTTCTGTATTGCTTTATTGCATTTAAATGTTCAGTTATTTTTGTTATAAGAAAAAAGATATTAAACATGTTGTACTGTATTATGACAGCACTTTTTTCAAACTAAATTTCAACACCGTGATAATACCGTGTACCGTGATAAAAGCATTAGCAATTAATCGCAACATAAAAATTTGATACCGGCATATCCCTAGTCACAAGCTGGTCTGTGTGCTTGTCAAACATTCAAATACAAAACGGAGTCATTAGCAAATCTTTCTGTTTCCTTGTCGGACTGAGCACTGTTCTAGTCTGCTGCTTTCCGCAGTAGGAAATGTCTTCTGTGTCGTCACCCCTTTTACAAAATGCAGTCTTTTATGTTGGAGTTTACAGCACAGTTAATAGGCTAAAATATTAAATGTTTTGCATGATTCCACCAGTTGCGCTTGTCAAGCATAAAAAGTTTTGATTCGTTTTATTAGTTTCGATGTCAACATTGCAAATTAAGGTTTTGTTTATACTCTAAACTTACTAGTATGACTAATATGCTGTTAGAAAGTGCTTTCAGATCCAACATGGACCAGTTTACAATTTTACTGTGCAAGTAAATATTTCTTTCTTTTTCAAATTGGGATTTTTTTTAGTGGGTTATATGGAACAGACAGTTGCAGTTCAGTAGCCTGTGTTTCACCACTTTTGGTGGACTGAAGAGCGTTTTTCCCACCAGATGTGTGTCAGGTTCAGGGACAGAGAAGAGGCAAGCAAGGGAGGTGTAGTGGGAGGAGAAGGGGGTTAACAGGAACTGTTTATTTTCATAGCAAAACCTCCCCTTTAGTGATTCTATTTTCATCTGTGAGTGTCTCCGAGGAAGCATAAAGTTTGGTAGAGGTAGAACAGAGGAAAAGAAGGGAGGGAAGGAGTGAAAAATGGGAGGAGAAGGAAAGGAGGAGTAAAGAAAGGGTTGTAAGGCATGCTCTGGGACAAAGGGGAGGATCTAAAGAGGAGAGGCGGTTTGTCCCGGTGTTGAGCTGGAACACAGCTGAGAGCACTGCTAAAACTTCACCTAACTGTTAGTGAGTCGTGGGAGTCGTTTCTCTTACATAACAGTCTGGATGTGGTATGTCCTACTCTGGCTTCAGATATTTGCATATTGTGTTTAGCATGTAGCCCGGGAGTCGCTCCTCAGTAGACCTGCCTGCTTTTGAAAGAGCTGAATAAGTTTTCCTGGACCGCTATTAGTTGATTCCTCAGTTCATTCTCGACTCCGGAGCGCAGCACCATGTGGTTCTCTGTGGTCGGGAGGAAGGAGCCGGTAAGAAACCACTTGACATGGAGTGTGTCTTTTTAATGTGGGAGAGTGAGCAAGTAAACGCTGAGAGATTAATGGTGTGCTAAAAAGTCAGCATGGTGGTTTTAGTTTGTTTGCCATCGGGAATGCACTTTACAGTAAATTTAACAAACTACATAAGGCCCAGTGTTCATTAACACTGGTTAACTTTTATTCATAAATTCGCTATTGTTTGTCGTTAATTCAATTTCATTCAACTAATGGTAATTTATACAATAGAAATATTTTAGCATAAGTAAAAATTTACATTAATCAAGATTAGTCAATTCTGTAAAAGTACTGTTTTTTGTTTTTTCATATCAGCTTACCAGTTAGTGGTATCAAGATTATTGCAAAATTGAGATCAGCTGATAACTTGAATCAGGAACTCAAATAGTTTTTATGCCCTAATCATGGTACTTTTACTCTATAAATTCCGGACTTGCACACATTAATTCCAGTGACTGATATCAAGAGTGAGAAAGCAAGGTTTTGCCAATGTAAACAGTGTCATGCGACCAGAGTGCACAAACATGCACGTGTACACATTGTACAGATGGTAAATTTTCTCTACTGGATCTGGCCACACATTTAAAACTATATCAGTTTACGTACAAAAACACACATAAGAGTGACTGTACAGATAAAGCAAGGTACATATCTCCATTTCATTCTGTGCTAGTTTTGAGATAAATTTGTACTGTATGTTTCTACATTTTCAACCTTAGATGTGATGGGTTGTGCACACTGTGGTATCTTGCAATCAGGGTCACAGGGATGATGTTGACAAGCACTGAACATTGAGTTCTCCATCATATTTCGCAGTGCTAGTGACTCATCACTTGTTACAAACAGTCTGGCGGGGTCAGTCCAGCTGGATGGCTGTGCTACCGTCACAGGGCTTGATTTGCTCAGGCTGCAGATGTTTGTGCGATAACAACTCTTTTGGGATGATGTTGAGTTTCTGGGGGAAGAACAAGGGAAATCCTGACCCCCGTACTTCACATTGACGAGTGCCTACCCGACATTTTCTCACGTTTCTGGATTCGTTGTTCTTCAGCCCCGAAATGACTTGTTGCCACAAGAATCAAAGCCTTCAGGATCGATCTTCTGTTTTATTGCCAAACCTATATTTTCGAACCAAAACTAATTTTTGTTTGTTTGTGTACTTGGCGCACAATAGCTCACTGACTTCCTTCTCTGTGCGCTTCTTGATCTCATGTACGACAACAATTGAAGGATGTGACTCCCATATTTCTGGATATGGATTTCCTGAGGACTCGGAGAGTGGAGAACAGAATGTCAGCCCAGCATGGAGTCTCTGCAACGTTACGTCTCCTAACCTTTTATTAATCTGAATTGAAACGAAGAGAAACCCACTGTGGCAGTGTACCAAAGACTTTGTTTTGGTTCGCAGGTTCAAAAGAAAACATGACCATGAAAACACTTCTTTCTAGTGGCTCAGGATGGGATCTTTTGACAGTTGTGGGTGCAGCCCATACTCAAGAACTAGTTCACTTCAGGCCTCAGGCAAAATGAAACCTGACAAGCACCTACAATTGTCTAAATAGAGTTACTTCAAGCTGTCACCTTGTGTTCGTCAAAATGATCACGTTTGTGACATTTCGTACCTTGACTCTGCAAGTCCAGAGAGAGCGGAAGGGAATTGATACCCTTTGGAAGACTATCTTCTATTTATGCCATTCTGCAAGGGCTGCACGATTTTAGTATATGAGAGGACAATCCCAAGTTGTTAGTTAGTAAAACTTGGGGACATTCTTATGTTTGAAGCAAAGGATGTCAAGCTTGCACGTACAACCGAACCCTTAAATTAAGTTGTGACTCATGTCTTGGACATAATTCTGTCCCTTTACAATAAAAGATTCATAGGAGACACGTTTCCTTTGTGTCCACAAAAACGATGCTGCTTTTGAAACGCACCACCAGAGGAGCGTCAAAGAAGACAGACCTCTTTGTTTGGTCTTTCTTGACTGAAGCAAGCAGCCCAAGAGTCTGCAGATCATTAGAGCCGGAATGGAGGCCACTCAGACGTGATGAAGACCGTCGGCTGAAAGCAGCTCATTATTGAAAGCCTCTTGTGTTAGTCATGATATTTTGCATCCACCATTAGCCGACAGCCTCAGCGGTCCATCTGTTTTCCAGCCGTCTAGACGTGACGGTAAGGACTGGCTACGTTCAGGAGCAAACTACTGTCCTGGCTGCTTTTTTCCTGACTGTTGTGTTTGTTGTGGGTGATTAATCGGGGCAGGAAATGATGGTGGCAGGTCAAGTTTCAGTGAATAGATGTATTTTCTGTTTTCCTAGTGCACCGTGGACTCCACTGTCTCGTTCAGAGGTCAGGCACTGCCTTGACTCCCTGGGGCTGTTAACAAATTACTCTAGAGCGTTTATGCCTACACGTGCAGCTCCCTGAAGGCTTCATTCACCAATCACATCCACAACTGTAAACCTTTAACAGGAAGCTGTGCGTTTGGCATACGAGTCCACAGAGAGTACACCACAAGTGTTTTGAGACTAAAGGGGGTGAAGACTGAAGTTCAATTCTACCTCTGTTGCAAAGCACTCGTCTTGCCTAAACTGGGTTTCCAATTTCCTGTATTTGCAGTGGCAGGTTTGGGAAGCTTTTCCGTGAACAGGAAGCGTCAGGGTGGGACCTCGAAGCTGTAGACTTTGTTTGCTTGCTTCCATGTGGTTTTAGGACCTTCAAAGGAAGCTGGAGTTCTGTGGTTTGAGCATCTGCTCCAAGTACTGTTATCAGTGAACACCTTCAGACTTCAACACCTTCCTGTTAATATCTAATGTCTGCACTGCAGATGCAAGCATATTTTTGCATGCCGACTATGCCAGACAGCAGCTTGCGGGGTAAATATGTGCTTGAACTTTCTTTTTTTGTGGCATCCCGTTGTGTGTGAAGAAGTTCTTGTAGCCGCTGCTAGTCCTCAAGTAAACCGATTCAGTTCTTCCCCAAGTTTACTGACCTTTATCCTCTGACACACTGAAAGGCAAATAACCTGCTACTGTGAAGAAGCCTGCAGGGATAACGGTTTCTATTTTTGCTTATGAGGCATTTAGCACATGTGAAATATTATTTACAGCACAAGATGTGGATATGCACACATTTGGATATGCCAAGATGTCTATTAGCCGCACAGACATTATAATTGTCTTTGAACTGTGCTTCTGGCAGTGTCGCTGGAAAGATGAACGTGAAAACAACCACAACTAGAATACAATCCCACACCACATGCTCAGCAACATGCACACAGAAGTAAGGTGTTGTTTTGTTTTGTTGTGAGTAACTCCTATCTATCTATATATTTATTTGTCTGTCTGTCCTATCATTTATACGTCTTTCTGTCTGTCTTTTATGTCTATCATTAATAAGTCTTATCTGTCTGTCTGTCTATCTTATCTATCCTGTCTGTCTGTCTGTGTCCTATCATTTATACGTTTAACTATCTGTCTTTTATGTCTATCATTTATAAGTCTGTCTTATCTGTCATTTTACCTTGTATAATTTATTCAGAGATCACTATGAAAATAGCCTTGATGCTGGCATGGTGTTAAAAAGTGAATAAATAAATAAACTTATCTGTCATTTTATCTTACTTTCTATAGTTCTGTCATTTTATCTATCTGTCCATCTCTGTAGCTGTATATTTGTCTTATTGTTTTGTCTATGTATCTGTCGTACCTGTCTTTCATTATGTCCAGTGTTGGGGAAAGTTACTTTTAAAAGTAATGCATTACAATATTGCGTTACTTCCTACAAAAGTAACTAATTACGTTACTTAGTTACTTTTTATTGAAAGTAATGCGTTACGTTACTTTTGCGTTACTTTTTAAATCTGGGCTGGGCTTGCTTGTTTGCTTTTAATATAAAAAGTGATATTTTTGGCAAATGTAAAAGCCCTTTCACACCAAAAGCCTCAGGCTGAAGGAAATGTAAATTGACGTCTGAACACAGAAGAAGAAAGTTCAACACTCTTCAACAATAACAAAAAAAAAAAAGAAGAAATGTTAGTTTATCTTGTGTAATTTTTGCTTATTAGTATGGTTGAATTGGATCACTGAAGGTCAGCAGCAAATTGGTTAATAAAATGGGATTAAATACATAAAGGATATTTGTATTATTTAACATATTTAATTATTGCAGCTTTGAGTCATATTCTGAGTTGCGTTTAACTGTTTTTATTAATTTTGAGGAAAACTAAATCTGATTTTTTTTTTTGTGAGTGAGTGAGATGAATTAAAGCATGTTCACATTTATTCTAGAACTAAAGTATCTTACTCCCGATTTCTCTCAACAAGGGGACAGGAGAGCTTTCAATCAATAAATGGGAAAAAAAGTAACTGGCGTTACTTATTTGAAAAAGTAACTCAGATATTTTCTTGTAAATTAAAAAGTAATGCGTTACTTTACTAGTTACTTGAAAAAAGTAATCTGATTACGTAACTCGCGTTACTTGTAATGCGTTACCCCCAACACTGATTATGTCTGTCTGTCGTTGTTCCATCTATTGTTCTGTCTGTCTTATTTATTGTTTATAAGTCTGTCTGTGTATTTTTATCTTTCTGTCTGTCTTTTGTTCCGTCTATCGTTTTATCTGTCTGTCTTGTTGTTTTGTCTATCTGTGTTATCTATCATTCTGTCTATCATTCTATCTATCTGTCCATTTATCCATCTGCTTGTCTGTCTCTTATTATCTGTCTATAGTTTGTCTATCATTGTCTATCTATCATTATATCGGTCATACTGCCCATAAGGCCTATAAACCTTCAGATCTTAATCTAACATTCAAAGTTTGTCATAAGTTATATACATTTCAAATAATTTTATTTGCAGTTCTCCATCCTGTTTGCTATCTCAAATAAAACTGCAGTTAATTCAGGAATTTAATTTTAATTTTAAGGCCATTCCTAATTCAGTTCTAAATGGTGCACAACCCTGATAAACATACCATCAGTTTAACTAACTTGCTCTTCAAACTGTTGCTCTGTCGTGACACTACTTGACCTTAAAGAGAAGAGTGACCATGGAAGACAGTTTGCTCTAGCGCCCCCTTGCAGCAACTCTATTCATAAAACACAAATATGTGTTATATTCTCAATGTTCTCATTTTGTAATGCAACAACGTGTTAAATGAGATTTTGGGCTTGTGTACTTGCATGGAGTGTTTCGAGTGCTCTGCCAATGACTATTTGGTTGTCAGAGGAAATAGCAAACTTTAAAAGTGAGCTCATTAAATTTGATGACTATTCTCAATGGAAGCATTTCAAACATGCTCTTCTGTTGCATACAGTCTAGTGATATAGCCATTTCTTTTCGAAAGAAAAGAGCTCTATTTTTAGTAAAATTGACTTTAGCCTTCCAGCACGTAGTAATGAACTGTGCCAGTATCACCTCACCCCTTGTTTTAAAAACAGTAGCAATTAGTTCTCTTGTTAACATGCATCTGTTTTTTAGTTTCAGTGGCTTTTATAGACCTTGCTCCGTTTCATGTTCTGCACGCCAGGTTTTCAGCTTTGATCAAAGCAAGTTTAATGCAGGTTTCCTGAGGAAAGGTCAGCTGAGTTGCTCTCCCACTAGGTCTGCACAAGACTCCTGCATCAGCCATGTTCAGACGGCCTGGAAACCGCCCAACCTCAGGGCTTCTCATGTGTCTTTCACCACAGGTTCACTCTTTAATGTGGAGAGACTGGTTTTTGAATGGTTGTTTCTCATCACAGCATAATACGTACTTTCAAAGTCTAATCAGAGAGATTTTGGGCTTTGCTAGGCGACATGTATCTCCCTCAGGACTTAGACAAGTTGAGACCTTACAGCAGATGAGAAGTGGTTCACATGCACAAGATTGGCATTTCTGTATTTCAGTTTTTTTTTTACTTATTGATAATAGGCACTCAGTGTCCAATGTGTTGCATCAGGCATTATGTCAGTGTGTTGCAGGCCTTGATGCCTCTTGTGAAATGGCATACGCAGAATTTCAGGCCGATGGTGGTGTGCGCCAGATTTTCTTTTTTTTTTTCTGTGGTGTCACTGACAATGAAATGCAGATGTATCTATTATAATACCTAATACAGTGTGACACAAGCAGCCAATCAGAACACATTCGATACCTAACATAACTACAGAAATAGAAACCACACATCTCAGTTTTTCTACTTCAAGATTTCACATTCAATTCAGTGTTACTCGCCATTTCTTTGTAATTGTTTGTGAAATTGATTAGCAGTTTCTGAGTGAAAATTATTTCTACATCAAATTAAGTATAGGTTAATGTTAATTTCTGCATATACATTAATACGTTAATTTATAAATAATTATTATGTATTGTGTAAAGTATTGTAAACTAACATAACAATAAACAATAGTATATAAATTCACATTTTATTATTTAATAAATTAATTTTAATATATTAAATATCAATACAGCAATTAATAGAAATCGATGTTAAAATAATGTTATGCATTAAACCTATATTAATACAGTAATATACTGTTGTTCATTGTTAATTCATGTTCATTCATTTGTTAAGGATTTCTAATGCATGTGCTAATGTTAACAAATTGAACTTGCAAAGTGTTGCCATTTATTACACCAATAATTAAATTGTCTCCTTAGTTTCAATGAAGTTAAAACTATTTTTGTTAGGCGCTTGAAATGTCACTAACTATTTATTTATTTATTTTATAAATGGTAACTTGACTAGTTTTAGTACTTTAAATCATCAGTTCATTGTAGCTTGGTATACTGCAGTTTAAAGTAGCTTTCCAAAACTTGGTTAGTATTCCCACCAATCCTTTGGAATTTGTTGTGCATACTCACTATGAGGAGGAGTCATTGTCCAGGGTCATATCATAACGCCCTCACAACATACAGGATAGAAGTTACTTGTGCTGTAGGTATCAGAGCACGTAGCGGTAGGTGGTTTTTATACATCTGCACCACAGGATGATTTATGACATCTGATTGCATGT
The DNA here is from genome assembly GCF_001515605.1 of Sinocyclocheilus anshuiensis. Classification (NCBI taxonomy): domain Eukaryota; kingdom Metazoa; phylum Chordata; class Actinopteri; order Cypriniformes; family Cyprinidae; genus Sinocyclocheilus; species Sinocyclocheilus anshuiensis. The sequence goes on along the minus strand of NW_015557197.1, from coordinate 563,061 downwards.
TTTTCCATTGCTGTTTTCCTTATTCCATCACCTCTTCTCACAGTTAGACTGGGTTTGTAGCATTTTAATGGTGTTATTGCGTTACTGTCTTTTGAATGTGATTTGCATACAATTTACTCATCTATTTGTATTTGGTGACCTCACCCTTGAATTAATGCTGATATTTTTCTTATATTTGTGGTTAAAGTCCTGATTGTTAACTGAGATTTCTGAGTGATATTCGTGTGGTGTTCATGTTACGGCTGTGTTTGAATTGTAGGGTGTGTTTATGCCAGTGTAATGTGAGTGGGTTATGGGGGTCTGTGGGTAACATTGGCTTTATTTCAGAGGGCAGAATAAAAGATGTTGCTGTTTCCCAGGCAGTTTCTGTTACTGGCTTTCTCGATCCATTGCTTCTGGTCAGCTTCATTTAGGTTTTTCACTATATGGACAATACATAAAGTGCTTATGAGCAATGCGGTGCAAATACCAATCTAGTGATCACCAAACCAGTTTTCACATCACATCTTATGAAGGACTATCTCATCATTGTCTGATGAAACAATTTGAGAAATTATTTCAGATTGAAGCACCTAGTAGCTGTAACTTAACCATTTGAACCCAATAGGCATCTTACTCCATTGATGGCCAGAACAGGTTCAGTTTAAAGTTTCTGCACAAGGTACATTGTTATTGACATTTGAGGTGTGTGAATCTTTTCAGAGAGCCTAAAAACAACATACAACAGCAGAATAGTATGGTAAATGTAGCTCATAACTTGTTGATCGGCATGGGTTTTTCATAAACCAGAGGAGAAACCAGATCTAGCGGGCTCAGCCTAGAGCCTACATGGCGGGAAGGTTGTAGACTTGGGTGGCGTGCCATTTAGTAAATGGTTTGTTATGACCATGAAACCATCATTTGGAGTTTGGCATGGGCTTTTAGAGATCTGGCCCTGGAATTCAGAAGTACATACTTTACTGTTGAAAGAGTTCATATGAGACTGCTAGAACATGGTAGATGTATGTTGACTTTCAAAGGAGCATTACTTTCTATTTTCCATTTAACAGAAGTGCAGTTATTTAGTTCTTTTTCGTACAGTGAAAGTGGATGGGGACTGGGTTTGTCAAGCTCCAGAAATGGGTAAAAACACCATTAAAAGTGCTTTAAAGTAGTCCATATGATATATTTGGGGTTGATTAGGCTTTATTATAATTAGTGCTGTCAAACGATTAATCGCATCCAAAATAAAAGTTTTTGTTTACATAATATATGTGTGTGTGTATTGTGTATATTTATTATGTATATATAAATACACACACATACAGCATATATTTTGAAAATATTTACCTGTATTTACATGTATATATTTATATTCATATAATTGATATCATATATAAATATATTTATTATATAAACGTAACATATTTTTCTTAAATATATACATGCGTGTGTGTATTTATATGTACATAATAAATATACACAGTACACTCATATATTATGTAAACAAAAACTTTTATTTTGGATGCGATTAATCGCGGTTAATCGTTTGACAGCACTAATTATGATGTTTTTGAAGAAGTCTCTTATGTTCACCAAGACTGCATTTATTTGATCAGAAACACAATGAAAACAGTAATATTGCAAAATATTACTGCAATTTAACATAACTGTTTTCTTTTTTAAAATATTATAATATTCTTTATTCTTTACTGTCACTTCTGACAAATTTTTGAACAAAAAAAGCAAAAACAAAACCTTACAGACTCTACACTTTTGTTAAGGCTTTTCAAATCATCATAGGATAAGTTTCTGTACAACAGCAGACATTTATTAGGTTAAAATATTTCAGATTGTGCACATATTCAAACATGGTGCTTCTAGACACTTCCAACCTGGTTTCACATCAAACATCATTGGTTCTTGTGTGTTTTGAGTTTATTATTAATGCAAATATTAGTGCTGGGCGGTATGACCAAAAATGTATATCACGGTATTTTTCAAAATTGTACCAGTTTCACGGTACATGACGGTATTTTTTTTCATGCATGACCGGGTGTTAACCATTTTTCTACTGATTGAGAGAGGAAATACTGCAGTATATTGACTTAGAATGCCCTATTTTACTGTTATGATGAGTGAATATTGTCAAAAAATACCACACTAAATAGTGACTAAACACGACCCCTTTTAATACATGTTAACCAGGAGTCACTCTCATTTATAATCGCGGCATCGTCTGATAAAATCAACATGCATCTACACTAAAGAGCGGCTATGAGGTTGTTTTGGCTGTATTACTTTTTTGTCTCATGCAGCGTTGCCTGCGTCTGAGTAACAAACTAAAAAAAACAACAAACAAAAACCCAAAAAGTCGCTAGGTTTGTCAGTATGAATATTCTATGGAAAAAATTCGCTAAAAGGGTCTGAAAGTTGCTAAATCTAGTGCTAAAGTCGCGCTCGTGTGTGTGTGTGAGACGCGGGAGCTGATGGCAGGGGGCGGTGGATATTTGTGGATGAGTTCTTCTGTGTCATCACGTTCTATTAGTTCTACAGCTTCAGTTTCGGAACTTTCACGCTTAGTAACACATACAGCTGTGCCCTCACCACAGTGCAACAGTGAAAAGGGACCCCTTTCAAACAGTGTCGCGTTCCGAACTTTGTTTAAGTGACATACACCGGTATTGCGGTATTTAAAAAATTCATATCATAACAAAAATAAACACCGGTATTCGGTATGAACTTATATATCGCCCAGCACTAGCAAATAAACACAAAAGAGTAAGGTATTGAATTTTCTTTCTTTTTTTTTTGTGAACCGTTCCTAAGACAAAAAATAGAATTTAGGTCAGTGCTGGTTTTGCTATATTTGTGCAGATGTGAGGGTTTGTCAGACTTACTTGTCAGGTGTATGAGTATGAGCAGTTTGTTTCTGTATGAGAAAACAGCAGAGACGGCTGGGAATGTAATACAGACCTCACATTTTTATAGTTAATTTTTAGCAAGATCCCCCTCAAATAGAACCGCTGGCAGCAGCCAGGGGATTTTGGGTACTTGCTTGCTCAAATAGCAAATCCAGCCATCGGAAAAAAACAAATGAAACTAACTTTAAACCGCAGTCCTCAAACAAACCCCTTTAAAGCTCATGTCGCTGGAGCTCCGTCAGCTTAAAGCTTTGAACAGACCATTTAACTAAGAGTTTATGGAGCATTACGTGTTAGAAATGTTATGTTTGAGTGTTGAAACTTGTATGGCGTTACTATTTCAAGTCTACAGGATGTGCTTCAATGAATGCATTGTTTTATCTTGAAGTTAATTGCTAGATTTTATTTTGAAAGATGCTTTTCTAGCATGCAGTGCATTTAGGTCGAGCTAATATCTCAATGAGTGCACAGTCCTACAGCCAGATGGCCCGTGTCAGATGATGACCTCTGACCCGGGATATAGGATGAAGAATTTTGAGAGTGTTAATCATGGCTAGTTTGAACAAAAACGACTTCAGATCTGGTCTGAATTTATGAATGAGTTTATTTATATGAATGTCTTCACTGCTGGCTCCAGATTTATAGTCTTTCATGAATGAACGCCTGGTTTCTTCGTACAGCAGTTTCCACAGCGGAACTAGTAGAGCCTGTAAATGACATTTAGATCTTTCTCAGAGTGCTAATAAACGGTTTCCCTCTTTCTTTTGTGTTTTTTAGGGTGCTGGACAGGACAAACTTGGTATTTACATCAAGTCTGTTGTCAAAGGAGGTGCGGCAGACATAGTGAGTTTGGCTTGGTTTGTATTGTGATGTTCTTTATGGACAAATGCAGATGCTATTTCTTCAGAAATCACTAAGTGTGATTTCTCATACTTGTGTTATTGATAATACTCAGTACTATATTTGGAGTTGAAGCTGTAAAATCATAAATCATGCTTTTTTTTTCTTCATAAAAAGTAAAAATCTTGTTCAACCTTGCTTTTTTATGACTGTTTGAGTCTTGTTTTCTTTTTAGGATGGGCGTCTGGCTGCCGGAGACCAGTTGCTCAGCGTGGATGGAAGAAGTCTGGTTGGCCTCTCGCAGGAGAGGTAATTCTGTAGCATTTAGACCTTTAATAATGGGATTTAAAAAAAATTGAAATGGACTTACAGGTAAAGCATGCAATATCCGGCTATGTCAAAGAAGACAAAAGGATTGCATGCTAGAACCATTTCATTACACCACATAAGCAAGGAATGTGTCCTAATATACACAATTAAGTGGCGTAAGAACAAAATATGACTGACGTCTCAGTAGGGGTGTGCGATATATATCGTCTGCGATAATATCGTAATTGTTGTTTTAACGATGTGCGATTTGACATTATCGAGTATTTTGCAATTTAAACTTATTGGAAAAGATTAATTTCTATCACTGCTGTGAACTGATCACCACACAGAATATGAAGAATATCAACAACTTTAGGAGTCAGCTGTCCACGGTAGTCCTTAAGGTATCAGCACAATAACACACTCAGCAAAATATCGTCTAATTATCGTTATCGATAAAATCCCATAAAATATCGAGATATAATTTTTTGTCAATATCGCACACCCCTACATCTCAGTCTTTAGAACATCGTCAGGCAAAAATGACACTAAAATGTGACCCTGGACCACAAAACCAGTCATAAGGGTCAATATTCTGAATAAATCAGCTTTCCATTGATGTACGGTTTGTTAGGATAGGACAATATTTGGCCGAGATACAACTATTTGAAAATCTGGAATCTGAGGGTGCAAAAAAAATCATAATATTGAGAAAATCACCTTTAAAGTTGTCCAAATTAAGTTCTCAGCAATGCATATTACGTTGCAAATATATTAAGTTTTAATATATTTACAGTAGGAAAATTATAAAATATCTTCATGGAACATGATCTTTACTTAATATCCTAATGATTTTTGGCATAAAAGAAAAATCAATAATTTTGACCCATACGATGTATTTTTGGCTATTGCTACAAATATACCCCTGTGACTTAAGACTGGTTTTGTGGTCCAGGGTCACAAATGTAACATTCAAATAAGTTCTGAGTCTCATTTTTGGGATTATTTAATTATTTGGCATGATGAATAACATATACATTTTTTATATGCTTTTACAAAAAAAATGCACCCTTTAAAATAAGAAATTCTCCTGAAAAGTGATGAAAATTGCCCTTTCATTGAGAAGTTACATTTCTGACAGTGGTTTGTCTTGTAATTATCCTAGATTTGACTTGAAAGCGTCATTATTCCTAGTTCAACATTTTCAGGCATTAAGCTGTGCAGCACAAAGCACCTTTTGTTTGCAAAGTCAAAACGGCTTTAAACATTTTCTAATTTCTGTCAGAAAAATTGCATTAATGCCTGTAGTTTTGAGATGTGGTGGAATTGATGAAACTCTTAAATCTGTGGATTTGAGTTTAATGAAGCATATGGCTCAAAACACAACTGGATGCAAATGGACACAACTTGAGTTGCCTTTGGGATTCGTTCCAGCCTCTGTCTCTTGTTTACAGTTAGCCGACGGCAAATCCAAACAGACATACTATGAGATTAGTCTCTTTAAATAATCTCTTGTGGGATTGCACAAGTAATGCTTTGAACATGAAATTCATTCATCATAGTCTGCAGTTTTGTGTGTTTTACTCAAACATGTCTCTGTCTTATAGGGCAGCAGAATTGATGACACGAACCGGCTCTGTTGTAACGCTCGAGGTGGCCAAACAGGGAGCCATTTACCACGGCCTGGCCACGCTCCTCAACCAGCCGTCCCCCATGATGACCCGCGGTAAGCAACTGCGGCACAAATATTTATTTAAATCTCTTAACGGGCTTGCATGTTGGAGCTGCAGTATTCTGCTTAAAAAATATCAGTGGCTGCCGCACAGCGTGCTAGCGTGACTAATTCCTAAAAGAGGTGGAAATGTGGTGGATCTGGCACCCGCAGTGAGTTGCGTTAAGAGTTGCGTTAAATATAAATGCTTTCGACATATGTCTGGTAGTGATTCTGATTTGGTGCATTGTGGGTGATTTCCCCCATTTCAGAGAGATGGGCACTTTCCCAGTGCTGAATTTGGTTTAATTCAAGCCTCTTTTTCATCTCCGCAGCATCAGACCGTGGACGTGGAGACAAGGGAAAGATGAGACCAAAGAGCGAGGGCTTTGAGCTCTACAACAACTCTGTCCAGAACGGCTCGCCTGAGAGCCCCCAGGGCACGTGGGACACCTATCCTGAACCAAAGAAGGAGGACAGGTTGTTGAAGAACCGTGCAGACCACCGATCAAGCCCAAATGTGGCTAGTAAGTGTGCCACTTCAAACGCTTGGCATATTTGTGACCCTGGACCACAAAACCATTCATACGGGTCAGTCTTTTGAAATTGAGATTTATACAACATCTGAAAGCGAGAAAAATAAGCTTTCAATTGATGTATGGTTTGTTAGGATAGGACAATATTTGGCCAAGATGCAACTATTTGAAAATCTGGAATCTGAGGGTGCAAAAAAATCTAAATACTGAGAAAATCGCCTTTAAAGTTGTCCAAATGAAGTTCTTGGCAATGCATATTACTAATCAAAAAGTAAGTTTTAACATATTTACGGTAGGAAATTTACAAAATATCTTCATGGAACATGATCTTTACTTGTTTTTTTGGCTATTGCTAAAAATATACCCAAGTGACTTAAGACTGGTTTTGTGGTCCAGGGTCACATTTGTCAGTGTGGTTCATTTTAAAGTGGTGACATTATATTAACGTAGGGCTGGACGATATAGCTAAAAA
>NW_015557197.1:555817-556123 GCF_001515605.1 Sinocyclocheilus anshuiensis | reverse complement strand
AAGAAATTTACAAAATATCTTCATGGAACATGATCTTAATATCCTAATGATTTTTGGCATAGAAGAAAAATTGATCATTTTGACATATACAATGTTTTTTTGCTATTGCTAAAAATATACCCAAGTGACTTAAGACTGGTTTTGTGGTCCAGGGTCACATTTGTCAGTGTGGTTCATTTTAAAGTGATGACATTATATTAACGTAGGGCTGGACGATATAGCTAAAAATTTAAATTAACCCAATTTATTGAGACAAACAACAAATATTTTTTGTTTTAACAGTTAAACACACAATTTCTAATTTCT
>NW_015557197.1:554556-555322 GCF_001515605.1 Sinocyclocheilus anshuiensis | reverse complement strand
TATGCATTGCTTAATCCAAAGAGCCGAAGCGCCATTCACACAGATTGCCTTTAAAAACATATGAGATGCAGTGAAGAGGAATAAACCTCCACAAATTCGCAACGTTTTTTTCTAAAAGTTTAAACTGTTTTAACTTTGCATGGCTTTCTATACATTTCTTGTGTGAGACGCGAGTGCAGCAGTCATATTTGTCCATTTCGCTTTTAACCCATTCAAGATCTTCTCTGCATTGAGCTTCTATATTTCTCTAATATTTTGAATGCATAACCAGGGCTGTACGTTAACTTTTTTTTCACATAGCACTGGTGCTACAGAGGTTGAAAGTTTTGTAGCACAGGCCAAATAGTTGTAGCACAATTTAGGGGTAGTCGCAGGGGTCGTAGGGGTAGTATGGCAAAAATATCATATTACCATTTTATTCAGGAATATCACGATTCACGATTTTACCACAATTCTTTGTCATGTTGGTTTTACCATTTTGCAAGTTGCCTGAGCAGTACAGCCAATCTAAGGAAATAATGTAGTTTTGTGATTGCGCATAAGTGCAGTGTCCCGTGAGAGTAACGCTACCGCTGAGCTAACACTGATATGAATGCATGTGGCGTACATTATATTGAGACGGAGGGAGGCGCCAGAACTGCAGCTGATAGAATGTGCGCTGTAGCACGATACAAAGATATTTCTTCAAAAGCAGATCGTGGAGACATTTGAATCGTCCACCATCGAAAATCGTCATATCGCACACCCCTAACTACCAAGTATAATC
>NW_015557197.1:540650-554494 GCF_001515605.1 Sinocyclocheilus anshuiensis | reverse complement strand
AACTCACTTACACTATTAAGCGGCTGTGTTATGAACATGCAAAACGGTATCGCACGCGTGCTACAGTGGTAAATTTATTCATCGCACAGACCAGTTTTTTAATAGCACGTGCGACATATATGTCGCACTGTACAGCCCTGATAACACAGTAGCGGTGCGTCTCGTAGGCTAGACTAACAAAACATTCAAATGCAACAACGTCACTTACATCATCACCGCATCTCGCGCGCCACTGAGAAGAAGGTGTACCGTCGATAAATATCGATGCCATTTTATTGCCCAGGCCTATATTAACGTGTACTTTTTTTTCCTCAAAGACCAGGCCCAGAGTCCAGGCGGGAAGCCTGTTTACCCAGGAGCCCCAGGAAAGATCACTTCGGTCTCGACGGGTAACCTCTGCCCTGATGTGAGTACACACAATCATCGGCACCTCTAAGATGAATGTTGCACGTGTGTGCCGAAACTCTCTTTCCCTAGTGAATTAAGAGTGTTTCTAGCACTGCTATTTAGCAACACTGGCATTGGCTCTACAGTGCAACCTGTGTTGTCTAACTCATTTTTAAAGGATTAAGTGAATCAGTGGAAAAAGGTCAACTGATTCCAGTACAAATGATTCTTATGAGCTGTTTTTTTTTAACGATTCAAAAGTATACCTCATGAAAAGTACAGATCAAGGCATGAGTTGGAAACATACAGTACAGTGTGAAAAGTACAGTCCAACCAGTTCCTGAACAAATGAGTCTTTTGACTTGATTCTTCTTGGCAAATTAAAAACCTACCATGTGAAAAGTATAGTCCAACCGATTCCCAAACAAATGAGTCTTATGACTTGATTCTTTTTTTGTCAAATCAAAACATACAGCATGACCAGTATAGTTTAACCAGTTCCTAAACAAATGATAATTTTTTTAATTAATTAAAAACATACCATGTGATAAGTACAGTCCCGTCGATTCTCAAGCAAACGAATCTTATGAGTTGATTCCTTATTTGCTGAATCAGAATCATACAGCATGGCCAGTGTAGTTTAATCGATTCACAAACAAATTACTCTTATGAGCTGGTTCTTTTTAACGATTCAAAAAAAAATACTGTATGAAAAGTATAGTTCAACCACTTTCCAAATGGATGAGTCTTATGAGTTGATTCTTTTTAGTGAATCAAAGCATACACCATGACTAGTGTAGTTTAACAAGTTCTTAAGCAAATTACTCTTACGAGCTGGTTCTTTTTAGTAAATCAATGAAATACTTACGTAGAATTTAATAAATTCCATACGATTCCGAATAAGTGCGAATAAGTGGCTACTTCAGCTATATTGAAGCTATTTTTGAGGACAATAACAGCAACCTACACTCTATAACTGAATTGAAAACATAAATAGCTGTGTTTGACTAAAAATATATTTTGTTTGAAAAAAGAGGACGTAAGATTGCTTCACTGGACTTCTGGGAACACTGTTGTGTGACCTCAACAAATTGCAATGAACCTTTTGAACCAACCCTAAAGTGAATCGTAGTGTTTTGTCATGCTACCTAGTTAATTGGAAAAATTACTCATTGCTAGAGAAGCTAAACGATTTTGTAAACTGCTGAGCTAGTGACACACCACTGAAATATGTAGATAAGTTAGTAGTGCCACCTCTTTTATGTGTTACTACTTTATATCCAGAAGCACATGAGAATAGTTAATGCTAAAATGTGTTGCACTTTCTTGTAATGTAGTTGGGTCTTCTTCAATGAAGCCTCCTCTGGTTTTAATCAAATCACCAGAAACTCTCAAATCCAAACACACACCAGAACATGTTTTTTCTTTCTGAAACCACAGCCAAATAGAAGCCTAATAAAAACTAATTCGTGAATCTTTGTTGTGTTCTTGTTGTAATTAATCCTAATCATGTCTGTAACCACCATCTGATTGGCTAATCAGTCTTTGATCCACATTCCTTGATTCTCTTTGATTTATACACATTCTGTTCATGCAAACTCTTATACTAGTTTCTGTAATCAATAATAATGCTCTAAAAAGAGATGGAAAATTAATCTAGACTGTCACAGCTCAGACTAATCTGTCTTTACCCTGTTTGTCCCACAGGAGGAGCCCTCTCCTCCCCATCCAGAGGCGTATCCCATCCCCACTCAGACATACCCAAGGGAATACTTCACCTTCCCAGCCTCCAAATCTCAGGATAGGATGGGCCCTGGCCAGCCCTGGCAAAACAATGAACCGGAGCCTCTCCCACTTATGGATAACCACTCGAACAACAGCATGGCTAATCAGGTTAGCCTTTTTAGGAAGAGAAAGCTGTGAAGAAAGAGAGAGTGCTGTGTGGTGTCCTGGTGCCATAGTGGTATCATGACTCAAAACACTGGCAGTACCACAGTATTTTTCAACACTAGCACACTAACTGTACATTATTTAATGTTTGTTTGTTTATTTATTTATTGGTAAGATAATGTATAGTATCCTATATTGTTATAATGAACACTACCATTTTAAAAATTGAGATCAGTAAGATTATTTTGAAAGAAATTAATACTTGTATTCAGCAAGGATGCACTAAATTGATCAAAAGTGACAGTAAAGACCTTTATAATGTTACAAAAGATTTATATTTCATATAAATGCTGCTCTTTTGAAGTTTATATTCATCAAAGAATCTCAAAAACATGAATCATGAATCTTGAAAATATACTGAAGACTGAAGGAAAGGCTGCTGAAAATTCAGCTTAGCATCACAGGAGTAAATTGGTTTAAGACATATTAAAATAGAAAACAGTTGCATTAAATTGTAATATTTCACAATATTACCGTTTTTACTATATTTTTGATAAAGTAAATGCAGCCTAAGATTAGCACGTCGTAAGCCTAAGATACTTCTTTTAAGAACATCAAAAAAAAGAAAAAGAAAAATACAGACTGCAAGCTTTTTTATCTGTAGTGTATATTGTTGCTTTCTAAAGGCCAGTTCACACCGCACCGACAAACGCCAACAGACACGTTGGCCGCTGGATTTAGAATTTTATGAAAAATAACTGTCATGTTCACACTGCCCCAACAGACACCAACAGACTTCAAGTCAGGGAGAGTTAACTAGGGGGGGAAATGAATGATCTTGTAACAACAATCAAAATGATACTGTTATTGATGTCTTTGGTAATATTGTAAGGCAGTTTTATTATAATAATAATATATTGTCAAATAAATTTCCGTTGTGAAATTTCCCAAGCGCTGTAGCGATATCTGATCGCATTCCCCCTCGCGTTGCGGTTGGTATACTCGGCCACACCCACCGCATAAAGCTGGCCTCTCCTTCCAAAGATCCAAAAACTGTTCCTCTTTCTGGTTTGTCCAGAAACCTGCCATTTTTAAAGTTATTTTCCTAAGCGCGCCCAGCACCTACTTGCAGTCTTGCCTCGTTGTCATGGCATCGGTTCGTGGCCAGGTCAGATTACGTCAGAGTTTGTTGTCGTTTGTTGGAAAATCATATCACACTGCTCAGACATTCCACGACCCAACAAACGCCGATTAAACATGTTCAGTCGGGTTAAAACCAACTCCGACCAACGCCAACAAACGCCGACAGGGGTAACACACTGATCCAACAAACTCCGACAGACTAGTCTGTTGGCGTTTGTCGGTGCGGTGTGAATTGGCCTTAATATGCTTTGCCAAAATGACAGTTTAAAAATCAGTTATTGTTCAAAAATCAGTTATCAGTTGTTGTTTTTTTTTCAGATTTATTTATTTTATTTTATTTTTTATTTAGTTTAATTTTTTTAATTTAGTTTAATTTTGCATTATCTAACTAGTAACTGAAATTATATTGAGCATACCTAAGGACAGCATCCTTTAAATGTGCTTTTCAAATGAAAAAAAAAAAAAAAAAAAATCTAACATTTTGTCATTTGAGATTATAACATTTATCATATTTATTTTTCTAGTTTTACTTTGGTATATCTATTAAATTTGGGCCTACTTTTTCATGTGTAATTCCCATGTAGGCCCAATTTAAATTTGTCTGCAAAACAAATTTTATGCATTACTTTACTAACTTAAGGCTATGAGCAACATTAATGTTACATATATATCACATTTTTGCATAAATATGAGTCTCACTGCTGTGTCATTGTGTCCTGCTAGCGGGTGGCGCGCTCTCAGGAGGAGCTGTGCGAGATGCCGGGCGGGTACCCAGGTGAACGCCTGCACCAGGAAGACCTGTTGCACCTGCAGCAGCAGCAGCAGCGTGATGCCGAGTACCAACGAGGCAGTGGGGAGCACTGGAACCACCAGATGTCCTCCTCGGTGGAGTCCAGCACCTCCAGCCAAGAGCACCTCAACTACTCGTCGTCTTCCGGCTCCAGGATCCAAGGCAACCACAAGAGCGGCCCTGGCCGCTGGAAGACCCCGATAGCACCCCACTCCGGCCTTCCGCTTCCTCCACCGCCCTCTATTACACAGCAACAGGCAGCAGCCGCTGCAGCCACGGTTGAACGCAAGAAACGCGAGGAGCAACAGCGCTGGTATGAGAAGGAAAAAGCCCGGCTTGAAGAGGAGCGAGAGAGGAAGAGAAGAGACCAGGAGAGGAAGCTGGTGCAGATTCGCAACCCTCCCGGCCCAGTCATGCACAACAACCAGCACGGCCCATTGCCACCCGCCCCTCAGCACCAACAGATGCCACATCCACAGCCCCCCATGCAGGTGCCCCAACCGTACCTTCCCCCAGTCCAGCTGCCCCAACTGCCACAACTCGCCCGACCAGACAAGCTATCCAGCCTTCCCCGCCAGCCGCCACAGGACACAGTAATTCGTGACCTCTTGCCCCAGCAGCAGCCACGCACCATCGAAAGACGTGACCTGCAATACCTCACCATCAGCAAAGAGGAGCTGTCCGCCAGCGACAGCCTATCGCCCGACCCCTGGAAGAGGGATGCCCGAGAGAAACTGGAGAAGCAGCAGCAGCTTCACATCGTGGACCTTCTAGACAAGGAGATCCAGGAGCTTCAGGCCAAACCTGAACGCACGGCTGAGGAGAACGACCGTCTGCGCAAACTCATGCTGGAGTGGCAGTTCCAGAAGAGACTGCAGGAGTCCAAGCAGAACGAGGAGGATGAGGAGGAGGAGGATGACGAAGATGTAGACACCACGCTAATTATGCAGAGACTGGAGGCTGAGAAGAGAGCACGGGTGAGCAGACATGGGAAGTGGGATAGCTAGATTTTAATGTGTGGATATAAATAGTAAAAAGTCAACATGAAATCAAACTACCCACATTTCCTTTCTTAATGCAAGGTTTTGGTCTAATTGGGAATGATTTATACGTAAAAGTCTTTGTAAACTTATTCCACATCTGGAACCACCCAGTAACTAATCTACAAATGGTATAGTAGTTGTCACTGCATATTAAGCTATAGTAAAATATACAATTTTTGCTAATTGCTGATTGCTGTAATGTGAGATTTAATGGTAGTGCAATACACAGTGGTTCCAACGACAAAACATTTAAAATTGTGATTTCCAGGCCAGAAAAATTCAGTGAAATTAAAAACATCTTAGTCATCTTTAAGTTTATGTTTAAATTGTCCTAGTTATGCTCAGGTCCAAAGTATTTTGTAAGGAAAAACTGCACTGTGAGTGCATTTGCTTATTTAGGAATGACAAGGAAAATTTGATTGGAATATTTGATTGGAAAATAATAGAAATTCATTGGTAAAAGAGGTGGGAACCTTGAATAAAGTTTACAGCAAATGAGATCCACTACTGTTCAAAAGTTTGGGATCTGGTCCCCCCCCCCACCTTTTCTTTTATTCTTGGAAAAAGTCCTGTATACTCTCTAAGGCTGCATTTATTTGATCGGTAAAATCGGTAAAAAAAATTTAAAAAAAGTCGCTTTTGATCAATTTAATGCATCCTTGCTGAACTAAAATATTTATTTCTTTAAAACCCCAAAATTTTAAATGGTAGTGTACGTCAAGATTGCATTTTGATATGTGGCACCCACTATTTTCAGTCAAATATGTCTTATCCTTATGGATACAATCAAGTAAAATGGGTTGTAATGCCTATCATGTTGACTTTTAAGTGTTAGCTTGATGATTGGTTTGGTAATGCACTTTTTCCCCACGCTTACACAGCCGATTGAGTATTAATTTTGTTTTTCAACTGCTTTGGAAAGACTCAAAAGATTCAGGAGATTTTCAAAACAACTAGTCCTACTTGAGTACACTTGAATTTTCCTGTTGCTGCACAGATGGAATCGAAGTTAGTTGTAAACTTCTGCAATGCTGATTGAAGTCAAGTGTAGGTCTTTTTTTTTTTTTTTTATGTTTGTAGACTTTTGCGTTACGTTTGAATCCGCAGTCAGCAGCAGGACAGACTGGTGATGGAATCATTAACAACAAACCTGGGATTCTCTGCGTGATGCTTTAGTCGCCGCTGTTATAATGAATGTTTTGCCATGTGCTCCTGCAACATGCCTGTCATTGCTTTTCCATGCTGCACTGCTGATTGTATATATATGCTGCGCTGACGGAGGGGAGGAGCAGGGCTTTCCAATGCCAAGCACTGGACCCGATTCCACTGCTTGCACCAGCATCAACCTGCCTCGTCCAGATCAGTACATCTCTCCTGATCTCATCTGCCATTTAAAATGTAATATTCATTTAACTTCTAAAATAAATCAGCGATGGAATCATTTCTGAGCTGTAGCTACTGGCTAACCAACATCTTAGGATCAGAATCAGGAGCATTTGAAATGTGCTAACAGTTTCTAACAAGACATGACCATATTTTTTTTTACATGCAAGGCCTTTTCAGGCACATATTAAGTCTCGTGAAGAATTAACACTTGATTTAACATTGATTTTGGTAGTAACTAGGGTTGGGTGATACAAAAATATGTAAATACAATTAATTACTTTTTTTAAAATAATCACATTTTATTTCTATAGCACATTTATTAAAATGAAAACAAAAGCAGGCACATCACTGAATATTGTAATAACACAAAAATATTGATAATGAAGAAGTCAGCACACCTAGACTCCAAAAATACATAAAAATTAAAAAATTAAATATAAAAATGTATTTTATTGCACATTTGTTGAAATAATAAAATTAAAAACATATTAATTATATATATATATATATATATATATAGAATGAATAACCTTTTAATAATATATTTTATAAAACTTTAACATTTTTGAGTAATGACTAACAAATCATTGAAATGTACCTTTCAAATTAACTGATTTGTTGTCATTTTTAGGATGCATAATGGCTAAATGTGTTAAATATTCAAATTTGCCAATTGATTTAATATCTCCAAAAATGTGATGATGTAAAATAAATATTAGATATATCACCCAGCCCTTTTAGTTACTAAAGGCTTAATCTGTGTCCAGAAAACAGTCTGCAATGAGCCTCTAATGTCAAAGCATGCGAGTTTAGTGCAGTTTAATTCAGGCTCTTGACTTCTTGGTGGGCTGGCGTGTGTGCAGCATTTCCAAACAGCTTCCTTGTGCTTTCCAAGTCTGAGTCTTTCAGTGCTAGCACAAACTTCAGCCCCCACTAACGTTCTTTCCTCCAACACCTGCCATAGCAGCTGTAATGCGAAGCATAGCGTCCACCTGAGAGTCTGCTGTGTGTAGCACACTGCTGGAAGCTGCCTTTGATATCGCTCCACCTCTGAGGAGTTGGCAGGTCGAGCCGTCTAAGGGAAGGTCAACACAATCCCGTGTGTTTGAAGGAAAAATCTTGCCAGTGCTTCAGTGGGGGGGACGTGGAATGATGGGGAAATTCCTCACCAGCTGAAGTGTTTGTGGAAGGGAAGTAGACCGCTGGCGCTAATCAGACCCATACTGCCCTGGAATGTTCCTGGCAGCACATCACTGCGTCCCGGCCCACTGCGCCAATGTTTTTTATTTATTTATTTATTTTACTTTTATCTTCTCGAAAACCCCTCCTTTTCTTTATTTCTTAATTCTTTTTTTATTCTCTCTCACCCAACCCTTTGGTTGCTCTGTATGTTTTTGTTTCTCCTGCAGCAGACTGCTGTTCCAGCAATCTCTGTACTAGACTTGGTATGTTCTTTATGCTCTTTGCCTCTCTTCCTGTTTCGGCTCCACCTGTGTCTCCTCTTGTTCACTACCTCCCTTTCTTCATTTGGCCGTGGTAGCTCCTTTACCCATGGGTATTATTTAGAGAGAGATGTACCACTTTTTCAAGCATGGGACACCATCTTGGGGACTCCATCTTGGGATGTTCATTATGCTCCACTGGAAAACTGCTGCGTTAGAACAATATCTAAACGTAAAGATGAGCTGAATGGATCTGTAAGGAAAGGCATCACAGAAAATACATTTTTAAAGCTGAAGTTTGTACTTTCTAAGCCAGTGTCACCAAATGGAATAAATAGTTTCCATCTTCCATTAGTCAGGCGAACAGTTAGTCCTGACCTCAAGCTCATGCCATTGGTTGAGGTTGAAAAAAATGATACTTTCTAGAGAAATGAGCCTACATACAAGTAATTATTTTTCATTGTTAAAATAATTAAGATGATTAAATATTGAGATAACTAAAATAAGTTAGACTCATCTCTTTGTCTTAAATGATTTAAATAATTATTCTTAATTATAAAATAAGAAAAAGTATATAAAAATAAAAATATAAAAAAAGTTACTCACCCTTCATGTTTCTTAATAATAATTCTTAATTTTTTTTTTATTTAAGGTAATTAAAATAATTTAGTCACCCCTCATTTTCTTAAAAAATAGTTTAAATACTTACATTTAAATTATCTTAATTATTTAAATAATTAAGATAGATAAGTATTAAGATATTTAAAATAATTTGGATTCATCCCTTATATGGTTTATGTATTTATATATTTATTTAAAAAGCAAAAATCTGGGTTACAGTGATGTGTTTACAATAGAAATGAATGAGTCCATTTTATATGAATGCTGGTTAAAAGCAGGAATATTAAGCTTATAGTTTAATAAGGTGACTTCATTTCCTAAGTTAAAACTTCTGTATTATTTTATTTGTAAAGTTGTTCTTTTCATTTTTATGATCACTTTCGGGTTCATGGAGTTGTTTTCATGGTAACAAAATTGTAAAATTGGATATAAATTAACAAAAAAGGTTAAATGTTTTTTTCCAGCATTTTAACGCCCCATTCACTTCCATTTTAAATGTCTCACTGTAACCCAGGTTTTTGAAATAGAGCTACTAGTTAAAACTAATTTTAGTGATACTCGGCATTATGCCATGAATGCTGTATTTATTATTCCTTTAATATATATATATATATATATAAAAACACTTCAGCTTTAAATGTGCACAGGACAGCGACCTTGTGAATATGAACATTTGCTCCTAGAAAACCAGCAAATGCATTCCAAAGAAAGCTTTGGAAGCTCTTTTTCTTCTTGGAGAACATGATGAAGCTCTGCTGGTTTGGCAGCCATTGTTTCAGTGCAGTGTCATCATGAGGAGTGGGTTGGCGCATGCTTTCTTCCAGCCCGGTCTCTCCGGCCCTGAGCTTGCTTGCATGTGGGCCTCATTTCTGTGCCATGATCACCATTCCTGTTTCTTCCTCTACTCCACTCATCACTGCTCTCTGCGTGTCTGTATTGACCCTGGCTCTTTGCCGTTCATTTACTCTGCGTTTCTCCATGGTTTTCTGTGCTGGGTTTCCTCTTCCCTTATCCTGACTACTGGACACGTCTCTGTTTATGTCTGCTTCCTTCTGATTTTGGAGGGAAAAGGTGTATGGCCGTGATTTGTATTTCCTTACCTGTCGAGAATTGTATATGGATTACCTTTTGAATGATTTTCTGTAGATGTGAAGAAGGTTGCAAGTTGCAATTCTGTCAGTAAGTTGTTTTGCATGCAGCTGTGTATGTGCATGTGATTCTGTGTGTGATGGTGTGCAGTGCACGATGCCTCTCATCACAGGGGCCACATTGACAAATTTACTGGTGTGATAGAAACTCAACAGAACACATTTTTACAAATCACCACAGCAGGCTAGTTTGAATAAGATTTTGTACCAGAAAGACTTACAGTCCTCAGGTTGGCCATTGAAAATTGTTTGCTAATCTAGTCTAATCTAGGTTACCATTTTAAAATCAAACATTAAATTAAACATTTAAAATATTCAATTTTTTTAAATGTAATATTGGGTTTAATGTTAGGTTTGAATATAGGTTTACACTACTGTTCAAAAGTTTTGGGTTTGTTACTTATGTTTATGTTTGATCAAAAATACAGTAAAAACATCAATATTGTGGAATATTATTTAAATTTAAAATAAACTGGTCTATTTTAATGTAATTTAAAATGTGATTTATTCCTGTGATGGTAAAGCGGAATTTTCAGTAACATCACTTTCTATAGTGTCACATGATCCTTCAGAAATCATTCTGTCATTCAGAAATGATTTGCTGATTTGGTGAACAAGAAACATTTATTATTATCAATGTTGAAAACAGTTGTGCTGCTTAATGTTTTTGTTGAAACAGTGCTATATTTTTTCAGGATATTTTGAATAGAAAGTTCAAAAGAACAGCATTTATTTGAAGAATAGAACTATTTTGTAACAATAAAAAAATTCTTTATTGTCACTTTTGATTAATTTAATGCATCCCTGCTTAACAAAAGTATTAATTTGTTAAAAATAAAACAAAATCTTACAGACCCCAAACTTTTGAATGGTAGTGTAAGTTTACGTTTTTCTGGGTTAGTTTTACATTTAAGGTTAATATATCAGTAGTTTTACAACTAGGGTTGAAATTGACATCAACATTAGTTATTAGATTTCTAACAGTCATAAATTTAATTTAGGATCATTTTAATTTCAGATCAGTCATTTATGTTTAGGACCATGAATTGCAGTCAGTCCAATCCATCATCTCTGTGGTCCAGTGTTTTTCGACTAACCCTGGTTATGCATTGTGCACCTCAGCTGCAGGACGAGGAGCGACGACGGAAACAGCAGTTGGAGGAAATCCGTAAGCGTGAGGCAGAAGAGCGAGCCAAACAGGAGGAGGAGAGACGCTGGAGAGAGGAGGAGAGAGCCAGACGAGAGACCGAGGAGAAGGTATTGAGATCGGAACGGACCAGCGACAACTAGGAACTTCTATAAGTAGTTAAATGCAATAAAGATGATTTTGATGACAAAGGACTTTAAAGTCAAGAAATAAGTTTTTATGTAATATGCAAATTGCAGATACGTTTTAGCACTTCTTATGAGATGCAGATTATCTTTTCCTTTTTTTGTCCACTCAACCAGGCCTTAAATGCAAGTCACGACAACAGCAGATAGATTTGAATGTCCCAGACCTGTTCTCTTGCTATTGATTAGTCAGGTTAATTATAGTGAGATCTTCTTGCTTTTGTTTTGGGGCAAATTCCCAAAACAATATCTGTACCCATATGCAGTAAATCGATTTTTGGCATAATTTCCTGATAGAGGCGTATGTGATCAGCCTTATTTATTCATGCTAACGTCAAGCTTTTTCAAGGTTTCACCCGATTTCCATGTGGATGGTAAGTGGGTGTGATTGGAGACAGCAGCTGATATTTAATGTGTCAGACTGTACAAGATCACAGCCCCTTGTGCTTAATTTAAAATAATGTGTATCTATGTATATATATATATATATATATATATATATATAGTACTGTATGTGCTGATAATAATAAGGTTAACAGCAGTTTTGGAGTTAGTAATGATCCGTTAACTGTCAGAGGCTAAATTAAGTTTGTTTAACGCCCATGTGTTAGACTTTTGGAATGCCTCAGCGGGTCATCAGTTTACCAGTGGTCTGAATTTACATTCATACATCTAAAATGTGACCAAAACATTGTCCCACTATGTGACCATCCAGTTTTATTTGTGTCTGTGTGCGTCATTTTCAGACCACTGGTAATTTTAGAGCCCATTTGTGATGTCCAACTGCATGTCTTCACAACATCTCCTCTCTTGTGTTTGTGATGTATCCCCATCCCCTTCTAAGAAACGCATGAGAGTCACATGTCAGATCTTTACACAACACTCCAGCATTTTGTTGGGAGACCATTGCCATTCCATACAACATTGCTTGGAAGTGCTGTTGGAAATGGGCCCGCCTTGGGTTTTGTGGAGGCCGTCCCAGATTGAACTAGCTCATGTGTGTTTTGCCTCCACATGCTCTCATAAGAGACATTCCCACCACCGCATACTAACCCAGGGTATCCATGCACAGAGACCAGAGCAGCCAGCCACTGGGTGTTTTTCTCCAAATGCCAAGCAGACCTTCAACTGGAGCTTGTAACAGTAACATACGCTCCAGTTAGCTCTGTTTTATTCCAGTTTGAACTAAGCGTATTTGTCAACTGTAGTAACTTGTTCCTCTTTAGCACCATCTGGTGTGCTTACAGTCGAAGTCAAGTCTTACACAGTGTTTGCACTGCAAGCAAGCAGCACAGTGCAACTAAACTAGATTGCATTCATACAATTAGCATTTATAAAGAACGTTTAATCAGTGGATTTAAATCTTCAAAGGAGTTTTTTAGGTGTTTGTAATCTGTACATAATTACTTTTTGACGCACAGAAGTTTTTGAGACACTGCCACTGTTTTTATGTTGTTGTTTTTTTCTGTACAAGTGGATGCTGACCATAGTAATATATTAATTAATATTGATAAATAATATTTATATTAATAAAGATTAATAAAGATTCTAAATTAAATATTTAATTACATTAGAAATTGTATAGTTTCTCAAATTTTATAAAATGTTTCATTAAATGTATTTTTTAATGTCATATTTAAAAAAAAAAGTTTTTTTTACAACTTTTTCCTGACAACAGACTATTTCTATTATCAACTATTTCAGATGAACTCACCTCTGAATTGAACAGTAAAACAAAAAAAAGTCCCTTTTCATGTCACTCAAAAAATGACATTTCCTATAGAAATGATTGTGGACCATTTAATATATGAATTCATATAATTATATTAATATGATTCATTCATTGATTCATATATTCTATTAATTATAGTAAAATATTAATTTAACATTTTGTAAATATTTAAATGTTTTATTGAATATTCACTTTATCAAACATTTAGATTGCTCACATTTCTTTAAAAAATAAATAAATGCATTTTAAATTTTGATTAAAATTTGTACCTTTTCTCCCCCCTCACACAGGCCTGTTTCAGATAAAACCACCCTGAATGGAATGTGTGAAAAAAAAATAAATGATTGTTTGCTTTTCATGTCATTCAGCCTGACATTTCCTGGCCAGAATAAGCTGCAAAGTGGACTGAATTTGCGAAAACCACTTGCATTATAATCAACAAAACTCTCTATGCTACAAGCGGCACTTCAGTATAGACAGCGCTGTTGATTTCCGTCTAGTTTGCGACGTTGCTTGCTTGCAGTGTAGCCATGTTAAAAATAAAACCAATGGCTTACTTTCCCCAACATGCAGGAGTCCGTTTTAGCTACTCGATTCACTCAGAAGCACATTACATCATATCAGCAAACACATTTCTTCTACTACAATGTAGCTGTACTACATTGGTGCATCCATTAGCCAGAACAGCGTTAGCTTTGACCCAGGCCTCGCAGCGGCACGGGCTAGCATAGGCAGCTCTAACCAGCTCTTCCCATGTTCCCCCCTTCAGAGGAGACAGGAGGAAGAGTACTACACCCGCCTGGAGGCAGAGCGGCGCCGGCAGCACGAGGAAGCCGAGCGCAAGCTGCTGACGCCAGACGAGCCTGGTCTGTACAGACCCCCCCTACCCCGGGACTACCAGCCCCCTTCTCCTGCAAGCACCCCTGCCAC
>NW_015557197.1:531320-535951 GCF_001515605.1 Sinocyclocheilus anshuiensis | reverse complement strand
TGTCTATTGTAAACACATCACTGTAACCCAGATTTTTGCTTTTTAAATAAATATATAAATACATAAACCATATAAGGGATGAATCCAAATTATTTTAAATATCTTAATACTTATCTATCTTAATTATTTAAATAATTAAGATAGATAAGTATTAAGATATTTAAAATAATTTGGATTCATCCCTTATATGGTTTATGTATTTATATATTTATTTAAAAAGCAAAAATCTGGGTTACAGTGATGTGTTTACAATAGAAATGAATGAGTCCATTTTATATGAATGCTGGTTAAAAGCAGGAATATTAAGCTTATAGTTTAATAAGGTGACTTCATTTCCTAAGTTAAAACTTCTGTATTATTTTATTTGTAAAGTTGTTCTTTTCATTTTTATGATCACTTTCGGGTTCATGGAGTTGTTTTCATGGTAACAAAATTGTAAAATTGGATATAAATTAACAAAAAAGGTTAAATGTTTTTTTCCAGCATTTTAACGCCCCATTCACTTCCATTTTAAATGTCTCACTGTAACCCAGGTTTTTGAAATAGAGCTACTAGTTAAAACTAATTTTAGTGATACTCGGCATTATGCCATGAATGCTGTATTTATTATTCCTTTAATATATATATATATATATATAAAAACACTTCAGCTTTAAATGTGCACAGGACAGCGACCTTGTGAATATGAACATTTGCTCCTAGAAAACCAGCAAATGCATTCCAAAGAAAGCTTTGGAAGCTCTTTTTCTTCTTGGAGAACATGATGAAGCTCTGCTGGTTTGGCAGCCATTGTTTCAGTGCAGTGTCATCATGAGGAGTGGGTTGGCGCATGCTTTCTTCCAGCCCGGTCTCTCCGGCCCTGAGCTTGCTTGCATGTGGGCCTCATTTCTGTGCCATGATCACCATTCCTGTTTCTTCCTCTACTCCACTCATCACTGCTCTCTGCGTGTCTGTATTGACCCTGGCTCTTTGCCGTTCATTTACTCTGCGTTTCTCCATGGTTTTCTGTGCTGGGTTTCCTCTTCCCTTATCCTGACTACTGGACACGTCTCTGTTTATGTCTGCTTCCTTCTGATTTTGGAGGGAAAAGGTGTATGGCCGTGATTTGTATTTCCTTACCTGTCGAGAATTGTATATGGATTACCTTTTGAATGATTTTCTGTAGATGTGAAGAAGGTTGCAAGTTGCAATTCTGTCAGTAGCATGCAGCTCATGCAGCTGTGTATGTGCATGTGATTCTGTGTGTGATGGTGTGCGGTGCACGATGCCTCGGGCCACATTAGAAACTCAACAGAACACATTTTTACAAATCACCACAGCAGGCTAGTTTGAATAAGATTTTGTACCAGAAAGACTTACAGTCCTCAGGTTGGCCATTGAAAATTGTTTGCTAATCTAGTCTAATCTAGGTTACCATTTTAAAATCAAACATTAAATTCAACATTTAAAATATTCAATTTTTTTAAATGTAATATTGGGTTTAATGTTAGGTTTGAATATAGGTTTACACTACTGTTTTTGGGTTTTGGGTTTGTTACTTATGTTTATGTTTGATAAAAAATACAGTAAAAACATCAATATTGTGGTTTAAATTTATTTCTATAGTGTCACATGATCCTTCAGAAATCATTCTGTCATTCAGAAATGATTTGCTGATTTGGTGAACAAGAAACATTTATTATTATCAATGTTGAAAACAGTTGTGCTGCTTAATGTTTTTGTTGAAACAGTGCTATATTTTTTCAGGATATTTTGAATAGAAAGTTCAAAAGAACAGCATTTATTTGAAGAATAGAACTATTTTGTAACAATAAAAAAATTCTTTATTGTCACTTTTGATTAATTTAATGCATCCCTGCTTAACAAAAGTATTAATTTGTTAAAAATAAAACAAAATCTTACAGACCCCAAACTTTTGAATGGTAGTGTAAGTTTACGTTTTTCTGGGTTAGTTTTACATTTAAGGTTAATATATCAGTAGTTTTACAACTAGGGTTGAAATTGACATCAACATTAGTTATTAGATTTCTAACAGTCATAAATTTAATTTAGGATCATTTTAATTTCAGATCAGTCATTTATGTTTAGGACCATGTCCTACCTCAAAACCCAGGTCACCTCCCCCGACACCATATACACTGCCAAGTTTGTCTCATACAATGATGAGGAGGAGGAGGAGGATGAGGAGGACGTGGGCCTAACAGGTCAGGTTAAGCTCTCGGCCACCCGGAAGTCCTACGGTGACCTTCCGCCCGCCCCAAAGCCCCAGCCGCCGCCAACCGCGCGCAAGCCCCGTCCCGTCTCAGATGGCATCTTTCTGTCCAACTCATTCCAGCTTCCCGCAGCGGCCAATGCCAACAGTACTGCTCCCAAGGCAGGGCAGCCCCCTCTCCCTCCCGCCAAACCCAGCTTCATCCCATCGGCCAACTCGAAAGGTAGAGACGCTGAGGAGAGAGAAGGGCCTCACCTCAGCCCGCTCATCCTCCATTTGTTATTGGTTCATTCGTTTTCATGTTTTATTTTTTTTGGTGTTCGTTTGCTCCTTTTCCTGTTTTCCAGTGGAGACTCAGCGCTCTCCGTTTTCCACATTCCCTCTACCTTTCTATCTGTACAATTTCGTAGTATCAAAGCCAATCAGTCGAATCATATGTCCTGGTTTCTATCATTTATTTTTATTTTGTTTTTTCATTTTATCCTTCCTTTTACAGGGAATCTTCTAGGTTCAGGTTGAGCTCAACTGACTGCAGTTGTTCGATTAACTGACAATATTGGCTACCGCTTAAAAGTTTGGGCTCAGTAACATATATCATCAATGTATTGCTGTTTTCACAAAAATGTTAAGCAGCACAACTGTTGTCAACATTGATCATCAAAAATATTTATTGAGCACAAAATTGGCATATTAGAATGATTTCTGAAGGATTTCTGAAAATGTAGCTTTGCCATCCCAGGAATAAATTACATTTTACAATATATTCAAATAGAAAACAGTTATTTTAAATTGTAATAATATTTCACAATATTACTGTTTTTGTTGTAGTTTCAATCAAATAAATACAGCCTTGGTGAGTATCAGAGACTTCTTTCAAAAACAATAAATAAAAACCTTATCGGCCCCAAACTTCTGAACGGTATACATGTTAAAAGAAAACACATTTTTTTTTATGTGTTAATGTAAGGCTTGTGTGATAAAATCGCTTGCTGACCTTGTCTGGGTATAAAGTTACATCCAAACTTTGTTGTCATGATGATATAACTGCTGTAAAAAGCCTATAAACTATAGTACATAACTTTTTTTGCAAAATGTTTATGCAAGAATATAAGCAGTGTGACATAACTTCCTTGTTTACATTGAGTTCAGCAGGTAGTTTGCCAGACTGTTGCCTTGAGCTGTAAGAACATAATTTTAACCTTAATTTAAATGCAATACATTATTATTATTATTATTTATTTTCAGTTTTATTTAAAGGTATCAAACTTATTTCATGCAACAATTGCTATCGATTGAGCTTAACTTGTATTGAACCTGGAGTATTCCTTTTAAATAGTAATTAGATTTTCGTTTGTTTGTTTTCCGATCACCTATTCTCCCCGATTCCTCTTCCTCGAATCATCCTAGCGCCGTACATGCAGTCAGTAGACCTCGTGATTAGCTGTGCGGTCCAAAATCAGTCCAAGTACTGTTGGTGTTGCCAGCCGTTTCATGTGTGTGTGATCTGCTTTGGGGTAGGCCGGGCCTCAGCAGCTAGACGCCTGCCCGTCCATTATCAGCTCAGGGAACGAGACACTGGCTTCTTGTCACTTGCAGTGGTGGGCTCAACACTGCACCTCTCCTCAGTCCTGTTTACACTTGGCAAAGGGGAAAAGATCTGTCGGATGAGGCGCTTTTTTGTGCTTGACTGTTTAAAAGCCATCTGAATTGGTTGTACAGCACTGGGACAATAGCAATCTTGGTGCAGACAGTCTCTGAAATTTTTTTTTGTTTGCCTCCCTCAAGTGTTCATTTTACATGAGTGCAAGTCAAAACTGTGTGAAAAAATTAGAGGTTTTAAAAGTAGATTATTAAAGTACAACACAAGTTTTAACATTAAGTAATATTTTTATATCAGTTTCAAGTTCATATAACTTTGAAATTGCACTCAGTATTTTTTCCTCAAACAAATTGTATTAAAAATTATGCAAAACTTACTATGATTTAATTATATTATTTTATAGTTATTGTATTTTAATATATGAATGCTATTTAAATAAATACTTTATTATATTCATATTTTTATTTTAATCACCAAGCACTTTTCTTAAGTTTATTACTGAGGAAAAATGTAGCTGTTGAGTCCTTGTTTAACTTTTTCTCAAACTTTTAATTTTATTTTTTTTAAGAAATTGTGATTGTCTGTACTTTTAAAGTAACTTATGCAACATATCAGATGTCAAACTTTTAAACAGTCATGTGCAAAAAAAGCAGTTCAACCCTATTTCACAAAGATGCCCAGTGTATCTGACCTTGCATGTAATCTGCACATAGCTTCCCCCCCACTTAATGTCATTGGGGCCTGTTGTGATGAAAAATGCATTTACGCTTACCGAGGAACTAACTTTGCATTAATTAACCAATCAAAAGCACGGCATTC
>NW_015557197.1:520541-528469 GCF_001515605.1 Sinocyclocheilus anshuiensis | reverse complement strand
CAGCAGGTAGTTTGCCAGACTGTTGCCTTGAGCTGTAAGAACATAATTTTAACCTTAATTTAAATGCAATACATTATTATTATTATTATTTATTTTCAGTTTTATTTAAAGGTATCAAACTTATTTCATGCAACAATTGCTATCGATTGAGCTTAACTTGTATTGAACCTGGAGTATTCCTTTTAAATAGTAATTAGATTTTCGTTTGTTTGTTTTCCGATCACCTATTCTCCCCGATTCCTCTTCCTCGAATCATCCTAGCGCCGTACATGCAGTCAGTAGACCTCGTGATTAGCTGTGCGGTCCAAAATCAGTCCAAGTACTGTTGGTGTTGCCAGCCGTTTCATGTGTGTGTGATCTGCTTTGGGGTAGGCCGGGCCTCAGCAGCTAGACGCCTGCCCGTCCATTATCAGCTCAGGGAACGAGACACTGGCTTCTTGTCACTTGCAGTGGTGGGCTCAACACTGCACCTCTCCTCAGTCCTGTTTACACTTGGCAAAGGGGAAAAGATCTGTCGGATGAGGCGCTTTTTTGTGCTTGACTGTTTAAAAGCCATCTGAATTGGTTGTACAGCACTGGGACAATAGCAATCTTGGTGCAGACAGTCTCTGAAATTTTTTTTTGTTTGCCTCCCTCAAGTGTTCATTTTACATGAGTGCAAGTCAAAACTGTGTGAAAAAATTAGAGGTTTTAAAAGTAGATTATTAAAGTACAACACAAGTTTTAACATTAAGTAATATTTTTATATCAGTTTCAAGTTCATATAACTTTGAAATTGCACTCAGTATTTTTTCCTCAAACAAATTGTATTAAAAATTATGCAAAACTTACTATGATTTAATTATATTATTTTATAGTTATTGTATTTTAATATATGAATGCTATTTAAATAAATACTTTATTATATTCATATTTTTATTTTAATCACCAAGCACTTTTCTTAAGTTTATTACTGAGGAAAAATGTAGCTGTTGAGTCCTTGTTTAACTTTTTCTCAAACTTTTAATTTTATTTTTTTTAAGAAATTGTGATTGTCTGTACTTTTAAAGTAACTTATGCAACATATCAGATGTCAAACTTTTAAACAGTCATGTGCAAAAAAAGCAGTTCAACCCTATTTCACAAAGATGCCCAGTGTATCTGACCTTGCATGTAATCTGCACATAGCTTCCCCCCCACTTAATGTCATTGGGGCCTGTTGTGATGAAAAATGCATTTACGCTTACCGAGGAACTAACTTTGCATTAATTAACCAATCAAAAGCACGGCATTCCTCCATGCTCAGACTGACTGTAGCTTTTCAAGCCATGAATCAACCGCTGCAATCGCTGCTGCTTTGCTTAATGTGTCTCTTACCAAATCAACATCGTCATACCTGTCTGCAACACTGCTGAAGCCTCTCATGGAACCAAAACCAGTTCAATCTAACAGCCTCTCAGCAAAACACTAGTGCTGTGTTGCCACCAGTCTAGTGCACTGTAGATATTTCATA
The DNA here is from genome assembly GCF_001515605.1 of Sinocyclocheilus anshuiensis. Lineage (NCBI taxonomy): Eukaryota > Metazoa > Chordata > Actinopteri > Cypriniformes > Cyprinidae > Sinocyclocheilus > Sinocyclocheilus anshuiensis. The sequence goes on along the minus strand of NW_015557197.1, from coordinate 526,977 downwards.
CACAACCTTTGATTTTTTTGCCTTTACATTTAGACTTGATTCCAAAACCTAGTAAGCTGCCTACTTAGGGAACTGTTGTAAGGAAACATCTCTTTGACTAGTATAGAATGTAATCCAAGATGGTGGACAAGTCTAGATAAATGTTAATATTATGTTAATAATAAATAAGAATTACAAAAAAAATGTATAATAATAATAATAATAATAATAATAATAAATGTTAATATAAATATTTCACTAATTACTGACAAATGTATAAAAACAAGATTTTGATATATATATATATATATATGCATATACACACATATTTAAGTTTATGTAAATATATAGAATTTACATAATTAAATTAAAACTGAAAAAAAACTGATAACATATATGTTTGTGTGTGTGTGTGTGTGTGTGTGTGTGTGTATGTATTCAATAAAATGTTTTATCATAAAATGTTATTTAAAATATTAGAATTTTAACTGAAAATATAAATAAATTAATAATAAGCATGCATAATAATAATAATTTACATAATATATAATTTTTTTTTAAGTATACATAACAAATTCATTATTATTGTTATATTTATGTTAATGTTCATTACAGAAAAAAATGATTTAATTATGTATGAGATGAATAGTGTCTTAGATTACGCTGTTAGAATAGCATGCTATCTTTGAGTTGCTGCCTGTGTAGCACCTCAAACCAGTCCCTTTTGAGTTTCCGTCTCACTTAATATGCCGCCTTAAAAGGCAACTCACTAGGTTATGGAACAGAGCTTTAGCATTGACATTATTGATTTTGCTTGGTTTCAGCTGCGTTGTAGTTCTCCCTCTTATCTTCTGTCTGTCTGCTGTCTTGCTCTTTGGTTTGTCTTTATATGTGTGTTTGGCATCATCATTTGCTTGGCTCCACCCACCCTCCCCTGCTTCCTCTCACATTGGACTGCATGGAATCATGGGATTCCACAGCCCCTCCCATCACCTTCTCAGAAGGTGCATCGACCTGCTGGAACCACCAAGTCTCTGAGCAAAAAGGATCACAAGCTGTGGACTTTCAGTCTTTAATGTTCATTTTCTGCTTTATTGTTAAATAAATACAAAAGTTACTTTAAGGAAAGTAAAAAATAAATTGCACTGCCATATACTACTGTAAAGTCTGTTCAGCCATGGCATTAGTTTGTAGGCTAATGTGCCATGAGTTCCCATGGGAATTTTTTATGGGTTTTTAGAAAGCATTTTTTAATTAAAGTTATTTTAATTTTTAATTAATTATTTCTAAAAAAAAAAATGTAGAGTAAAATAAGGTGTTTGGTCAACATAACTTTAAAAAAATTCTTCTTTATTTTATTTTATTTTATTTGACAAAATGTATACATAATCATGCCTCAAATGGAGACATACCATCTCAGGGAAAAAAAGTAAAAATTGACCTTTTGTTCCTTTAGGGGTGCTAGAGCTTGTCACTAGGGCAGTTATTTACTAATTTACCCCTAAATGGTTAATATATATAATATGATGATTAAAAATGTATTTATTGCATTCTTTTTCAAAGGTACAATTAATTTCCTAAAGGATACAGGTTAATTGATGATAAAACATACTGAAATTAAATACTTAAATATATTACTTTGTATGTAACTAGTGTTATACATTAATAAACTACTTTCAAAACACAAATTTCAATTTCAGCAAATTGAAAAGAAAAAAAAACAGCAACAAGCTGTTGTACCCATAAAGGTACAATTTTTGCACATTTTTCTGTGTACACAGGATTATAACTGCAATAAAAATATGAGTTTACGTGCTTGGCAAATCCTTGTAGTGCTTATGTCAAAACTTAAAATTATAAAGCAAACAAAGGTTTCAACATTTATTTTTGAGATCCGACTGCGGACATTTTGATCGTAAAATGTCTGTAAGTAATGTGAACCACGGATCTTAGTTTGCTCAGAAATAAAAAACCACCATTAAAAACCCTTAAATGTTCCCGAGGGAGTCATCAGTCATACTCTTCCAGGTTTTATGAATACAAACTGAACAGCTTGATTCAAACATACAAACAAATATAGACCATTGCTTCGTATTTTGTATTGTATTCAAAACCACAGTATGAAACACATTTGGCCTCAGAAACAAAAGCCTTTGCTTCTAAATGAGCCTTTTCTTTCTTTCTAAACCACCAGCTGCCCTGTTTTGCTCTTGAAGTACTTGGTCGTCGCCAGTGGAGAAGGTTTTTTTTGGTTCACAAGTCAATGTGTTTGTCTTTCTCCCTCCGGCCCAAACTCATTCCATTATCAGTCAATCAATGAAACCGTCAACATGCATTTGGATTGCGGCGGTGCTCTTGCACCCCATTGGTTAGAATCAAACTGCCATTCTCTGGTTCAGTGCGGACCGTCCCTTCGCCCTGACAGACACAAGGACACGTGAGCCTCACAGACGATGCCTACGGTAGGTCAGCGGTGGGGGTCGTTGTACAGGCCAGCTGTGCAGAGTTGGGGAGCGTCTCGCTTACAGACACACGAGACAAGTTTAGAAACGGCTGGTGCTTGACCTCCACCTCTGACCTGTGATCCACAGACCTCGTGTCAAGTGTGCTTTGGAATGCTTTAACACTAACTAAACCAGCTTTCTTCTTGCTGTTCAGCTTCTGGTCTGTGGAGTGACGTTGAAAACAGAAGTTGCTGGGCCAATGGTGTGGTTGAACTGCACGGTTGAACAGATTAAGTCTATGCTATGGGGATAAGTCAACAAAAATGATGTACTGTATATTTATATAGAAATTTAAAGTATGTTATTAAATTATTAACATTTATGTGGTATTAACATATTAGTAACTAAAACTATTGATAATCAAATTGAAATTAAATTGTAATTGAAATAAAGCTGAAATTAAATATTACTTGAAAAACTTATATATATATATACACACACACACACACACAAATATTACATGAAAAACTTTAACTTGACTTAAAACTTTAAAAAAAAATTAAATCTTATCTTGGCAAGTAAATGAAAATAAGGTTGAGAAGTAAAATTACTCAAATTAAAATTATAACAAAGTTAAACAGAAATATTTAAAAACAACAAAAACTAATAACTAACTAAAAAGACAAAAGCACTTCGTTGAAAAAAATAGTTTTATATTTAAAGAAAAAAGTTTTTTGTTTTTATTCTGTTTAGCTTTATTTCTATTTTAGTTTTAATTTCAGTAATTAACTTATCTTTTTTAATTTCAGTTTAAAGTTAAAGTGAAATATTTATATAATATCATTTAATTTTTTTTTTTTATTATTATAAATTAAGTTACCAATAATTTTAGTTACCAATTATATAATATATAATAGTATTATAGTATATAATATAATAATAGTATTCAATAAATGCATGCTTATATATATATATATATATATGTATATATGTGTGTGTGTGTATATGTAAATTTCTCTGTTTTATATACATAACTTTGAATTTAATTTTATTTAATATATGTATTTATTTAAATTGTATATACATGCAGGTCACCATAATGAGCCCAGCAGCTTTTGCAATTATCTTGCTAATCGCTCTTGAAATGACATTGTTGATGTTTCTTGTGAAATTCACATTGTTTTTACATTTGACAATATTGAAACAGGATTTAATTCATACACTGGAAACACAACAGGACTAGGATCAGGAGAGATTTACAAAGACCCGCGAGAGAAGTGGACAAAAGGGTGAGGAACGCACTCATGCACCTGGAATGTGTTTTGAAACCCAAAACGTTTGTGCTTATATGATGCATATAAACTAAAGATGACATGCTTGGGTTGGACTGTAAGCTGTGGTGTTTTTCAGTAAGCCTCCACAAACATCATTACCCCTTCACCAAACTCTGAGCTCACAGCTTTGGGTGTGGTAGAAGAACCACCCAAACATATAGAAGAACCCGTCTACTTAGGACATTTATCAATGCTTTAAATTATGTTTACACGTTTGTAGACAAAGTTAAAGGGATGGTTCGCTTAAAAAAAATTAGACTTCAGTCATCATTTACTGACCTTCATGTTGTTCCAAACCTGTACATAACTTGATTTGTTTAACTGAGGAACACAAAAGATGATATTTAGCAGAAGATCTTTTGTATATAATGGGGACTGGGACTGTCAAGCTTCGAAAATGACACAAAACACCATAGAGGTAGACAATTTTGATTATTTGTGCTATATTTCAAGTCTTCTGATGGTATAAGGAAAAGTCTGATATTTAAGTCATTATTTGGTGGTCAAGTCTGCATTTAATTCAATTCTGTGCCAGATTTTGTTGTCATTGATTTTTTTTTAATTTATTTTTTTTTTATGATTTCATAACATCAAATCTGGCATGATACGGTTTGATATGCCATATTTAAATGCAGAAATGGATGAAACTTGAGAAGTTTTCTATCCTTTTGTATTTTATGAAAATAAGGTTTGGAATGATACAAGGATGAGTAAATGATTCCGTTTTCATTTTTCGGGTTAATTCTTTCTTAATAAGGAAAAGTCTGATATTTAAGTCATTATTTGGTGGTCAAGTCTGCATTTAATTCAATTCTGTGCCAGATTTTGTTGTCATTGATTTTTTTTTAATTAATTTTTTTTTTATGATTTCATAACATCAAATCTGGCATGATACGGTTTGATATGCCATATTTAAATGCAGAAATGGATGAAACTTGAGAAGTTTTCTATCCTTTTGTATTCCATGAAAATAAGGTTTGGAATGATACAAGGATGAGTAAATGATTCCGTTTTCATTTTACGGGTTAATTCTTTCTTAAATCCCGCATTGCTAACAAATGATTGCTTTTAATTGCAGCGGCCCCGATCAGGAGAACTCAGTAGGAGGAGCTCCAGAAAGCCTGACATTTAAGGAGCGCCAGAGGCTCTTCTCACAGGGAAAGGAAGTGTCGAATAAAGTGAAAGCATCCCGGAAGCTCATGGAACTGGAGAACGAACTGAACATAAAGCAGTAGCGAAGAGCCCTAGCAGGACTAATTACAAATATGTGACCCATCCCTGGAGAAAAAAAACACAAAACACATCCAGCTATGGCTTCCCAGTCATTTCCAAATGTTCTTTTTGGGTTTCATTGAATAACTGGACGATTAAGTATCATTTAGCTGCAATAAGAGACGATATTCCTGACATTTAAGGAGCGCCAGAGGCTCTTCTCACAGGGAAAGGAAGTGTCGAATAAAGTGAAAGCATCCCGGAAGCTCATGGAACTGGAGAACGAACTGAACATAAAGCAGTAGCGAAGAGCCCTAGCAGGACTAATTACAAATATGTGACCCATCCCTGGAGAAAAAAAACACAAAACACATCCAGCTACGGCTTCCCAGTCATTTCCAAATGTTCTTTTTGGGTTTCATTGAATAACTGGACGATTAAGTATCATTTCGCTGCAATAAGAGATGATATTCCGTAAATTCCCTTGAAAGATATATTATAATAAAGCACTGTACATTGTTTTAATTATATTAATAAGAAAACTGAAATTACATGAAGGGGGTATATTTTTGTTTGTGAAATGTTACTTTTTTTTTCTTTTTTTTTATAGGCAGTAATGTGGGATATTTTATGGTGTTATTTTATTCTCTTTCTACATCTTTCCACTATTTTTTTTTCTTTTGAAAGTAAGTGCTGATATAATAGACCAATGTAAACCGCTCTCAGTACAGAATAGGGGTCCGCTTTGGTCCCCGAATATTATCGGAACAGCTCAACAGTAGCGCGTGAACAAAACTTATATAGGAGGCTCGTGTTTTTTGTTTATTATTTTATTTTTCCAGCTGGTTCTTCCGCGTTCGTACACAGGCACCTTTCCGCCAATCTCGTGTCTGCATTAAAATGATTTTGCTCGGAAAACGAGCAACCTTGTTAGCACCATTTGTGAATTTCCTTTGAGTGTAGTCATTTTTCTTGATTATTTTAATGCACCGTCTGCAAGTCTGTCATTCCGTAAGAGCGCTGAGGTTTACCACTTTTATAAAATGTTTAGGAGTTTTTGTGTTTAAATGCACCGGGCGATGTGACGCAGTAGCTAGCTGATGTTGGCGAAGCAAAGTTTGATGGTAGTATAATGTTAATAAAAAGAGACGATTTGAATAAAGAGGTTTTGTGCAAATGAGATGCAGGAGACTTTTGATTAGCAGATATTTATTTGAACCTTATTGACATAGTGACAGATTTGTTCGTTTTTACAAGTCTGGATAGAATCTGCAGGTTCATTTTGATGGATGAGCGACAAACGTGAGATTTAAACACAGTAGGCCACTATCCGCTGTTTGGTTGTGCATTAAACGGCTTCCCTCGGCCCACAGTATTGCAGATGTTTATATAAATGGAGGATCCGGTCGTGTCTCTTCAGTTTGAAGCACCTGCATCTTTTCATTTATAGTCTAGACCTGTTGGCGC
>NW_015557197.1:514468-519174 GCF_001515605.1 Sinocyclocheilus anshuiensis | reverse complement strand
CATTTATAGTCTAGACCTGTTGGCGCATGTGTAAATAATTTTCCAGAGAACACAGACTTTGTAAATCAAATAATGCATAAGGGTAATGTCAATATCCTACATGTTTTGCCACTTTGAGAAACATAAACTGACACATATACACACCCAGTTGTGTTTTCATTTTAGGTTAAAGATGAATTAATTTGATTCATTTTAATGGTTGTTACATAGGCTTTTGTAAATCATAAATAAATATGGATTTTACAAATAAGCAGAAAAATTGTGTTTTGTGAGAATAAATGTATGTTTGTGAGTGTAACAGCACACTTTGTTTTTTGATTATGCTGATACAATATTGAAGGTTTATTGAGGTTATATACTTAAATATCTGAGAAATATATTTTAAATCATTAAAAATTATATATATATAGTTAAAGATGAATTCATTTGATTCATTTTAATGGTTGTTACATAGGCTTTTGTAAATCATAAATAAATATGGATTTTACAAATAAGCAGAAAAATTGTGTTTTGTGAGAATAAATGTATGTTTGTGAGTGTAACAGCACACTTTGTTTTTTGATTATGCTGATACAATATTGAAGGTTTATTGAGGTTATATACTTCAATATCTGAGAAATATATTTTAAATAATTAAAAATTATATATATATATATATATACACTATGTATGTATGTCTGTAATATTGTTTAAAATAAAAAAAAGCTAATATCTTTTGTAGGGATTATCATAGTTTATATATTGCTTCACTTCTTTTTAAGAAAGAAAATAAGATTATGCTGACAAAAAAACAAATAATAATTTCAGCCTTTTAATTACTTTTTACCATTACAATAAAGACAGTTATACCAAACACTTTCTACTTTGACCCACAAAAATCACAATAGATTTTAATTTAGAAAATGAAAACATGTAAGAAAAGGTGAAATCAAGTCATTGTCGATGAATTTTATTTTTAATGCATTTTTTGATAAGTTTGTAGATCTGAATACAAACATAAGCATTTTTGACCCAATTTACATATTCTGTTCAATATTAACCGGACTTCAGTTATAAACATGACCTTAATTCTCTGTGGGTGTGTGACGGCACAGATGTGGATCACACTGAGCTGTCAGTGTACAGACAGAATTGTAGGTGTGGAGTTAATGTTTTTGGCAACAGTTTTGAGAACAGTTTTGAATGTATTTATGAAACTCAATCACTGCTTTCTCCTGCTCATTTGTCTCAATGGACCCTTTTCGAAGGCGTCGGATTTCTTTGATGGCTTCCAGACCTGAGATGTGCCTTGTTTTCACCAGGTAGCAGGCCAGCATGGTCCCCGTCCTGCCATGACCATGCATGCAGTGAACCGCAACAGCCTGAGGAGCACAGAACCAAAATCAGATTTTATCTGGCTGACAGCAGTTTATGAAAACACTACAAATTTGGTTGACACTTAGGCTATAACAATATTGTTACACAAACTGATAGTGTGTGTGTGTGTGTGTGTGTGTGTGTGTGTGTGTGTGTGTGTGTGTGTGTGTGTGTGTGTGTGTGTGTGTGTGTGTGTGTGTGTGTGTGTGTGTGTGTGTGTGTGTGTGTGTGTGTGTGTGTGTGTGTGTGTGTGTGTGTGAACATATATATACAGACAGAGAGAGAGAGAGGTAACATATATAGTTCTTATTTGGAAATAAATGTTTATAGCATTTCCGTTTCAATAAGCTACTTATAATTTATTAAGCATTATAATTATATTAAATTGTTTTTGACCTAGTGTTAGTTGCCCACATTTTAATTGCAGAAAAACATTAATTTTACAGATATTAAACTAATATAACGATCTCTTTCTTAAACAAAAGGAAATACAAATTGCTTTTGTCTAAAATAGCCTACAAATGCATAATTGTACTATATTGTATCTTTGCTATATATTTTCAATTCGATTTCTAGATCAATTATTACGGATTCATAATATAAGAAAGAAAGCGGGCCACGACTTATATATATATATATATTATTGTAGTTATTTAGATGTTAAATATTGTCCAGACCGCTACAAGCGGAGCTCCCACTCGGCGGCGTCACGTGGTACCTGTTTCTTTTCTCCGCGCTGTTGTTCGGTTTGACCAATGAGAGCCGTTTATGGTTACAGAATAAGAATGTTGTTTTAAATCATGTTAGAGAAATTGCTGGTAATATACAATACAACAAATAAATAAAGAGATTTGAACCGTTATACTTTTATTCTTTTTAGTATGGTAATGTCTTCAAAACAACAACAAAAAAAAACGTCAATGGAGTATTCGGGGATGTTTGCCCGCCAAGCGCCCCCTTGCGGAAGAGAACTTTGATTTACAGGAAACGGATGCTGTCCAATACTAGTATAAGTATCGTAAGTACAAAATACATCTCGTCTAACTTGTAAATATTGTGTGAAAATGAAGCTGTAGACTTCTATTTCGATGGACCTGTTCTATAAAATTGTTCCTCCCTCACCTCCCCTTTAGCATTGGCCTCCTCCACGATGCTCAGGAATCTCAGGATCTGAGGCAGACTCGGCGGAGTGAAGTCCACTATGCTGATGTGATGCAGGATGAGCTCTGGACACGTGTCGCATTTCGGTGGTTTGGATTCTAACAAGCACACCAGGTGTCTGATGCCATTCTCCACCAGGAACTTGTAATGCTGAGCTTCTGAAGGACAGGCCAGTCCGGCGAGTTTGTGAGGTTCGACCCACGAGAAGTTCGGCGGAGCGTGCGACATGACGAGATGTTCAGTAAGTGCTGCTGTAAAGTCCTTTACGTCTTTACAGCGACATTATATAGCGACAAACCTTAAGAATGTATCGGGCTGCAAGGGCGTGTCCTGTGTGACTGTCAAACAAGTGTCACATAATACTACTAATGATTTATGTAAATACACCAGCAAAAATTACCATGGTATGAGGTGACCGGGGCTAGTTGTCACACTTTTTGCTCCAGCGGCTACAAAGCTGAGCAACATTTCAATAAAAAAAAGTATATATATATATATATATATATATATATATAATTTTTTTTAGCATTTATTTTACATATGTCTTTTACTGATTTTGAATTCAGACATTGAAAACATGTTATAAATGGTCAAATCAAGCCATTGAATGTTTTATTTTAAAGTTTTTAAGCCACTGAATATTTGTAATACATTTCTGAAGTAATCAATATTAAACACAAAATAATTAATCAACAGCAAAAACGGAAAACAACCATTGTTTTGGCTTTATTTTCAATGCATGTCAGTTTAAATGTTAGTTTGTTTTTTTTCATGTTTGTCAGAGTAGTTTTAAATGTCTTCACTTGTTTATTGAATGTGCAGTGAAGATGATATTAGAGAAAGTATACCGAATTATAAGCTGAATCATGAATGAATTATTTAGCACAAGAAAAAAAAATCACACCCAGCTCCTTTCTTATATTCTTTCCCCTCATTTCCCTGATATGATTTGTAATTACAGTAACGTACATAAGCTATTTTGTAGGATGTTTGGTTATCGAAACCATTGGGTGAGGGTGGAGCTGCCAGGAGCTCCTGATCTAGATTGATTGACTTTTAATCTTTGACATGAATAGAACAACAGGTTACATCAGTAGTATTTTTGCATGAACTGCACTAACAAACAGAGAAGCAGCCATAGTAAAGCAAGATTTTTGGTGTCACAACCGCTCATGCAGGGTGCAGACGGGATGACACTGAGGTTAGGAATCAGCCCTGTGTTGCGTGATATGTTTTTCTGGAAAATCATACAAAACATTGTTAACAACTTAGAAAAACAAGATATTGATGTATGTTGTGGAGGTGTGGACACTTACAAATGAATCCGCAATTACGACGAGCTGGTCGATTCTCTTCAGTGTTTGTTGGTATTGATTGATAGACGTGTCATTCCAAGTCTTCATGGACATCATATTGAGCCAAGTACTGCAATTATCAAATAAAAGCAATGGTCATTATTAGAGCTAGATGCATTCATGGATGACATTTAGATGACGCTAGTGTTTAAAGGCAGATTACTTTAGATCTGGCGTTCCCATCTCAGATATTAAAGTAGTTGCATTAGGGAGGCTCATACAGCCGCTCAGATTCATAGCTGGATAGTAGAAGAGGAAGGCCAAACACATCTCATCTGAAGTTGAGAGCCCCCCTGCGGGCAGACATAAAAATGACATTTTAATGTAGAGAAGCAGTGAATTAAGCTGCATGAAGAACAGTAAACCTAGATATTTTAGGCAATATAGAAATCCTGGCCAGGACGCGTCCTGGGAAAATGGCACGTATGGTCACCCTATATTCAACTATTCGAATCATTTCATACTCACCAACTTCACTGTCTTAGTTTTGCCCAAATTTGTCACGTCCTGGTATTCAAAATCATAGTTTTCATCCACAGCTAAGAAATCAATCTGTTTTTCCCCTCTGAAATAGACAACAATCTACTAAACCTTTTTTTCCTAGAGACATTTTGAGCAAGATCATTGTTTCAAATCCAATTAAATTTTTGCACCGCAAATAAAATGAAAATGTGGTGACTTTATCTGCATGACCTGGCTGAGCTATTGAATGCACTTTTTATGCACAGTTAAAGGGGTCCTATTATGCTCTTTTACAAAGTCTTGATTTTGTTTTGGGGGTGTACTAGAACATGCTCTCATGCTTGGTGGTTCGAAAAACGCATTATTTTTCAC
>NW_015557197.1:512825-513599 GCF_001515605.1 Sinocyclocheilus anshuiensis | reverse complement strand
TTTTCTCTGATGCACTAACTCTGCAGCAGCACTTCTTCTTCATCGTCTCGTCTGATGCACTCACTCAACCAAGCGTTCTAACCACAACTTCGCCCCTCCCCACCCCCCAACCATTCGAATTTCTGTAGGCGGGAATTATTTGTAATGATATTCCATTGAGCCGCTTTGTGATATCACAAAGCCCGGAAACCAAACGCTGTAGTCCAAACGAGCCGTTTGTTGTAGTTCTTGAAAAGGGATTTTTTAAAAACGAAATATCTCCCTTTGGAGTGGACTTTGAGATTTGTAACTTTCTAGATCTTTTTAATGCCCAAACATACACACTACACACTGACTAAAATTAAAAACGTGAAAAAGCATAATAGGACCCCTTTAAGAAAATAGTTCATACAAAAATGATAATTTGCTAAAAATTTACTCACTCTCAGACATCCAAAATGAAGGTGAGTTTGTTTCTTCACACGGGAACAGATTTGGGGAAATTTAGCATTACATCACTTGCTCACTAATGGATCCTCTGTCAGAATAAAAGTCCAAACAGCTGATAAAAACACTGAGAAATTTGTTTCTTACAAACACTGAGATTTTTGCTTCAGAAAATGTTAATTTATGGACGGGAGTGGTGTGGATTATTGTGATGTTTTTATCAGATTAGTTTGGACTCTCATTCTGACAGCACCCATTTAGCAGAAATTTAGCATTACATCACTGTGACGAGTGGGGCGGGGCCGAGAGCCGTGGGAACGGAGTGAGGCCGGTGGAGTTCAGTCATTT
>NW_015557197.1:511163-512277 GCF_001515605.1 Sinocyclocheilus anshuiensis | reverse complement strand
TAGGCATGCTATCGTATTGTCACACTGGTAAAATTAGCAGTTAAATTTACCAGCGAGCCTTGTTTTAATCTGTTGTCAAGGCTGTCGATATGAAATAGGCTTGCTACTTCAGGCTCATCCATTGGGGATGCTTTCATTAAACTTATCCGACTATTTCCAACACGCTGTGTTTAAGTCAGTGATATGCTGTTGCTCAAGCTAACTAGTGTATCGGTAATGTGCTTGATACTAATGCGCAGATCGTAAGTTTGCTTCTAAAGCTGTATCAATGCTAAACTTTATCTGGACAAGGGCAAATGCTGTTGCCTAAATTCGATTATTGACCATATGCCGTACTGCTTTAAAGGGGCATGCTGCTCTTTTTAGCTGTTATAAAAGAGCACCCCTTCGCTACTTCTATTCTTCTGTAAGGGAATGCTGCCCCACTCTATGCATTTCAGAAGGTCTTTGCTTAAAGCTATCAGGGTATTGGGATTGCTTGCTTGTTAAGGCTTATCTAGTGTCCAGTATCATATCGTTGCTAGACCTGCTGTTGCTTAAGCGGGATTTATACTTTTGCCTGGCTCCGCTTCGCGAGCCTCCGCTGACTGCGTGCACACCTTCCCAAACGGACAAGGCTTATACTTGTCGCGTTTGTCGTTGTACTATTCTTTGAAATAACAGGGGGCGACGAGGAGTAATTGTCTTCTAAAACCATCGGGAATCACCGGTGAGAAGAAGTCATTTGCCGGTACAAGATTTCTCGCGTGATGAATGAGTTGATGAATTAATAATTTCTTTATGTACAAACTGATTAAAATAATCTTAAGATTTGGGTTTACTTCGCATCAAACACAAGACAACTTTAAGCAAATAGTGTATAAATAGTGTCTACATTAATTCTAATTCTGTTTTTATACAATAAAAATAAAATGTACTTCAATTAAAAAGCCTTAACAAACTATGGAAAAAAAACTAAGCACTGCTTTCCGTCAAAGCGTCAAAAAAGCACCTGATGGAGTTTGAACTTCACATTAAACTGCTTCTGTTTCACACAAATCAGAATGAGCTTTATTGCCAGGTATGTTTACACATACGAGGAATTTGTTTTCGTGACAGAAGCTTCCACAGTGCA
>NW_015557197.1:510407-510852 GCF_001515605.1 Sinocyclocheilus anshuiensis | reverse complement strand
GTTGCGTGGGAGGGGGGGGGGGGGGAGTCAGTCCCATAGACTCCTCGTGTTAAAATGCCCAACTTTACAGCAGAAAAAAACATGTTTACAGCCTGGTTCAAAAAATTATTTTGGTTTATATAGCTAATTTTGCCCTTCATGACAACTGTGAGGGGGTAAGTCATCCGTTTAAATTATATTAAGCCTTAAAGTTCTGCATAATTAAGGGCGTGGCCACTTGAGTGACAAGTGGATTGCTGCTGCTGTCACCACCGTCGAGCTAGGTGGGAGCGTGGTTTCAGCAACCAGCTCCCGCCTTTTTGCCCATTTTTGATTATCTGGGAGTGACGTGTGGTGACGCGCTGCTAAGATGGCGACAGCCGGCTCTGCCAAAGACTATAGAATACCCAAGATGTGTCACTCGTATAGTTTTGAATGGGGAAAAATGCAATGCTCAATATGGCCG
>NW_015557197.1:507241-510327 GCF_001515605.1 Sinocyclocheilus anshuiensis | reverse complement strand
CAAAGAGATAGGAGCTGCACTTGCATGCCCGAGAGGCGTTTCAAAGATGGCCGCCGAGTGACATGACTTGCCTTAAAGGGACTTTGGCTCTGCCCACTTTGAGCTTCAAAAACGCTCTTCAGGAACCTACGGGTGACGTCACAGACATTACGTCCATGTTTTTATACAGTCTATGGTATAAATCAGCCTTTAATGATAAAGAGCGACCCCTGTGTCACTGCAGCTGCCGTTAGAAGTCCCGGTTGCTATAGAAACAGTCAGCGTTCTGAGGCATGCTCTTAGGACTGCGCATGCACACTGGCTGATCTAGCCTGAAAAATAAGCTTTTTATTTAACGCTATTTGAGCAAAAGTAACATTTATGACACAGTTGTTGTCAGATTTCTTTGGTGATTTCAAATATGAAATTTAATTGTAAGCTTAGTGAACCGATTTGGAGAATTTGATGTTTCCCCATTCAAAGAGATAGGAGCTGCACTTGCATGCCCGAGAGGCGTTTCAAAGATGGCCGCCGAGTGACATGACTTGCCTTAAAGGGACTTTGGCTCTGCCCACTTTGAGCTTCAAAAACGCTCTTCAGGAACCTACGGGTGACGTCACGGACATTACGTCCATGTTTTTATACAGTCTATGGTATAAATCAGCCTTTAATGATAAAGAGCGACACCTGCGCCACTCACTGGTATCGAGTCCCACGGAGGAGCTCCAGAAGGATAAAAGGAGGAGTGACGAGAGAGGACCAGGCCTGGACTATTTATGTTGTTTTGGTTTTGTTTGTGCGTGGCAGTCATCCGTGAGGGGCTGTCACGCTATTTTCAGTTTTGTGTTTATTTTATTATTAAAGTTATGTTTAAATGTTCGCCGGTTCCTGCCTTCTTCTTCCCGTATCTACGAACTTTGTTACAATCACTTGCTCACCAATGGATCCTCTGCAGTGAATGGATGCTGTCAAAACAAGAGTCCAAACAGCTGATAAAAACAATCTTCCACAAGTAATCCACATGACGCAATTGGCACCTTGTGAAGTGAAAAGCTGTGTTAGTAAGAAACAAATCCATTGTTAAGATGTCTTTAACTTTAAACCATCACTTCTGACCAAAATACAAGTCCATAGTCCATAATAATGCTTCCTCTTGTGAAAAAGTTCATCCCTGGTTGTCCTCTCACATCAAATTCCACTGACATATTTGTTTGAAACAGTTTTCACTCACTTCTGATTCATTTGAGTTGACTTGCTCTCGACGCTGACTTTTAGCCAGAATCAACGGATGGATTAAAGGATTTGTTTATTACAAACATGCAGCTTTTCACTTCACAGGACATTATTTAATGGACTGGAGTGGTGTGGTGATGTTTAGTCTCATTCTGACGGCACCCATTCACTGCAGAGGATCCACTGGTGAGCAAGTGTTCATTTTGTTGTTGGAAATCTGGCCAATTTGTTTGTCTTGCCTTAAATGCATTGTATTGTACAGTACTCTTAAATCACATTAAAGGTGCAACTGAGATGTCTTATGAGCTCAGCATGAGCTTTGAGGCTTTTGTTGTCATTGTGGTACTGTCACGGAAACACCTGCCTCACCAGCCGAATCAGCCTCCTAAACCCGCTCACAATCACCTGATTACTAATCACGGACACCTGCACTCACTTACCACACCAGTCAAAAGCACACTCACTTCAGTCACTCGACGGCTGGTCTCAAGGTTACAAGCATCTCAGCACGGGTTCCTTGCCTACCAACCTGCCTGTCAAGCCTAGGATTCCTCAGCTCTCGGCCGAAGGACTAGATTGTCGATCCCAGATAAGACCGTGTTCTCTGCTTCCATTGATTTCTCAGTTTGTTTCTTTTCTGTTGGAAGTTTGAATACCTCAGTTTCGTTAATAAACTAACCAACCTGATTTACTCTGCATGTTTGCCTCCTTGTCCCGGGTGTGACAGAAGACCAGCCCTCCTTAAACGGAATACAACAAGGACTCATGGATCCTCGGAGCACATCCTCACCGGAACCCTTTACCGATCGGGTTTTTGTTGCAATGTTCCCTCTACCTGGAGATGCAACCACACCTGTTTGTGACCGAGCGGGCAAAGGTGTCTTTCATCATCTCGTTGCTGTCTGGAAGATCCTTACAGTGGGCAGAAGCCTTATGGAATTCGCAGAGCCCGTGGATTCACTCACTGGACGGCTTTGTGAAACACTTCCGGGAGGAATTCGGCCAATCGACCATGGAGGTCACAGTGCAGGAGGAGCTATTTCAACTGCGGCAAGCGGATTTATCAATCCAATCCATGGATATGTGCTTCGCTTCCGCACTCTCGCCGCCAGCAGCGGCTGGAACGAGGCTGCCCTGTTCTCGGCTTTCCGCCAAGGCCTAAACCCCATGTTACGACAAAAGATGTCCATCTACGATGACACCGTGGGGCTCGACAGCTTCCTCCAAAAAGCGGTTCGCATCTCCCAGCACCTAACCGCTTGCCATAGGGAATCCATGCCCGCTGCCGCTGCCTCACCCAGCCTCATCTCCTGCACCAGAGCCCATGATCACGGATAGTTACCATCTATCGTCCACGGAACGATCTCGGCGACTCACCCGTGGACTCTGTCTCCACTGTGGATCCAATGAGCACCAGCTCCGCACCTATCCCGTTCGTCCACCACGCCCAGCGGTGAGTACTATCCAGATCACTCCTGATGTGTCTTGCATGCCTCATATAAATGCTCTTCTAATTTATCACACCCAATCCTTTCCAGTCAAAATCCTTGTGGACTCCGGAGCGTCGGTTACAAATTCTCCGCTGCAAAAATGCCACGACCTACCAGATCACCACTGTCCAGGGAAAGCCGCTGGGCAAGGGGCTGGTGCGGCACCGCACGCCCGAGGTCGTTCTACGGATTGGGTGTTTCCACACCGAACGGATCTCGCTACTGGTGCTGGAGGAGGCCGTCATGGACATCGTCCTGGGACGCCCCTGGCTCTCTAAACATCAACCCACCATCGCCTGGAAGTCCAGAGAAATACTCAAGTGGAGTGTGGAGTGTAAGCAGGAATGTCTCCGGGATCTGCCTATCCCGATCTCCGTCGGGAAC
>NW_015557197.1:504693-506773 GCF_001515605.1 Sinocyclocheilus anshuiensis | reverse complement strand
TCCTCCCGAATATCAGGCGTTCCAGGACGTGTTCAGCAAGGTCGCAGCCACTCACCTTCCACCTCACCGGCCATGGGACTGTGCCATTGACCTGCTGCCTGGGGCCCAATTACCCAAAGGACACGTCTATCCACTGTTGATCCCGGAGAGAGCCGCTATGGAGGAGTACGTTCGAGCTTCTTCTTCGTGGCCAAGAAAGATGGAGGTCTGAGGCCTTGCATCGATTACCGTGCCCTAAACGACCAGACGGTGAAGTTCGCCTATCCCCTTCCTCTGGTCCCTGCCGCCTTGGAGGAGCTCCGCGGGGCCTGCGTCTTCAGCAAGCTGGACCTAAGGAGCGCCTATAATCTCATCCGCATTCACAGGGGTGACGAATGGAAAACTGCCTTTGTGACGCCCACCGGGCACTATGAGTACCGGGTCATGCCCTATGGGCTTTCCAACTCACCCTCCATATTCCAAAACTTTATGAATGAGATCTTCAGAGACATGCTCAACCGGTTCGTCCTCATCTACATAGACGATATACTCATTTATTCACCCAATTTCGAAGCACACCATGACCATGTCACCAAGGTACTCCAACGCCTCCGCCAACACCGCCTGTATCTAAAGACGGAGAAATGTGAGTTTCACCAATCCACCGTTCACTTCCTGGGCTACATCGTCACCCCCGCAGGGGTGCAAATGGACCAGAGGAAGGTGGATGCCGTTCGGAACTGGCTAACACCAGCCAGATCCTACCCCCGACGAACCAGAGTCCATCCTGCCACCTTCAGTCTTCATGTCTCCCATTCAGTGGGCACTCCACGACCAAATCCGTGCCGCCACTCTCACCGAACCCGCTCCGCCGGGAGGCCCAGAGGGGAAGAACTATGTCCCATCCACCCTGCGTATGATCCTTCTGGACTCTGTTCACACCTCTCCGGGATCGGGACACCCAGGCAGCCGCCGAACCCTCTCGCTTCTCCAGAACCGCTACTGGTGGCCCAACATGGCCCGAGATGTCATCCGTTATATCAAAGGATGTTCGGTCTGTGCCATCTCCACCACGCCACGTCGTCTGCCTGAGGGTAAACTGGTCCCGTTACCCATCCCTCGCTGGCCCCGGTCCCACCTGGGGGTGGACTTTGCTACCGACTTACCTCCCTCGAATGGATTCACGACCATTCTAGTAGTCGACCGGTTCTCCAAATCCTGCAAATTAATCCCACTGCGGGGATTACCTACTGCCCTGGAAACAGCCAAAGCCCTCTTCCAACACGTATTCAGGAACTTCGGTCTCTCGGATAGTCGTCGACCGGTTCTCCAAATCCTGCAAATTAATCCCACTGCGTGGATTACCGACCGCCCTGGAAACAGCCGAAGCCCTCTTCCAACACGTATTCAGGAACTTCGGTCTCCCGGAAGACATTGTTTCCGACAGAGGCCCTCAGTTCATCTCCAGGGTCTGGCGAGGGTTTTTCCACCTCCTGGGAACATCGGTCAGTTTGTCCTCTGGATACCACCCCCAGACCAACGGCCAGACCGAACGGAAGATCCAGGAGATCGGACGGTATCTCCGGGCCTACTGTCATGACCATCAGGACAGCTGGAGCCAGTACCTACCCTGGGCCGAGTACGCCCAAAATTCCTTGCGCCAGGAAACCACCGGACTCACCCCATTCCAATGTGTGCTCGGTTACCAGCCGCCCCTGTTTCCTTGGACCGAGGATCACTCAGAGGTCCCAGCGGTAGATCACTGGTTCCGTGAGAGCGAGAGGGTATGGGACTCAGCACATGTCCATCTCCAGCGGGCCGTCCGGAGGCACAAGGCCAATGCAGACACTCGTCGGTCCGACAATCCCATCTATCAACCAGGGGACCAAGTCTGGTTATCCACCCGGGACATCCGCCTCCGGCGGCCCAGCAGGAAGCTGAGTCCCCGGTACATAGGTCCTTTCCCCATAGCAAGGCGCATCAACGAAGTCACGTACCGGTTACACCTGCCTGCCCATTATCGGATCTCCCCCACCTTTCATGTGTCCTTGCTAAAACCCTTCACTAATCCTCTTCTCCCTCCCTCCACAGAACACGAGGT
>NW_015557197.1:477740-504330 GCF_001515605.1 Sinocyclocheilus anshuiensis | reverse complement strand
ACCGAACGGAAGATTCAAGAGAGCGGACGTTATCTCCGGGCCTACTTTCATGACCATCAGGACAGCTGGAGCCAGTACCTACCCTGGGCCGAGTACGCCCAGAATTCCCTGTGCCAGGAAACCACCGGACTCACCCCGTTTCAATGTGTCCTGGGTTACCAGCCGCCCCTGTTTCCCTGGACCGAAGAACACTCGGAAGTCCCAGCGGTAGATCACTGGTTCCGTGAGAGCGAGAGGGTATGGGACTCAGCGCATATCCATCTCCAGAGGGCCATCCGGAGGCACCAGGCCAATGCGGACACTCGTCGGTCCGACAATCCCATCTATCAACCAGGGGACCAAGTCTGGTTATCCACCCGGGACATCCGCCTCCGGCGGCCCAGCAGGAAGCTGAGTCCCCGGTACATAGGTCCTTTCCCCGTAGCACGGCGCATCAACGAAGTCACGTACCAATTACACCTGCCTGACCATTACCGGATCTCACCCACCTTTCATGTGTCCCTGCTAAAACCCTTCACTAATCCTCTTCTCCCTCCCTCCACAGAACACGAGGTACCCCCCCGCCCGAGGTCGTCTCCAACGAGACAATCTACAGAGTCAAGGAGATCCTCGAATAATGTCACGGAAACACCTGCCTCACCAGCCGAATAAGCCTCCTACACCCGCTCACAATCACCTGATTACTAATCACGGACACCTGCACTCATTTACCACACCAGTCAAAAGCACACTCACTTCAGTCACTCGTCGGCTGGTCTCAAGGTTACAAGCATCTCAGCACGGGTTCCTTGCCTACCAACCTGCCTGTCAAGCCTAGGATTCCTCAGCTCTCGGCCGAAGGACTAGATTGTCGATCCCAGATAAGACTGTGTTCTCTGCTTCCATTGATTCCTCAGTTTGTTTCTTTTCTGTTGGAAGTTTCAATACCTCAGTTTCGTTAATAAACTAACCAACCTGATTTACTCTGCCTGTTTGCCTGCTTGTCCCGGGTGTGACAGGTACAGGGAAGCGGTTTGTTCTTTTTGTCTAATAGCAGTGTGAGTTGTGTGCTGTAGTTCAAGTCATGTGATAGCTGTGTCAGGAACAGACTGTAATTTAAATCCGTATTAACTGCTAATCTTCTCCGGCATAGCACCCAAAGAGCCATATTTGCTTGTATGCCATATTTGAGTGATATTTACATATGAGTTATTTAAATTACATGAATGAATAAACTGGTATACGCTTCATGCATTTCTTGAGAATCAAATCCATGGCCTTGGCATTGCCAGCGCCATGCTCCACTGTTTGAGCTAAAGGAATATATGTATATTGATAATTTGATGGCATTCTTTACTTGATACTGTTATTTAATTTGTATTGCCATTTTTTTTTTCATTGATTGTAAAGTAAGCTATGGAAATTAATATTTTCATAAATATTAATATTACTGTATATGAACTACTTTTATGGTACTTTGTGTCATTAATAAAATGAGAAAAACACTGCTAGCTGTTCCAATTTAATAATATTCTTTATTATTATTATAATTATTTATTTTTTTGGAAAAAACAGCATGAACATTTTTCTCAACATCTTTTGTTTTCCACAGAAGAAAGTAAAGCGCACAGGTTTGGAATGACATGAGTGTGAATACTGTAAGTGATTTTTCATTTTTAGTTTTGGGTGAACTCTTTCTTTAGGTCAGTCATTGGTTAAAAATGTTTACCTGAAGTGTCCGACTCGCACCTTCCGTCCAGCTAAGTGTGTGTGCAGCATCAAAGAGAACACCTGAAGATCACGTGGCGTCTCCAGAACCTGTAGAGCACAGAACACAGGATCATCCAGACATCTGCTGAATCTGATCGAGAGAGTGTGAGTAGATAAACATACATACAAACCTTTGGAATATAAGCAGTGTCACACAGGCCGTACGTGAGGAAGGATTTGGCTTTGGGTGGGATGGCGTACCAAGGAGCTATTACAAGCCCTGTCCCCAAAACAGCTGCATCGTGCTGACGGAATTCAGAAGTGTAATGGAATCGCAGACCTGAGTTATCAACTCGACCTGTGTAGAGAAAAGATAAAGTAGTATAATTCCAAGCACTTTAAATGTGATATTTTACAATTATAAACCACAGTCCTGACTGACCTGTACTTTTATTAGCATTGTTGTAATGCACTTCAAGCCTGTAGAAAAAATCACTAACATTTCCTCCAATTGGAAGTCCTGCCACTTCAGGGAGTTCAAAAGCCTGAGAGAAAAGGATATGAATCTGAAATATTTTTTGATCACTCAGAGAACCCACAAATACTCAATACTCAAATTTCAACCAAGATTTAAATTAATAATTTAATACAATCAAGAAATGAAACGTATGATTTCAGATGCAGAACAGATACTAACCCCTCCACCAACTCCCCACACTGCAATGGTCTCCATACACAAGTTGGTTCTTAACGATGTGTAACACTCTGCCTCAAACGGCTCGGTCACGCTCGGAGGGCAGCGGTACAGCAGCAGATGATGCACGAGGTCAAAGTTTGTGATCACCGGCTCAATCTGGACATAATGAAAGTAAGTCAGAGATGAAGATGATTGACAGATCGCTGGATAGTTCAGGATAGATCATGTGTGTTAAGTTCTTCGACTCACGCGATAAATGTGCTGTTTTCGATCAAATGTCGGGGCTTTCATGATTTTGCAGTGATAGTGGGTTTGGTTGGCTGGTACAGTGAACTGAAACATTTGTAAATTTAAGCAACATGTAAAGTGAAAGTTCCCACATTAGGTATTTTAAGTCAAAGAGCATCACGGGGGAATTACATTTACAAATGAATAGCAACAGCTGATAGCATCGTTGACATTTTTTGCTGCATTCTACGTCGTTTTAGCACCAGTCCAAAAAAGTAAGACAGAGGTTTTTGCAAAAATCATTAATATATAAATTACTGTAGCTCAAACAGTAGAACAGGCACTAGCAGTGTCAAGGTCATGGGTTCGATTCCCAGGGATAATATAAAATGTCATGCTAAATCTCACCCAAAAATGAAAATGTACTCACCCTCAGGCCAGCCAAGTTGTAGAGGAGTTTGATTCTTCATTACACAGGTTTTGAGTGGATTTTCATTTTAAGGTGAGCTGTTCCATTAATTCACTCTTACAGGTAAACTCTAGTCTATTAGACTAATATTGTAATCTAGTCTAAATGTTTTGGCATATTTTTTCATCACACATTATTAAAAGCTTAAAGTATGAATTGGAAATTCTCTGTTTAATTAACTAAAGTAAATAAAGCAAAACAAAAAGTCAAAATCCTTCTTACATTGATCATAGTCATGTCGAAATACTTGCTGTTTGGAGGGTTGACCCGAGGCATGTACTTCGACAGGTTCAGCTCTTTTGTGCCTCTTTGGGTGCTGTGGTACATGATGTCATCAGTCTGCCCGTACGCATAGATCAGCTTCATGGGGAGATTCTGATAATGCAATAAAACAAAAGCCCATCATTTATAGGCATTTAAAAACACCTGATCCACACCTGAACCAAAAAATGAGAAACTCTTTAGCTATTAGTTCTGATCTAGACTTTCAGGGTTTTTGAGTTCAGTCCATCTGTTTAAGGAGGTGTTTTAACAACAATTGAGGGTCCCTAAACAAACAGGATCAGTACAGACTTCCTGGTCCCAGTGTGTCAAGCATTGTGCAGATTCCCAGTATGAAAGCTACCTGAAAGAGGACACCCACAGCACTCCTAACGGCTTAAATATGCTGTGGTTCCTTCGCTCACATTGTTAACTGGATCAAACTACTGAGTGCTATACAATAAAAGTGGAGAGCGAAACTGACGGTGTTGTAACTACTTTTCTTTGTAGTTGCATCACAGTTTCTAGATTGCACACATACCTTTAGGTGTAATTTTGTTGAAAATTGGATATGAAATTCAATAAGTAGGTGTTGTTTATCATAAGGCCAGTTCCAGGAACAAACAGTACATTTATCCAACCTGTTCACTGTAGGTGTTAAATAGGAAGTGTTCCTGCATTATTTGTTGTTGGTCATGGAATAACATATTTGTTTAACTATCCAAACCTTAATCTTAACTATCTCTAAAAATGCTAAATTATAGGTTGATATTATTGTTAAAGCGTTTATTTGAAATAGAAATATTTTGTAACATTATAAATGCCTTTACTGACACTTTTGATCAATTAAACGTGTCCTTGCAGAGTAAAAATGTGGGAATGTTCCAGGACTCACAGTGATGGTTAAGTCGTTTTCATCACAAGCCTCGATGGACCTCTGAAATTTCATGACTGTTTTCCCATCAGACTCGGTCAGAGACAGGAGTTTGTAGTTCTGTTTCTGGTCAATCACTGGCATTGAATTCCCCCCAGCATGACGATCCTGAACAACATTAATGCTAAATTGTGTATATTTTCAGTCATAACAGCATATATTTGTGTGATATGCTCTACATCATTTGTTTACATATAACAGATAACTAACTGGAAATATCTGGTTAAAAAGGCCAAAGCACTCACACTTATGTAAGGGTTGTTTTACAGTATTTCATGCAATATCCAGACATTAATCATTTTAATATCTAGTTTAATGCAAAATTGCTTATTTCTCAGATTGAATTAAAATATCAAAAAGAATAAACTATTATCCACTGTAAGTGACTTTGACAGTCTCAGTCTTTACCGTGAAGTAACTGCCTTTGGGTCCAACTCCTCCAATGACGATATCGGCTCCAGTCATTCCTCCTTTGGGGCTGAAGCCAAAACCGACCCAGCCGCTGGTGTTGACCGTGAGCTCGAACAAGATTGTGCCCTGGATCTCATTGAATCCCCACTTCAGCTGCACCTTGTGCTCGAGGTCCAGGTGTTCAGAGAAAGGCAGAAGAGGGTCTTCCTGAGCCCAGGACCACTGGACTGAAAGCAGAAGCAGAACAAGAGATAACATGACCATGTTTCCTTTTCAAAATCTGACAAACCGTGTCTTTGTCACTGCCTTCTCAAACACCTTACGTGAAACTGCACTTTAACAGCCCTCTTTAAGCTGTCTGTAACAGCCCTCTTTATGTTGTCTGTAACCCCCCCCCTCACCTGATCTCAGTTCTTCTCCTCTCACTCCGGTCTGGTGAATCAGGTTCCACATCACCTGGTGTTACAGTATTATTGGCTACAAGAGAGATTACAATCAACTTTTAAAAGCACTTTTCATTTTTTCATGAACAAGCATTCAAAAAATCATTCTTGATTAAACAAATATTTATTTTAGAGCTGTGATGAACTGTAAGCACAGAATAGTGGCACTTACTAATTCATGACTATGGCAGAGATGGATTAGTTAATGATGTTACATAAGCTAAAGTAAATACAGTATTTTATTTTTGCCTTTTCAGTATTACATCAAAGCAAAAGAGCAGAGGTCAAGAGTTACCTTGAAAACCAAATATAAAAGGGGAAAAAATGAAAGGAATACCTAATATTAAAATAATATTTTAAATCACAACATAATTATTATTAGAAAGGAATGCTGAGATGAACTCAACAAAAAGGCACAAGAAAGTGTTAATATCATAATGTTTACAGTGAAGCTAAAGCCTAAGGATTTTTTAAGTGAATGACTCAAAAAAATAAGTTTCTATTGAATTTTGACGGAGCAACAAAATTTATGTGAACAAATCTACTATATTGTTACGATATTGCAATTAAAATATTGCTTGCAAATAATAATTTAATCAAAATAGTGGCTAGAATAGTTTTCGCCACCTACTGGCGTAATAATGTAAACATGACGAATGTTTAGAACGGATTTAAAAGATTCGAGTCATTGGAAAACTCCACTACCGTTGCGAGTTAAACTCGAGAACTGAATCTGTCAGATTTGTGAACGAATTGGGCCCCTTTTGTGAAATGGCGGGTCAACAATGAAAAGATCTGACTCAGAAGCATAATTGTTTCTTTTACAAATCGCATGTTGTTTTGTTTTTCCATTGTGAAGCTTACAGAACCTATAGGCTATTGAAAGGATATCCAGGATATTAAATCACGGAAGAATATAAATACAATACAATACAATAATACAATACAATACATCTTTATTGTCAACCATGGTTGAAATTTGTCTAGTGAAAACCAAATACACATAGACACATACTACAAAATACATAAAAACCATCATACTGAATCACATAGCTTTTTGATTAGTAAATGTGTGTTCACAGTGTGTGTGTTCACTGCTGTGTGTGTGCACTTTGGATGGGACAAATGCAGAGCACTAATTCCGAGTATGGGTCACCATACTTGGCCACATGTCATGTCACTGTCACTTTTTTTGATTAATAAATCCGATCGCAGCAGGTACAAAAGACTTTTTATAAATATTTGTCTTTGCTCTAGGCATTAAAAATCGTCTCCCAGAGGTCAATAAAACAAACTGATCACACAGAGGATGAGTTGGATCTTTGCATATATTCAACAGACTCATTTATATCACCTTTTTGGAGAAGTCCTACCAGAGCCATATCATCTGCATACTTCAAAAGTTTAAAATTAGAATTGTGAATCGTAAAATCATTAATATACAGTGAGAATAATACAGGTGATATGACGCTTCCTTGAGGGGCCACCGTATTAACAGTGCATTCATCAGAGAGCTGACCATTATACCATACCCTCTGAGTACGGGACAACAAAAAGTCCTTAATCCACAAAACCAGGTACCTGTTGACACCAATGGATATTAACCGTTCTAACAAAATATCAACCCTCATTGTGTTAAATGCTGATGTAAAATCTAAAAATAAAATTCTGGCATATGTATTTGAATTTTGTAAATGATAAGTTACAAAATTCATCATAGTTAACAGCATCATCAGTGCCCCTATTTTGTCTATATGCAAACTGCAGAGGATCAATACTTTAACCAACAGATGACATTAGATGTTTGACAAGAATCCTTTCCATAGTTTTACATACCACAGAAGTTAAAGCTATAGGGCGAAAATCGTTCACAGTATGGACTGTAGGCCCCTTTGGTACTGGGATTATCACACTTTCTTTCCATAAGGAAGGTACAGTTCCAGCATGCAACAAAGCCTGGAATAGCCTTGTCAATACACATTTCAACTGGTGACAACAGCTCTTTAACACTTTACCACTAATACCATCAGGCCCCCCAGCTTTACCAGGTTTTATCTTAGAAATGGAAGCGACCACATCCAACTCCGTCAAATTAATAGGGGAGCAATATGGGATGGTCTGACAAATACTATTGCAGTTAAGACTGCTAACCTCAGTATCAAATCTGTTAAAAAAGTTATTCATATCATTAATAGGTGGATCACTATGCCTTTTATCATTCCTACCCATCATAATATTCAGACCATCCCACGCTTGCCGAACATTGCCTGTTGTAAAATTTCCCTCAATCTTATTCTTATAATGTAATTTGGCTTCCCTCAATTTCCCTTCAATACAATGAAGAGATATATAATATTGTTGTTATACTTTGGGCTGTCTACAACAGTAAGAGAACCAAAACCCCAGAAGACATAGAGCAAATAAATATAACAAACAATAGGGTAAAAAATGACAAACTATTTCCATGTCTTCCACCTTTTTTATGTAGGCTACAGAAATCACGCGTTCTTTCACCCAGTCTCTCACAGACGCACACACAGTGCGGAGACGCGAACAGAAACTTCTTGTCAGCGCTGCACCGCGAATTTATCAGTAAAATAGTTTCGCAGCTGAAAACCTACATGACATTTCTCAGTAGCGAGGTTCTTGAAGCAGTTTAACTTAAAGGTTCACTATTAGTAGATGCTGCTGCTGAACACTGCTGAGAGACGCATAGACGAGGTATTCACACGCACTTAATCTCTCTCTCTAATAACCGCATTAGACTGCATTAATAACTGCGTTAGCCTGCATATCATTGGCTCAAGCCTCTGTTATCAGCTCTAAAATGACGTTTTGGAATTTGCAACGGAAGGTTTGGGATGAGGTGCGTAAAAAATTAGTTCAACCCACACGAGATTTCAGGACGGAAACATGTCAAATGTCTTGAAACAAATCATCTGAACAATGTCTTGATGTGTGGTTGTGACTCCAGGCCGTTAAAATTATTAGAGAAATAAAACACTCCCGAAGTGGTTATGTTGCCACGACGCCGCGCTTATATGGAATGGTCTTTCTCAGTTCTCAAACAAATTAAGAACTACATTCGATTTTTATTGACTGAACGCAAGTGCTTATTGCGATAGAAAACACTGCAACGGTTTCCACTGATTAAGAAATATTTTTGTTTGCTTTGGTGGTAATATTAGGTCTATTATATTAATAGGGAAGGGGGCCCAAAAATTAGTTTTGCCTATGTCACGAAAAGAGATAAATCCGGCCCTGATACCACTGCATGCCATAAACACTATAGCCTACATCTATCTTCTCTACGAATGAAATCTGTATTTTGTATTTTTAAATAATATTAAAAATAATTACTTTTATTATTGCCATTTTGTTGTTAAAAATTATAATTCAAGGAAATATTCTGAATCATGCTGTCGAGCTCATTCTTTCATCTAAACTTGTTTAAAGTTTTTCATATTGTAGAATGCACAAAAGACAAGTAAAGCAAAGAAAGTAAAGTGTAAAGTCCATTTCCATCTAATGATTTGAAGAAAAAAAAATACATATAGCTTGCTCAATTCTCTGTTACTGTGAGCCATGAGTTTTTCGCTCTTAAAATTATTGACATTTATTCAGACAATGAAAGAACAACAAGTTACATCAGTTCTATTTTGCATTAATGTTTCAAAAGGATGCCCACTGCACTGCCAAACTGAGGAGCAGCGATAGCAAAGCAAGACTCTTGGTGGCACTGTCGCTCATGCAGGGTGCAGACGGGGTGACTGTGAGGTCAGGAATCAGCCCTGTGTTGCTTGATATGTTGTTCTGAAATACACATGGAAAAGAGTGTCAGGTAAACGCAGCTGTGGTCAGAACAGAAGCAGTTCAGTTTGAAAGCTTGATATTGTGGAGGTGTGGACACTTACATTTGAGTTCATGACCCAGACGTGCTGGTCGATTCTCTTCAGTGTTTGTTGGTATTGGTTGATAGACGTGTCATTCCAAGTCTTCGTGAACATCATATTGAGCCAAGTACTGCAAAATTATCAAGTAAAAGCTACATTATCATTAGGATAAATATTAAGAGGGAAACTCATTTAAAAAATCAGTGTTTTAAATGAGATTACACTGTATCTTTTGCTCCCATCTCAGATATTAAAGTAGTTGCATTAGGGGGCTCGCACAGGTGCCCAGATTCATAGCTGGATAGTAGACGAGGAAGGCCAAACACATCTCATCTGAAGTTGAGTATCCCCCCCTGCAGGCAGAAAAAGGGAGTTTTACACATAATTGTTCCTCTCTATATGAAGTATTAGACAAATAGAGTTCTGCAGGGATGATGTGTTTTTGTGGGCCAAAACCTGGAAACTGGCATTTTAGCACATACAGTTCCATTGTCCAGATGTCAATGGGTTTTTTGAATGGGTTTTTGGTTAAATGCCTGATATAAGGCCTGTAGTGAACACAAGCTCAAGATATTTTCATGTTTTATTCTACAACATAAAATACATCAGTAATTCACCCTTGTCATTTTTTTAAAGCTTTTACTTGTCTTGAAAAAGGCAGTTGCTAACAAGTGGCTAAATGGGTCTACAGAGATTGTCTGGGACATCAAACATCATCATCGTGACAGGTAAATTCATTACTCACTAGTCTATTTTTTCAGCCTCGTTGTGTTTATGATAGCACTTTTGCAAACTATTCTAACTCAAACGTTTAGACTCAAACTATTAAACTCAAACTCAGGAAAAAATGTTTTTTAAATAAAGACTGAAAGAGTTGTCAGAAGCTTAATGTCACTAACTTCAAAGTTATATGACTGTGGTGTAATTCGTTTATAGTCTAGTTTTTTACTTCTGGAAATTGTATTTAGGCTTAAAAATGCATGGATGTGGTGTTCAAGATTATCATGAGGAACAAAACTACTGAGAATCTCAAACTTTTGTTCACCACAGTGCTTATTTTCTGCAATAATCCAAAAGTCAAAGTCAGGAAATCTCATAAATAAAATTAAAACTCATACACCTTTCTAGAACATATGAAAACATATGTACAACCACCAGGCTCTGGCCTTTAATATAATCTAACTTTTAATATAATGAGAATCAGTGAAATTTGAAGATTGAAGAAAAGACAATATAAGCCACTGTGTAAATGTACTAGCCCATGTGAGTGTGCTGCGGATTTCAGTATTATAGGTGCACTCCACCAGCAATTTGTCACCCTGAAAGACCAAAAGATTGTTTTATTTCACTTATTGCCAGTAATTATATACTAAAACATATGTATGTACAACTGGAATTCCTGCCACCTCAGGAAATTCAAAAGCCTTGAAAAAAATATAATTAAAAGGTTACTTAAAGGTTCAATCAGTCATTTTATTTCATTAAGTTTACATGTAAATAGGACATGTATAGTATTAAAAAATTAAGGTACCATTGTTGATAAAAGCTGAAAAATAATAATTCTTTTGAGGCAGATCTTTTAATCAACTAGCTGAATCAGTTTAAAAAACCAGTCTGAATGATTCACTTAAGAATCAATGTGATCCAATTCTTGATTTTAACACATTGCCGTAATCTACTCGCAACGGTTGATGGTTCATTGAAAAGAGTAATGGCCTTTCCCCCCCTCACATTAAAGGGGTCATATGATGCTATTTCAATTTTTCCTTTCTCTTTGGAGTGTTACAAGCTCTTGGTGCATAAAGAAGATCTGTAAAGTCTAAAGTCTCAAATCCAAAGAGATACTCTTTATAAAAGTTAAGAGTCAAGGGGCGGTCACACTAGACTTTGAACGTGGAAAAATTTCTCGGACGCCGCTGCGAATATGGGCGGGAGCAGGATATGACATCACGCGCCAAGGTTTCCCCTCAGTTATCACAACATGGATTCCGATGTGCTTGTACTGTGTCTTTTGCGACGGCGTCAAAAGCGTCTGGAAAGGAGAAGGCTGTGGGTTCACCCTATTCTACGGACTCGGAATGAGCGGGGAGAGTTCCATTCTTTAATTCAGGAGCTTCGGCTGGATGAGGATCGCCACAAGAATTACTTTCGGCTCTGTCATATTTTATTACCATTTTTTTTAAACTATAGTGAATAAAGTGTATTAATGAATGAAATGTTCAAGGTGTCTGAATAAATTTTGGTTTGACTGTACATACATATATATATATATATGTGATGGCTAAGGCCACACTTACTAATTGTGGGAAGATTTGCATAACGCCGCCCAAATGTTCACGCAAAGAAAGAAGGCGTAACTTTTATTCTTGCTGTTGCCGCCACCGCCATGTTATGGAAACGCTGTGTGTTTCATTGTGAAAGCGAAACTATTTTCTTTGTGCAGCGCATTTTGCGGAGGACGAGGACTGTTTCCTGAGAGAGTAGCCTACAATGCCGGTGTCTGTTTCTATAAAGTGGGGCAGTTCCAACTTTGCAAGGACAGTCTGGCGATTCTGACTTGCAGTCTGTAAGTACGTTTTCATTTTTAAAGAATTTGCCACTGATGATTCAAACGCGAGTTTTGAGCAGTGTAGAGTAGCGCTTGTTGTTGAACACCTACAAACTTGAAAAAAAAAAATTATATTTGTTCCGATTTATTTATTTATTTGTGCTGTTCACATGATTTCAAACAGGGCCCACAGGTAAATTCTGCACCGGGGCCCCGCAAGCCCCATCTACGGCCCTGATGGCAAAGCAAGACTCTTGGTGGCACTGTCGCTCATGCAGGGTGCAGACGGGTGACTGTGAGGTCAGGAATCAGCCCTGTGTTGCTTGATATGTTGTTCTGGAAATACACATGGAAAAGAGTGTCAGGTAAACGCAGCTGTGGTCAGAACTGAAGCAGTTCAGTTTGAAAGCTTGATATTGTGGAGGTGTGGACACTTACATTTGAGTTCATGACCCAGACGTGCTGGTCGATTCTCTTCAGTGTTTGTTGGTATTGGTTTATAGACGTGTCATTCCAAGTCTTCGTGAACATCATATTGAGCCAAGTACTGCAAATTTAACAAGTAAAAGCTACATTATCATTAGGATAAATATTAAGAGGGAAACTCATTAAAAAAAATCTGTGTTTTAAATGAGATTACACTGTATCTTTTGCTCCCATCTCAGATATTAAAGTAGTTGCATTAGGGGGCTCGCACAGGTGCCCAGATTCATAGCTGGATAGTAGACGAGGAAGGCCAAACACATCTCATCTAAAGTTGAGTATCCCCCCTGCAGGCAGAAAAAGGGAGTTTTACACATAATTGTTCCTCTCTATTTTAATTATTAGATAAATAGAGTTCTGCAGGGATGATGTGTTTTTGTGGGCCAAAATCTGGAAACGGGCATTTTAGCACATACAGTTCCATTGTCCAGATGTCAATGGGTTTTTTGAATGGGTTTTTGGTTAAATGCCTGATATAAGGTCTGTGGTGAACACAAGCTCAAGATATTTTCGTTCGTTTTATTCTGCAACAAAAAATACATCAGT
The DNA here is from genome assembly GCF_001515605.1 of Sinocyclocheilus anshuiensis. Lineage (NCBI taxonomy): Eukaryota > Metazoa > Chordata > Actinopteri > Cypriniformes > Cyprinidae > Sinocyclocheilus > Sinocyclocheilus anshuiensis. The sequence goes on along the minus strand of NW_015557197.1, from coordinate 491,728 downwards.
ATAACCCCTTGTATTTGTTAAAGCTTTTACTTGTCTTGAAAAAAGCAGTTGCTAACAAGTGGCTAAATGGGTCTACAGAGATTGTCTGGGACATTAAACATCATCATGGCGAACAGGTAAACTCATCTACTCACTAGTCCATTTTTTCAGCCTCATTGTGTTAATAAACATGCTTTTGCATACTATTCTAACTCAAACGTTTAGGGAAATTGTTTTTATTTTAAGACTGAAAGAGTTGTCAGAAGCTTAATGGCAGTAATGTTAAAGTTATGTGACCATGGTGTAGTTCATTTTCAAGCTGGTAAGAATCATAAACTTTTGTTAGCCACAGAGCTTATTATCAGCAATAATCCAAAAGTTAATGGAAAAAGCATATTGAGTTTTTGTTAAGGGAACCAGGGTGATGCTAACTTTCAGTTTGTCCTACAAAATTACATCGTTGCAGCACGCTTTTTACTGAATAGCCAAAAGGAAGAAGCATGAGAAACAGGATCAGGAAATCTTATAAATATGATAAAAAAATCACACACATTTCTGGAACATATGAAAACATATGTGCACCCACCAGACATTTTAATATAATGAAAATCAGTGAAATTTGAAGATACATGCTATTGAAGAAAAGATAATATGAGCCTCTGTGTAAATGTACAGTACTAACCCATGTGAGTGTGCTGCGTTTTTCAGTATTATAAGTGCACTCCACCAGCAATTTGTCACCCTGAAAGACCAACATGTTCCTTTATTTCACTTATTTAGTTCACTTATTTTGTATATACTGTATATATGATACTTGAAATCTCTGAGAACTTAACAGCATGGTAACTTTTTCAAACCTTTTAGCACTTACCAACTTCACTGTCTTAGTTTTACCCAAATTGGTCGCTTCTTGATATTCAAAATCATAGTTTTCATCCGCAGCTAGGAAATCGATCTGTTTACCTCCTCTGAAGAGGATAAGAATTTGCCAAGAAGAGAAAGTAATTATTTACAGTAAAATTATATTATGAACCACATTAGAAAGAAAAGCACACATGATTATATCTAATTATAATCCCAATCCCGTGACCCATACTCGGAATTAGTGCTCTGCATTTACCCATCCAAAGTGCACACACACAGCAGTGAACACACACACACCGTGAACACACACCCGGAGCAGTGGGCAGCCATTTATGCTGCGGCGCCCGGGGAGCAGTTGGGGGTTCGGTGCCTTGCTCAAGGGCACCTCAGTCGTGGTATTGAAGGTGGGAGAGAGCGCTGTACATTCACTCCCCCCACCTACAATCCCTGCCGGTACGAGACTCGAACCCACAACCTTTTGGGTTATGAGTCCGACTCTCTAACCATTAGACCACGACTTCCCCCATGAAGCATGAAGCATGAAGTCAGTCATTGGTCAAAAATGTTTACCTGAAGTGTCCGACTCGCACCTTCCATCCAGCTAAGTGTGTGTGCAGCATCAAAGAGAACACATGAAGATCATGTGGCGTCTCCAGAACCTGTAGAGCACAGAACACAGGATCATCCGTGTCCGACTCGCACCTTCCATCCAGCTAAGTGTGTGTGCAGCATCAAAGAGAACACATGAAGATCATGTGGCGTCTCCAGAACCTGTAGAGCACAGAACACAACAGATCATCCAGTCATCTGCTGGATCTGATCGTGAGAGTGTGAGTAGATCAACATACACACAAACCTTTGGAATATAAGCAGTGTCACACAGGCCGTACGTGAGGAAGGATTTGGCTTTGGGTGGGATGGCATACCCAGGGGCCACCGCAAGCCCTGTTATCAGAACACCTGCATCATGCTGACGGAGTTTAGATGTGTAATAGAATCGCAGACCTGAGTTATCAACTCGACCTGTGCAGAGAAGAAAGTATTGTTTTATTGAAAGACCTTAAATGTTCATCACAGTGTGGTATTTCACGTTGTAAACCACTCCTGACTGACCTCCACTTTTATTGGGGTTGTTGTAATGTACTTCAAGCCTGTAGAAAAAATCCCCAACATTTCCTCCAATTGGTAGTCCTGCCACTTAGGAAATTCAAAAGCCTTGAAAAATATTATTTAATTGAAAAGATAATCAGTAATTTTACCTAATTAACAAAGTGTGACATATAAATAGGCCTACTATTTCAGTAGGCCTAATAAAGTATCATTGCTAATAAAAGCTGAAAATGAATCATCCTCTTGAGGTGGATCTTTTCAGTGAATCAGTTCAGAAAACTGCTCGGAATGATTCACTTAAGAATCAAACTGATCCGATTCCTGATTCAATGATGTGAAGGTAACTACCACGTTCAAGGTCCAGAAAAGTACCAAGATGATCGACGAAGTAGTCCATGTGACATCATAAATTCTTATCAAAAAAAATATCTTAAATTGTGTTCCGAAGATGAACGAAGGTCTTACGGGTTTCGAACAACACAAGGGTGAGTAATTAATGACAGAATTTTCATTTTTGGGTGAACTAATCCTTTAAATCTGGTTGTTTTCACATGAAAATGCTTTTAACCTAAGTCACAGGTGAGACTAACCCCTCCGCCAACTCCCCACACAGCCACGGCTTCTATACACTTTGTATCCATCCCAGTATAACACTCCACCTCAAGCAGCTCGGTCACGCTCGGAGGGCAGCGGTACAGCACGAGATGATGCATGACGTCAATGTTTGTGATCACCGGCTCAATCTGGACATAATGAAAGTAAGTCAGAGATGAAGATGATCGACAGATCGCTGGATAGTTCAGGATAGATCATGTGTGTTAAGTTCATAGACTCACGCGATAAATGTGCGTTTGCGATCAAATGTTGGGGCTTTCATGATCTTGCAGTGATAGTAGGTTTGTTTGGCTGGTACAGTGAACTGAAATGATTTGTAAATGTAAGCAACATGTAAAGTTACACTCATTAGCACTTTAAAGAGATTAACCAATAATATAATCTATGCAAACTATGGGGTAAACTATATTATGGGGTCAGTAAGAGTTTTTTTGTTTTTTTAATTAAAAAAGTAAATAAATAAAAAGAAATGTATATTTTTCAACAAGGACACAATAAATTGACCAAAAGTGACAGAAAAGACATTTAAAATGTTACAGAATATTTTTATATTTTAAATGCTGCTCTTTTGAGTTTTCTATTCTTCAACAAATTCAAGTTTTCACAGAAATATTTAGCTGCTGTTTTAAATGTTGCTCTTGAAATGCCAGCAACAGAAAACTGGGTTTACAGACAGAACAGCAAAATGACAGTAAAATCTTTCTTACATTGACCATAGTTATGTCAAAAAAGTTGCTGTTTGGAGGGTTGATCCGAGGCATGTACTTCAACAGGTTCAGCTGCTTTGTGCCTCTTCGGGTGCTGTGGTACATGATTTCATCAGTCTGTCCGTACGCATAGATCAGCTTCATGGGGAGATTCTGATAATGCAATAAAAACACTTTTACTTGATGTCTTTACTTGAAATAAGAAGCTCTTTGGCCGCATGCACACTGCAGTTAAATATTGTCACTCATAAAAGTTTGCAGTGTGTATGTGGCTAATCTGGCCATCGATAACTCATTTGAGCTATTTTTGATTTATTTTGAAGGTTTTTTAAGTTCAGTCAGACAGTCCATGTTTTCAGTTTAAGGAGGGTTTTGAAGTGCAGTTGAGAGCTCCTTGACAAACAAGATCAGCTGTTTTTAAGGCTACACTCTTAAAAATAAAGGTGCTTAAAAGGTTCTTCACAGCGATGCCATAGAAGAACCATTTTTGGTTCCACAAAGAACCATTCAGTCAAAGATTCTTTAAAGAACCATCTCTTTCTTACCTTTTTATAATCTGAAGAATCTTCTTTCGCCACAAAGAACCTTTTGTGAAACTGAAAGGTTCTTCTGATGTTAAAGGTTCTTTATGGAGCCATTTAGACAAAAAAGGTTCTTCTATGGCATCGTGAAGCACCTTTATTTTTAAGAGTGTAATAATATCTGACTGGCATATAACTGAACAAATCAAACAAACGTAAACGGGTAAAGGTGGGGCTCATGGGCTGCAGCCCAGCCTAGCCCAATGGTAAGTCTGGCCATGCTCAAAGCATATTTTAATGTTTGTGAATTTTGTGTTACTCCATAATGATGTTCTAGTTGAGAGCATTTGTAGTGTATAGGTAGAGCCCAAACATAACCTCAAGCCCAGGGGTCCCCGGCCCTCCAAATCCTGCCCTGACTGTCGCTGTTTTCAGGCTAAAACAGTGAAAGGGGAGGGCTACATTGCTGGTGCTGAACTACTTTTCCTTTGTAATGAATATAAAAAAAACAATGGTAAAACTCACAGTGATGGGTAAATCATTTTCATCACAGGAACCAATGGACCTCTGAAACGTCATGACTGTTTTCCCATCAGACTCGGTCAGAGACAGGAGTTTGTAGTTCTGTTGCTTGTCAACCAAAGGAATTGATTTCCCCACAGCATGACGATCCTAAATACAGAAAAACAGAAAAGAGAAATGAAGCATGTATGTATGCCTTATGATGTTGTAGTTATAGTTGTACAGATCCCAGTGCAGTTCAAATGGGCTATCAATTTAACACTTTGACAATCAATAGTTCAAAACACAAGAATATCAGATGTCTATGTCAGATAGATATATATATCAGATATTTGAATAAAAATAACAAAGAATTAAATATCAAAAAATATAAAATTATTTGTAACTCAACTGTAAGTGACAGTTATCAGTCTCAATCTTGAGGATGTGAACAACTAAGAAACCCAAATATAAGATAAAATATAACTAAATAGGAAATATGAATGTGAGTCAAAAACATAAAGAACAAAATATCAAAATAATATAAAATTAGTTGTAATTTCACTGTTATTGACTTTGACAGTTATCAGTTTCAGTCTTTACCGTGAAGTAAATGCCTTTGGGTCCAACTCCTCCAATGACGATATCGGCTCCAGTCATTCCTCCTTTGGGGCTGAAGCCAAAACCGACCCAGCCGCTGGTGTTGACCGTGAGCTCGAACAAGATTGTGCCCTTGATCTTATCAAATCCCCACTTCAACCGCACCTTGTGCTTGAGGTCCAGGTGTTCAGAGAAAGGCAGAAGAGGGTCTTCCTGAGCCCAGGACCACTGGACTGAAAGCAGAAGCAGAACAAGAGATAATGTGGCCATGTTTGCTTTTCAAAATCTGACAAACAGTGTCTCTGTAAGGTGTTTGAGAAGCCAGTGACATGAAACTGCTCTGTAGTCACTTTAACAGCCCTCTTTATGTTGTCTGTAACCCCCCCCTCACCTGATCTCAGTTCTTCTCCTCTCACTCCGGTCTGGTGAATCAGGTTCCACATCATCTGATTTTCCAGTATTATTGGCTACGAGAGACATTACGATCAGCTTTTAAAAGCACTTTTCATCTTTTCATGAACAAGCATTCAAAAATTACTCTTTATTAAATATTTATTTTAGGGCTGTGATGAACAGTAAGTACAGAATAGCGGCACTTACTAATTCATGATGACTATGCCAGAGATGGATTAGTTAATGATGTTACATAAGCTAAAGAAACTGGTTTTATTTTTGCCCTTTCAGTATCTTCACATCGATGCAAAGGAGCAGAGGTCAGGACCAGGGCCGCATTAACAATTGGGCTAGGCGGAGCTGAAGCCCCGGGGCCGTGAGCAAAGAGGGGGCCCCGTGATTTGATTGGCTGTGAAATAGATTGACTAATTCCATGAACTCCATGCATTACCATTAGAGATAACGTTTTAATTTGGTTTACCAATCACTTACATTTATTCTACATTTGACTTTTGAACGACCTGTGCACGTATCTCATCGTCCCCACAGATTTTAGGTTAGTTTGATTATTAACCTGAAGGATGTATGTTGCTTTTTCTGTTTGAACAATCTGTATAGCCTATATTCTCTAAAGGGTTGGGAGATAACCCTGTAGAAATATGCAGCTTATTAACAATAGTGCTAGGTGGGGCTGAAGCCCCGGGGCCCGAGCACGGAGGGGTCCCATGATTGGCTGTGTAGTAGATGGACTGGCTGTCGGTATGGCCAAAGCCCCACCACGCCCATGCCCGTAGCCAGCTATGAGCTCACAGAGGTCCGGACCTCGCAAAATTTTTCGTGTTCAGCAATAAAATTTGTTTTCTGAATAACGAATTTGCTATCTTTATGAGTGTCCGCATGTTTAGACAGTTTGCAAGAATGTTTCGCGTCCGTGGTATGAAAATGATTGCTGCCAGACACTGGCGGAGTGAACGAGGCTTGAGAGAGTTATACGTGAGGGCGCAGGCGCATCCTCCGCCGTGTTGCCAGATCCAGCTATTATAAGCATCTTTGGACTCGTCTATTCCACTTAATTTGACACTTTAGAAAGTTAACGAAGTGAAAAGTTGTAGTTTAGGTTTAGCGATAGGTATATTTATCTTATCTTATTTGCAAAGGATTTGAAAATGTATTTATTTATTTGTTTATTTTTTTTACGGTTTTTATTTGTTTTCATAGCAATATCTTGCAACACTGATCGCCGGCACTTAAACTGACAGTAATCAAAAAAGCCCACGGGCAGGTTATTGCTGACATGATGCCACATCCGGTAAGGCAAAAAAAAATAAAAATCATATTATCTGTTAGAAACGTTATCAAAAAAAGATATAGCATTTAACACTAGTACACAGATCTGTGGGTTAGAGAATGACATGAAATATGCAAACACTAGCCATGAAGAACTCTAAGCTATTTCTTTCAGTATAGTAGTTAAATTTTCACAAAGTCATGCTAAAAACATTCATAAGAGCACTAGACAAGTTATTATTTATATAGCAATGGCTATGAAAACTATAACAGTAATATATATTGTTGCATGAATAATAAACTGATAAAATTATCCACCCCTAACCTATAGTAAAGTATAAACAAATATTGATGCAATAAATATGGTATAACTGTGGTACAATATTCATCCCTCCAAAACAGATAAAACATCTTTCACAAACATACATGTCTGTCTCTAAAGTGTTTAGTGTATATAATGAATTCCATGCATTACCATTAGAGAAAACGTTTGAATTTGGTTTTCCAATCAAATGCATTTATCATGTTTTTGACTTTTGAACGACCTCTGCACGTATCTATCAGGTGATAACTGCCCAATATGTCCGCATTCACCTCCACTCTTTACTTCGTTCTGGTGTAATCTGGAAGTGGTCATGCAAAGAACAATCTTTGACCAGTCAAAATGTCAGCTATACTGAGAGAGAGGGGCTCAAAAACGAAAAACTTTAAAGATAACAGAGAAAAGATACGAGTTATTCAGTAAAATCCCCAGCTTTCGGGTTATTTCACTAAAGCTAATGATGGAGTTGTGGAAGAGCAAGTGGGCCGGGCACATGGAGCAGATAAAAACACAGTGTCATCGTCCCCACAGTTTTTAGGTTGGTTTGATTATTAACCTGATGGATGTATGTTGCTTTTCTGTTTGAACAAATATATTATCTTAAAGGTTGGGAGAAAAAACTCAGGACTGGAGTTATGATTTATGCCATGAAAACCAAATATAAAAATAAAATACAAATAAAGGAATAGCTATTTTAAGGAATAATGAAGGTATGGGGTTGTGGGGGTTTGCTGATACATCTTTTGGTCCACGTGTGTGTGAATCATTGGTCATGAAGTGCACAAGAAATAGGCCTACCTCTGGTTTCCACTGTGGCTCTATATGCATATATCTATAATTTATTTATTTAAAAACTATATATGATTTCCACTAGCAATACAGGGCAGCAAAATGTTTTTTTCAGCTGTTTACTGGACAGATATTGTCTTCCTCGAGGGGAGCTTGTAGGCTCATACAGCCGAATTGATCCACATTCAAATCTTAAGACTTTTTCTTACTATCTTGCGTCTTGAGATGTCTGAACTAAATGTATTAAAAACGATTGGCACCTGACATGCTAATTGAAATTACAGCTACCACAAACGATTAAAAAAAGCAAGTAATCACACCTGACTGTGATTGGTCCTTATGAGAAAAGTACCAACGCGACTGGCTACTTCTGCAGTGTTCTGAGCAATAGCTATAGTTCATATTTTCTTTTCTTTTTTCTTTTCTTCTTTTTTACCATTATTACACCTGTTAAAATAACAAACAGGCATTATCATTATTGAAATTATTATTGCTAAACACAAATGCAATAAATTCAAGCAGCACATATTAAAAGAAAGAAAACTATAAAACTAAAAACAAAATACTTAGAAATAATAAATATCGAAATATAAGCAAATTATAACATAAATGTGGCTGCAATATAACAAAGAGTGAAAAATTTAAGGGGGTCTGAATACTTTCCGTACCCACTGTATGTACAATACACAAGCCACGCCCATTTTAGGAAATCCACACTTTGTACTCGCTTTCCAAACATAGATATGTATTGATATCTGTGTACATATCTGTTTCCGACCGGTTTTACAAGATTTTCAGTTTCAGTGGGCGGAGCATACATGAATATTCAGGAGTTTCCCCGGACATGCGTGTGGAACTGAGAATTTATGATTTTAGTTGAGAAATAGGTGATAAAATATAAGAAAAAATTGTGTGTTCAAGGGAAATTTTTTATATCTTTCTTATTTCATATTCAATATCTCAGGAAAGTAATACGGTAAGAGAAAACTTATTTTTTGGTGATGTTTCCCAATATGTGGGCTTTATGTGATTTAAATTTTTGGAGATATCATGAAGTAATCAGAATTTGGAATCAAGGTAGCCTTTTTCTTAGCCCTTGACAGTTTTGAAATTGTTGTTTTGAATTTGAAGTAATGCCTTGCTCAAGTTTAGTCAAAGCCCCAAACAATTATGCTTGTTTTATTCTACTTTGTGAGACCTTTCAAATGACTATCTGAGCTGTATGATGTTTTTGACATACTAGAGTGCATGGCACAAAAAAACATTTCATATATGAAAAAAATTTTTTTTTCTATTTATCAGCAAATAATTCAGCACTACTTAGTAGTTAATCAAAGTGGCCATGCGTTGTAAAGGTCAGACTGTAAGCTTTCAAATTACATCTATTTTGTGTTGTTCTAGGGCAGGGGTGTCAAACTCAGTTCCTGGAGGGCCACAGCCCAGAGGTTAGCTTCAACCCTAATTAAACACACCTGATCCAGCTAATCAGGTCCTTCAGGCTTATTTGAAAATGCTGGCTATACATTCCGGATAGGCCCTGTCCACACGAACGCGGTTATTTTTAAAACCGCAGCTTTTTCTACGCAGTTAGGCCGTTCGTCCACACACAAACGCAGCACCAGTTCGCTGAAACCGAACATTTTTGAAAACGCCTGCCAGGGTGAAGATTTGTAAAAACTCTGGTTGCAGTGTTGTCGTGTAGACAGCGAAACTGAGTTTTTGGCTTGTGACGTTGAGCCAGCATTCTGTTATCTCCGCCTACTGGAGACTTTTTCAGGCTTCTGATTGGCCAACATGGCTTTACGGTTGAGATTATATCGCCACCTGTTGGTTTGGCATGCTCTTGACAGTGCTTCATAGCATGCGTTTGTGTTTTCATGTAGACGGAGATTTTTTTTAAAAATGGAAGGAAAAACTCTGTTTATAAAAATACCCGTGTACGTGTGGACATGGCCTTAGAGGGACTACTTAGCACTTGTTAAGAGTTGATAAAAAAAGGTTGGATGCATTCGAAATCTGAATTTCTAAGCTTTAAAATGGTACCTATAGTTATATAAAAAAGTTATAAAATGATAGACAGGAACATGCTTGTTTTTACATTTTGCTCGCCAAGTGTTTAATAAAGCTCTCCAACTGATGTATTCAATTCATAGGTTTAGGTATATTTACACATGAAAGATACAATGTATTGTTTTGATTTTGTACTCATTTTAATCATGAGAATCTGCTGTAAATAATGGTGCTATTTTCCATGATCGGAGCATGTTTCGTGAAATGACAAGGTAAAGCCCATGTGAAAGTTATAACATATGCGCCTTTGGGGTTTTGTGTGTTATAACTCAGTGAGGAGTATCTTTAGATCTAAATGACAGATTATGGTGAGTTTGGGCCCTTTTTAATCAAGAGAATTTTCTAAAAAATAATGACAATTATGGTTGTTTTATTCTACTTGGTGAGACCTTTCAAATGACGTAACACATGACTATCTGAGCTGTATGATGTTTCTGACATATTTCAGAACATAGTACAAACATTTTTTTTTTGTAAGTTATGAAAATATTTAATGAAGGCAGTGATTTGGAAAGTATGATTAGTAAATTTTTTAGTTAGTAATTTGTCATTTTTTCCGTTTGGTTTTATAGGGTTAACAGGATATTTCAAAAAGGTAAATATATATATATTCAGCATTGCGCAAACTTGTGCCTAAAAAGGAACTTATGCCTAATCATTTCGCAACAGTTTATAAAGTTTTATTAGTTTGCATGTTTTGTGCAGCCGTCACTGACTGAATGATTGGAAGGAAAAACTCTGTTTATAAAAATACCCGTGTACGTGTGGACATGGCCTTAGAGGGACTACTTAGCACTTGTTAAGAGTTGATAAAAAAAGGTTGGATGCATTCGAAATCTGAATTTCTAAGCTTTAAAATGGTACCTATAGTTATATAAAAAAGTTATAAAATGATAGACAGGAACATGCTTGTTTTTACATTTTGCTCGCCAAGTGTTTAATAAAGCTCTCCAACTGATGTATTCAATTCATAGGTTTAGGTATATTTACACATGAAAGATACAATGTATTGTTTTGATTTTGTACTCATTTTAATCATGAGAATCTGCTGTAAATAATGGTGCTATTTTCCATGATCGGAGCATGTTTCGTGAAATGACAAGGTAAAGCCCATGTGAAAGTTATAACATATGCGCCTTTGGGGTTTTGTGTGTTATAACTCAGTGAGGAGTATCTTTAGATCTAAATGACAGATTATGGTGAGTTTGGGCCCTTTTTAATCAAGAGAATTTTCTAAAAAATAATGACAATTATGGTTGTTTTATTCTACTTGGTGAGACCTTTCAAATGACGTAACACATGACTATCTGAGCTGTATGATGTTTCTGACATATTTCAGAACATAGTACAAACATTTTTTTTTTGTAAGTTATGAAAATATTGAATGAAGGCAGTGATTTGGAAAGTATGATTAGTAAATTTTTTAGTTAGTAATTAGTCATTTTTTCCCTTTGGTTTTATAGGGTTAACAGGATATTTCAAAAAGGTAAATATATATATATTCAGCATTGCGCAAACTTGTGCCTAAAAAGGAACTTATGCCTAATCATTTCGCAACAGTTTATAAAGTTTTATTAGTTTGCATGTTTTGTGCAGCCGTCACTGACTGAATGATTGCAGACATAATTTGTGTAATGTTAGGATAAATCACAACAAACTTCAGCTAGTATACATTTATTTCACTTCGTTGTGCTGTAGCTTATTAGTTATCATTTGAGTGCAACAACTGAAATAAACTTGTATCTGTGAACTAATAACTTTTCATATCCTGGTGTGACTGTTCTTAAACTTTGGCTTATATTAACAAAGTGAACAGGATTCTAAGACCACACACAAGCATGAACGTTTTCCTTTAATACATAAGTAAAATTTTGGATTAAACAAAATTGTATGGACAAAAGTGCAAAAAAATGGCTTACATTTTGCTACACAGTAAATGAGAAAATACTTCACAGCATTTTATGGATTAGAATAAGCAACTAATTTGATGTTAGCAAAATGTTATTTACAAATGTTCATAAGTGTGCTTGTGCCTGTTGTTACTGTTTAAAGGTTTTGTATTAGGTTTTTGTAAGGTTCTTTGTTCATGTTCACCAACTGCATTTATATGATTAAAAATATAGTCAAAAACAGTAATATAATAATGTCATGATGAATCAAATGCCAGAATCAAGTTTAGAAATTTTTAGGCTACATATCTTAAATATGATCTTGGAATAATTTTTTTTTTTTTTACCAGCAGATTCAACAAGGGTGTTTACATCACACTCTCTTGTCTCCTATGTTGTCTTGTTTTGGTGCATAAAAATCTTTTTAGTTTGTAACAAGAATTCAATAGTGGTTCATACTTAAAATTCAGGAAAACTTTAGTTTATTAATTGCATCCTCCATGGCTAACGATTTCCTGGATTTTGAGGGGAAGTCGTGGCCTAATGGTTAGAGAGTCGGGCTCGTAACCCATAGGTTGTGGGTTCGAGTCTCGTACCGGCAGGGATTGTAGGTGGGGGGAGTGAATGTACAGCGCTCTCTCCCACCTTCAATACCACGACTGAGGTGCCCTTGAGCAAGGCACCGAACCCCCAACTGCTCCCCAGGCGCCGCAGCAAAAATGGCTGCCCACTACTCCGGGTGTGTGTTCACGGTGTGTGTATTCACTGCTGTGTGTGTGCACTTTGGATGGGATAAATGCAGAGCACTAATTCTGAGTATGGGTCACCATACTTGGCCACATGTCACGTCACTTTTTTTTTTTTTTAGAATCACTATTGAATTCATATTTTTAAAAACAAAATGTCAGTGTCTCAAATAATATCAAACACACCAATTAAGTGCCTCTAATTAAAACCTAATTAAGAATATATATGTTTAGGAAACTTATTGACATTATGTTGAATGAGTATATGATATGCATCAAAATAAACCATGCATTTGTATCAGTGATCATCCGGGTGTGCAACACATGGTCAAAGAACAGATGACAGAGAATAACATCAGTGTAGGTTGCAAAACGTTTATTAGGCCACTGATATGGTGGTGAATGTTATTTAATTCATTGCCAGAGGAAGATTGTTTCAAATTTAAAAGGTAACAGAAGAGCGTTGCAATAAATAATTGAAACAGTAGTTGGTGCACATGTCACTAATTCAGTGTAGATGTAATCATCCAGATGTTCTGAGATGGAACCTTAAACCGTGTGTTAATCTTCACTTGTAAATTGATATTTGTTTGTAAAAGTTTAAATGTTTTATATTGGAAACATGAAAAAACAATGAAATTTCAGCAACATTTTTTTGTAGCAGTGTATGCCTGTGACAGTTTACAACCAGACAACATGGAGAATGTTGAATAGTCTGACTTGGAACAAGGTAAACACATGGATCATCCCAAAAAAATATGTCCACAGATACATTTATAAAGGTTTATTTCATTTGTTGCAGGCGGTGATGTATTCAACAAATGATAATTAATAAAAGACCGTTTTAAAGCATTGAAAGCTACAAATTAAGAGCACATCGAACTGAAATGAACTAGCTGAGGTTTGCTGTGCTTTACCCTAACATTACACAAAGAATGCCAATCAAAGAAAGCAATCATTCAGTCAGGGACGACTGCACAAAACGTGCAAAGTTTGTGTGCACAAAAATGTGAACGGCTAACTAATAAAAATGTTATAAACTGGTACGAAATGATGAACAAATGCAGTTCAGGCATAAGATTGTACAACGCTAGAAATACATTTACGTTTTTTGCTTACATACAAGGAGCGTGAATTAAAATTCTCGAATATTCACGTGTGCTCCGCCCAATTCTCCAATGAAACCCAAAATAATTCGTAACACATGTCGTTTTTACCGCTGTCATGTATTTTTGAAATACTACACATTTCCACTAGAGGCCGCTCTAAACTCACACATCTGTTGTTTCAGCCCGCCCTCTCAGGTTGAACTTGACAAAAGTTATAAAAGCTGACACAGTCATAAATGAAAACTTTTATGGGCACAAAAGCTAAAATATCTACTTGAACAAAACAAAACAAAAACGTCGTTTTTGTATTTATCCCTACTTTATTTAACATTAGCATTTGTTTCTTCTTTTTAGTCTAAAATGTGATCCTAAAAGTCCTACACTGCAGTCTAACATAGCTACTATGAAGTATATAAATATATCATAAGCCTATATTAAACCTTAATGCTATATATGATAATAATAACAATAAATATTTGTATTATA
>NW_015557197.1:448297-477730 GCF_001515605.1 Sinocyclocheilus anshuiensis | reverse complement strand
TATATATTTAACCTAAGAGTAAAGGAAAGCAAAAACATGAAATACAATTTTGCATTAAAAAAAATAAATTAATACAGTGACTTTAAGAACCTTTCACCCCCAAATTCATATTACTGAAAAAACATCCCATTTAAACTAAATGTTTTTGTTATTAAACTCAGCATTAATTACATTCAGAAAATGTATACTCATTTGTACCCTAGAAATCTACTTAAATTTAATGAATTATTATTTAATTTTATTTTATTTATTCCATTACAGTAATGAGAATGAGGGTTTATGGCATTGCAGAAATGTGATTTGGGGAAAAATATGATGAATTGTCTTGAAAATCAAAATGCAAAAATTGCAGTGGTCAAAATAAGCTTCAGTATCTTTATATTATATGTAATTTAAAGGCACAATATGTAATTTTCGCCGCTAGAGGGCGCGTATTCAAAATAAACACGAGGCCAGTGGCAGAAAAAAAAAAAAATTCCCCTTTTTTTTTTTTTTTTTTTTTTTTTTTTTTTTTTCTTCTCTTCTTCTTCTTCTTCTACACACACAGCAGCTGTGTGAGTTTTCTTCAGGGCAGGCCACTCGATCAGTGTGAGTTTGTTTCCGGCTGTGGCTCTTATGTGTAATACGCTCAGCTGCAGTCAAGTTGAGCAGCTCATGTCTGCTGGAAACGACGAGTTTGGATTTACACACATTTCTGACCCACTTCATTTGAGTCTGTTGGGTTCTAACAAGAGAATAACGTGTATTTGGTGATGTAAATAAACTATTTTTGTGAAGCATCGTTTCTGGCAGAAGAAAAGTGTCTGGATGAAGAAGAGAGAGTTTATCAGCCATTAAACTGCAGGTTTCTGTAATGACTGGTTAATGTGTGTACAATGGAGACGAAGGTAAGGACTTATTTGTCGTATTTTTGGTTAAACGTTGTGTCTGATCTGTTTGTAATTTCTTTGCAGTGAGATCACACTGGGTTTGAACTGGCAAAGTATTCCCAAACACACGCCGATATATTTGCTCTTAAGTGTTTATAGCCGTCACATGCATCATAACCGACCTGTTTAACACTCCGAAATGGGTCTAATATGTCTCTTCTGTGTTATTTTAACTATGTTTAAGGCTTTTTAGTGAACGTAGGAAAATATGGATCATTAAGGGTCTTGTGACATTTTAGTGAGGGCATGACGTCATCTGCAATGCATACTGGGATATGTAGTAAAAATTTAAATGAATCATTCACCAAGTTTAGTTAATCATAGAACCAACACACGAACTAATTACCCGCGTAAGTGAGAGCTTAGGTCTCTTAATGTAAATTCTCCTTGGGATAATATGTTAAGTCTTATGGGACCCTTTAATGAGAGTCTGTCACATATCCATTTAGGTATACATATACTCAGATATTGCATAAAACGGATCATATTCCTGGTCAGTTATTGTACTTTTGATGCCTCAAAAGTGAAATAGGTTTGTGGTAATTTCAGCATTTCTTTTGTATATGTTTACCTATAAATGACCTCAAATAAATTTGCTTTCAATTACTTTTATGTCTGTATAAATACTATGCCTTAACCTTAAAAACAAACTCACTTTAACTGTCACATGCCTAATGACCATTATTTAAAAGACTACTCATTTCTGTAATTTTACATTCATTTGTTTATCATTAACAGGGCTAAACCGAAAATTCTATTTTTTCTGTCTGTAAAAGTACTATAAAATACCTTTAAAAACAATAGTATTTGTGTTCTCAAAGTGTGATTGTTATTTTAATTGTAAAACAATTTTTCCTGTTTATCTATGTGAAGCGGCTTTGACATAATCTGTATATGCAAGCACTAAACAAATAAAGGTGACTTGACTTGATTTAAAATTGCAATTGATCTTTATTTTTAAATTAGTAAACACTTTCAGTTTTAATATAGTCACCCTGCTTTAGACTTTAATTTAGTCCTGCTCCCTTGACTGTCTATATGAGGATGTTTGTAATGATGGAGGGTTTCATGAGCCCACTCCTGCTGCAAGACTGATTCACCAGCCCTGCCATTATGAAATTTTCTGTTATTTGATCGCTGTTCCTCATCTTATATCCTCCTTTTGTCTTGCATATCATAATTTGTATTTCATCATCACTTCGTTTTGTTTCTCTGGAAGACTTGTGTAAATGGTAATGCACATTTATGACATCAGACGGTTTTGTGGTGTATCCATCACTGTTTTTAAATTGCTGTATTTCATTTGGAGTTAATTCTCTCACACACAGACTTTCTATGTCTGAGCATCAAGGAGTCATGGCTTGTGAATTCCTACATAGAAAGAGCCTGTCTCACTGTTCATACAGACCTCACTGTTTGCCATTTCGATAGCTTCAGGATGTGTGTGTGTTTCTGTGTTCCCTCTATGTGTGTTAGAATAACGGGAGCTTTGTGGAAGGTGTTTTTTTTTTCTCAATGTACTGTGCAATTGAATCATGCTTTGTGACCATTTGCATGTTTTTCATCACAAAAATGTGCTCCGTATAGTTCCATTATAACTTAATTTTTTTATTTATATATATATATATATATTTCCATGTTTTCTACAAAACAAAACCGGAAATCGAGGGTGTATGACGTCATTGGCAGGCGACACAATGACACTATAGACACGGTCCGTGTCACTAGTTAAAAGCGCTTATTTCTCTGGATTTAAACTTTCTTCGAAACATTTGGGATAATGTAAGTACACAAGTCAGCAAAATATATAACACTGTTCTAGTGGTTTTTGGATATTTAAAAAAAAAAATCTTACATATTGTGCCTTTAATGTTTTTATGATTTTGTGCTAAAAAATAACCCAGAGACTTCAACAGTTGTGTGATTCACTAATTTGCAATGGTGACATTTGTTCATGAGAAAAGACATTAATTCATTGATTATAAACATGTAAAAGAAAAAAAGAAAATCCCTGAAATGGTGTTAGGTAAATGATAAATAGGTTAATGCTGAGGTCATGTGAATTTTATTTAATGGTGTCCAAAAAAAAAAAAACAGTCAAACAAGTGTAGCTGGTTCTGTTCTATTAATAATTAATGATTGCCTGACACATTTGGTGTCTTTCTATGCATGTGCTTTATTTAAAAGAACACTCCACTATTTTTGAAAATAGGCTCATTTTCCAACTCCCCTGGAGTTAAAAAGTTGATTTTTACCAACTCCCCTGGAGTTAAAAAGTTGAGTTTTACCATTTTTGAATCCATTCAGCCGATCTCCGGGTCTGGCGGTAGCACTTTTAGCTGTAGCTTAGCATAGATCATTGAATCTGATTAGACCGTTAGCATCTCGCTCAAAAATAACCAAAGAGTTTCTATATTTTTCCTATTTAAAACTTGACTCTTCTGTAGTTACATCGTCTACTAAGACCGACGGAAAATAATCAAGGAACTTTGCTGCCGTACCATGCGTAATATCATTGCGCCTGCTGCACCCATGGTACGGCAGCAAAGTTCCTTGATTATTACGCCGGAATGAGAGCATAGTTCCTAGCCATATCGGCCTAAAAAAAAAGGCAAATTTTCATTTTCCGTCGGTCTTAGTACATGATGTAACTACAAGAGTCAAATTTTAAATAGGAAAAATATAGAAACTCTTTGGTCATTTTTGAGCGAGATGCTAACGGTCTAATCAGATTCAATGATCTATGCTAAGCTACAGCTAAAAGTGCTACCGCCAGACCTGGAGATCGGCTGAATGGATTCGAAAACGGTAAAACTCAACTGTTTAACTCTAGGGGAGTTGGAAAATGAGCCTATTTTCAAAAATAGTGGAGTGGTCCTTTAAGCATGTTTGTTCTCCCCACAGGCACAGGTTTTATATGATTTCACAGCAGAGCCTGGAAATAATGAGTTGTCGGTTCGAGAGGGTGAGACAATCACAATAACCAATCAGGTGAGTTTATTTTACTTTCATAATGTTTTATAACACCCGACTCTCCATGTCTGCTCCGAGTTGTTGCATGTGTGTGGATGGATCAAAACCTTCTTTGTAAATGTGATCCATTCTTTTCTGTTCCCAGAACATTGGTGGAGGATGGATCGAGGCAAAGAACTCCAGAGGAGAAGTCGGATTGGTACCAGAGGACTATATAGAGGTATGGAGTGGTTACCAAAAATGGCTTTTACTGGCACAGAAGACTGGAGTAATTCAGCTTTGCATCACAGGAATAAATTACATTTTAAAATATATTCATATAGAAAAGTTATCTTAAATAGTAATAATTCACAATATTGCTGCTTTTGCTGTATTTTTTGATCAAATAAATGCAGCCTTTTTGAGCATAATAGACTTCTTTCAAAAAATAAATCTTACTGACGGTAATGGCTATAACAAGATTTACAACATACATATACAAACTCAGAAATATTTAAAACAGAAAATGTGCATACTGAAGTTCAGATAATATCTGTTTATCAACTAATAATTCAAAACATTAGCTGATTAATTACCTGGGTGTCTTTCACTATGATAAAGTATATAATACAGTTTTATTATGATTGTGTTGTAATACACATCTGGCAGTGTTTTGAAACCAAAAGGACAGAGAAACTATCGCTGCTGGAATGTGGCCTGTTCGATCAACAGGAAGTGTTTTCTTTTCCTGTGGCCAGCCAGATTTGAAGTGTGTTAGTGTTGTGTTCATTTTCAGGCTTAATGTACGGCTGAATGAATGTGCTCGCTTTATTTCATAATACTTGGTATGGAAAAATAGGATTTTCCTTGCTCTTTTAAAAATACAAGAGTTACACCAGTATTGTTTATGGACAGTTAAGCCAAAAAGCATTCAGAAATCTGAACGTCCAGTTGTTTATCAATAAATGTGCAGCAGTATCTTTGTGTTAAAGTGCATCATACTGTGTAGCTGAACATGATCACATTATACAGCCATCCTGAGGCAGTCGTGCACATGGAGACCTGGTAAACAGTTTACTCTCTGTATAAATAGTCTGTGGAGTGATTCCGCCTGCTGCTGGTCACAGATATACATTTCAGTTTCCCTCCTGACCCGAACTCACAGCTGCACTATCGTACAAACACACGTGCTTCCTTCATTTCTCTGTTCTCAGAGCCAAACAAATGACCACATGTTCACATTTCTCCAAATTCACATTCTTTGCGCACCCAAAGCTGTTTTTGTTGCGATGTTTAATGCTTGGATTTTGATGTTTTTCTTTTTTTTTAAATGGAAGTAAAAGCCATTTCTTAATTGTTTATGAATAAAAAGTAGGAAAAATAACTGAAAATAGGCCTTCGACTTGTCCAGACATTCATATAAAGTCATCTGGGGGCAATATTTTGTCAAATGAGTGCCTCAAAGTGAGCAAAATATCACACCATACTAAACTAAAACTTTAATCTCACATTTCGAGTTGACAGAAAGTCAATCAAGGCTTAAGTTTTTTGAAGACCAAAATGCATTGGCCTTTTAATGGATATATTTAATCCTCAGCCTCAGCACCAAATGTGTCTGGAAATGTCACTTTTCTTCACCTTCAGCAAGAGGAGGCTTTCAACTATTTGGACTTGAACAAGTTTGCCTATGCGTCTACCAATTTATATGATACCAGCAGCCATAATGCATGAGATATCATATTCCCAGATGTCAAGCAAATTTTAGGGGTCATAAGATATATAAAAATAAATAATTATTTTATAGTAAAGATGATAATTTAAGAAAGGAAACATTATTGTATTATACTAAAAACTATTATTATATGCTTATTATTATATGCTGTAAAATCTAAAATGTTTTACAAAACGTACATTTAGTCTCAAATAACACAAAGATCTGAGTTAGTGTACCAACACGCTTCTTTAATTCTGATTTGAAAAGGACTGACCCTTGTGAATTTGTCTCTTCATGTTCTTGTAGATTAAACAGGCTCAACCTTTTACCTCTGGAGGAAATGCAGCATCCCTCGATCTCTCGCTCTTCGACAGCCACATACCGGCCCCGGCCAGCACCGCACAGGTAAGCCATCGTGATTAAGATGTGTAAATTTCACATGGGAATCGTTCAGTCTGTTGACTAATGCGGCACATAAACCGATCGCTTTTATTTATCATGTCTGTTTAACCTGCTTTTCTGTTCATTCTCTGTGTAACGCTCCTTCTCAGTGCTTTTCTCCCACTGTTTAACTTCCGGAGAGGAAGTGAGCAGGAAGGGAGATTCCAGTTCCGAAGCATAAAACGTCTTACTCAGAATGTAAAAATGTGTGTGCAAGCAAATTCTAAGACTGAGAATAAAACATCCTGTGTCGCTTATTCAGAGGATCAGCGAGGGGCCAAATGTGAAGGATGATGATTTTTAATTAACATACAGGATGAAGTGGTGGGATTCTCCCATATGGTAGTGAGGTACTGTGGGTTTGGCCTCCAGTGCTGAGACTGAAGTTTTCTTTGAGTGGGCTGCTTTGTTTTTTGGAGAAACCATGATTTGAAGGGTTCAGATGCAAAAGCCTCTAAGTGCCGTTTGAAATTTGCCTATGTTTATGATTGGTTATTTCACTTAAATGGCAATGAAAAGAACATATTCATTGCTGTTAAAATTAAATGACTGAACCTACACATAGGAGCCTGATTAATATGCTCATTTTAGAAGAAAATTTCAAACGGAATTTAGAGGCTTTTGCATCTGAACTCTTCATTTGTTTCCAGTGGCCCTGCCATTGGCTTTAGTTTTGAATAGATT
This sequence comes from Sinocyclocheilus anshuiensis, assembly GCF_001515605.1. NCBI lineage: Eukaryota > Metazoa > Chordata > Actinopteri > Cypriniformes > Cyprinidae > Sinocyclocheilus > Sinocyclocheilus anshuiensis. The sequence goes on along the minus strand of NW_015557197.1, from coordinate 471,010 downwards.
TTAGCAGTATTAAAGACAACATGAAACCACTTTCATTTGACTTCCATTAAGTGACACATTACAGAACATTCAGCAGGAGCTAATATTAGGGTGAAACATATTATAATTAGTGGTGTCAAAATTAGCGCGTTAATGCAGGCGATTAATTTTATCAGTTTAACGCGTTAAATATATTTAACCAATTAACGCAGGGGCGGGGCTAGGGTTGGCCACCCCACTCACAACTGCTGCTTCTGTCACTTTTTCTCTTGACAAGAAGTGCATTTACTCAGTCGCAGAACGACTGAGAACGGGAGATGTTTCAGACGCGCGCTCCACTTCACTTCAGCACCAGGCGCGAGTCAAGCGAGCGCGGAAACGGTACTGTGCTTGCAGCGCATGCTCTTCAATTGCATGCGCAAAAGGCACCGGCGCACGATGTAGCCTGTATCCTTTCATATCAAAGCGCAAAATAAACTACGTGCATGCAATGTCGTGGTCAGTTAAGTCATAAAGTTGCCAAAAAGGCGATTAAAGCTGCCTTAAAACCGTGCATGCATGTAATATATTTTATATGAGTCACATTTAAGATGTCTCTGAAATGGTTTTCAAAACCGTCCCGGAGCAGCCTAGCACTGTCTCCCTCATTTAACACACCCGATTGAACTCGTCAGCTCATTAATAGAGACTTTAAGACCTGAAGTGGGTTAGAAAAGGTAAAAAGAGTTGAGAGAAAATATGATGCGTGTCAGATCCGCATCTATATTTAATTTAGAATTTAGTGTTTGATAACTTCAATTTCTGTATATTTCTGCTGAAGGGCACAGGTAAATATGACATTTATTATAATGGGTTTATGTGAAGATTGTTTTAAGTTCACTTAAATTAGAAGTTATTTTTTAAAGTCTCATAAATGTTAAAATTGATAGCTCTCAATTATACTGTAATGTTGAATGACTATAGTCAATGGTTAAATATGGGGGGGGGGCAATTTTATAGAGAAATCAGTATTGGTATAATTGATACTGGCCTTCAGTCATAAAAAAAGATGCCATTAAACAACTATAAAAAAAAATCTTGTCTTTATGTTGTTTGTGGATTAATTTGAAGATTGAATGTGAAATTCTTGTAATATAAAAGTATATTTAAAAACTTTAATGTTAGGCGGGATTAATCACGATTAATTTCAGAAAAATGTGCGATTAATTAGTTACATTTTTTTAATCGATTGACAGCACTAATTATAATGTTGGAATACTCAGGACATGTTGTTGGGCTGGACAATTAATCGAAAAGTAATCGAAACAGAAATTCAGAACCTCTAACCGACGTGATTTTCCCACGTCGGTTATATCAGTTTTTCAATCCTTTCCCCAGGGTTGCCAGGTCCAAGCCCGATTGCTATTCAAAACTAGCCCAATCATGTTTTTTCTCTGAGTTTCCCTCTTCGTCGGGTGTCCCCTCCATCAAAATCACCCTAAGGGCGAGTGCTTTAATTAAAAAAACAGACTAAAAAAACAACCTGCGGCAGCAACCTGAAGCAACATAAACCTTGAACGCCGAGTCATCTGAGCAACCAGAGCAGTGTAAAAATATGCTTTTTAAATTTTTTTAAATGTGAAAATATCCTTTTTACGTTCAAACTGAAATGTGGGTTTTTTTTTTTATAAGACAGTTTAATTTCAAGAAATGTGTGCTTCAGTTGTTCGAAATATTCAATCAATAACCATAAATAGTTTGTTTCCTTCAATTATTTTAAAATCACAAAGATAAGAAATGCACTTTCATTAGAAAAAATATCCCACCTTTAATAGTTGAGCATATTTACAGTACAAACCTTGTCAATGAACTATGAGGGCAAATTAATAAATAAAATATTCGTTCATTAATTGTGCGCAAGGTAAAATGTTCAGTTAATAGAGATTTTGATTTTAGGCCATATTGTCCAGCCCTAACATGTTGTTAAGTTGTTAACTAAAAGAAATTATGAAATTATTTTAATTATGAATCATGCTTATAAGAAACAATTACATTTATTAAGACCATAAATAGGATCAATGTTGAGTTCATGTTGTCTTCAAGTTCATCAGAACTGATCATGTAAAACCATCCCTGATGACAAGCAGTTGTTTATGGTGTCATCTCAAAGCCTGAAGCTGATTGGCTAGTCAAGGGACAGACTTCAACCTAGTCGCTGTAGTCTGCATGTGCTTGATGAATCACTGATAACAGATGTGAAACTAGCAGCAATACTAGATATTTATGAGTCATTGTAAAATGTGTGGCACAGTTAACCACAGACATCCCTGTAGGCACAAATATTAGTCAGCTCTCTCTAGAATTTTTTTATTAGTGGATCATCAAGTAGTGATATATAATATATTGCTGCAATTCAGATTTGCATGGACAAAACAGCTGAAAATCCACATTAAAGCTTGTCCTGGCAAAGAACTACCCATTTAGGTTGAAAGAGATGGGGGGGGTGACATGTAAACCGTTCCACCATAAATAGTTTTGTTTCTGTGCACTCCAAAAATAATTAGCCCTAAATTATGTTTTGAATTTGGATTATACTGTTTTAACATAAACTAATACATTTAATATGATGTATATTTAATCACACAGAAAGAAAACAGACAAGAAACAGTCTGCACCTAAAAAAAAAAGATTGACAGTTTATTATCAACAATTTCCATTTTTTATTTTAGTAAAATAATCATATTTTTAAAATGCATTTATGCTTAAATATTGTGAAAACAATTAAATTTATTTAGTTGAAAGTGTGAACATGGTTAAAATATGGCTAGCTATGGAACAAGCATTATACTGTTGGTTAAAATTAATTCATTTGATTAATTGGCCCGGCGGATCCGACGAATGAGCGGCAACCACATGTGATGGACATGTGGTTGGATTCCGCTTCGTCCACGGTGAAAGTTATTGTATTTCCTCAGCGACCAGCACGGATCAGCTCCAGGCATGACGAAGCGGATATCGTCCTCTTTTGGAAGACCAAACAAAGTAGTTTCGCTTTCACAACGAAGCACACAGCGTCTTCATGACATGGCGGCAGCGGCAACAATACTACAGTGAGAATAAAAGTTACGCCTTCTTTCTTTGCATGAACATTTGGGCGGCGTTATGCAAATCTTCCCACATAGTGATGTAGATATGTGGGGGCGTGTTAGAACGAGCCATTTTAGGTAGGTGTGGCTGACTCTGAACTTTTATAAAGAATATCTCTTTGGATTTGAGACTTTAGTCTTTGCAACTTTACAGATCTTCTTTATGCACCAAGAGCTTGTAACACTCCAAAGAGAAAGGAAAAATTGAAATCGCATCATATGACCCCTTTAAGACTGCTAAGTAATTGCTCAAGTTTCTTTTGATGATACAAGCATTTTTCTGAAATGCATCAGAAATGAAGTAGACACTGATGGTGAAGTTGCATGACTGTGTATTAGCACAGCTGCTTTAAAACTATTTGTTTGATGAATAATGTTTTGTGCTAGTTTTCGAACTGTGTGTATTGTAAACCCTTGCAGGTCTCAGCTGGGCCTCCGCTATTTAAAAAAATCAGTGGTTTGATGAAGAAGATCTGGTCTTTAGGGTCATGTCAGGGTAACCCTTCCCTTTCAGCGCTTTATGATGATGTCACGTCTTTCCCCTAAGGTGGCTGTAGCTCAGCCGGAAACCCCAGTCACCCCGGTTACCCCAGGATTTTCCTCCACCTCCCCTAATGAGGTACCCTAAATGCATTTGGCATGACGGACGCCACGCATGCTCGATTCTGGAGCCCTCACTAACAAGACCAAAAGCTAAACACCCTGTTCTCGGGGTCTGAATGCTTTCAGATTGAATCAGACCCCACTGATCACACCAGACAACTACAAATCACACATCGATCAAACTGATCAGCACTGTTTCAGCGAAATGGCTACATCACTGTCTGTCTGCCAGCTTTTAAAACATAAATGCGATGATTCAATCATCTACTGGATAGCCCCTTCTGATTTAGGTTGCAGAATTGGCTTTTTTTGTTACAGAAATATTTGTCATTCTTTTCTATTTATGTCACAGTTTTGTTTTTCATGTGTTTATTGTTGAACTGAAAGCTGGTCTGGTATTAAGATTTTTAAATTCAGACTGCGTTTTTAGCTACCTGCAAACTGATGAACTGAGAAAAAGCAGAAATGTTTAAAACATTTTCTAAAGAAAAATTAGCTCTTTATTGAATTGTTAAATGTAAGTCAAATAAGTGGAGTCTGAATCTGTATCGGCCAGAAATTTCCAAAACATTGCCTTCCAATTTCCAAACACACATGAATCCACATAAACACACTTTCTAAAACCAGTCTTTCGCCCCATGGTGCTACATTCTTAATGCATGACATGCAGTTTTTGCATGAGCAAATAAGAAAGTAGGCAACCAAACAGATAGTGTTTGACTCTGATGCATGTCTTTTGTCAACTGCAGTAAAATAACAGAATAATACTTGCCGCTATCATTTAACATGCATCTGCTAGAAATTACATGCCGTGCTCGGAGCAATAGGTCAAAGTTTTTCAGGTGTGATATTGATAATGACTAGATGATAACATGAATGAGGCTTGGATGATGGGTGTATTGTGGTGGCCAGATGATGATCCGGAAACACAGAGCTTATGGTTTGTGTCTCTGTGGCTCTGGGCTTTTGTGTCATCAAGGCTAGAGGTCCATTGAGAGTCAATTGTTCAGTGTTGACAAGCTGAAGCATGCATCAGGAAGGTAAACATCTCTTTCCTTTCAACATGTCCATCTATATAGGTATATTCCCATTTCATGGGCTTTCTTTAGAAGTCCTTGAATCGGTTGACATCTGAAAATAGCTGCTTAAATGGAGTCTTTAACGATAATATAATAACAACCAAAGGTTATTATTAGAGTGCTTGTCGGATGTGAGTGGGCTTTTTGTATCAGTTTTTTGAGAGTTTCACAGTTAAAAGACCTTTTCGCTGGTCGCCAGGAAACGTTCAAAATCACATCTGTGTACTTGTGTTATAGAAGATTGAGCGTGTGTAATCATAATACATTCAATCTACAGGACAAAAGAACACGCGACTGACCTCAACCAGCTGAACATGAATTAAATGATCTTAAATTATGTTCAAGACAGACTTATGCAATGCTGTGGAGAAGGTTTTAGGACTCAAGTGTGTTTTGAGCCTTTTAAAATGATATCAAATGCATTGCTTGGTCTCAGACCACTAGTGAAATGCTCCTTTTTAATGCTTTTTGTTTCTTACCAATTGTAAAATTGTTGTTCTTTTTCCTTCTTTCAGACAAGTAATGGTAATGACCCATGGGCAGTGTTTGACAGTAATGCGTCTGGGGGTTTTTCTAATAACTGGGCAGCTCAGCCAGAGGGCACAGAGACCGGGGAAACCAGCAGCAGTGCATGGCATTCTGGAGGACACGGGCATCCGCAGGCCTACCAGGGTCCAGGTAACAACTCAAATAAACCCATGTTGGATTATTCAGACTAGACCAGTGGTTCTCAAACTTCTTGCCTTCAAAGGCATGCCGTTGTCCACAACAAAACTGTCCCTGGTTTTTTTTTTTTGTATGTGTTTTAATCTGTAGGACCTCATAGTTTTTGTACATTGAATTAAAATTAAAATAATTAAATTTCAGAAGCTCAACATAAGCTCTAACAATGTATATTAATTATATAAATGCCCATGGTGTTTAAAGATTTTATTAATTTTCCATATCTAAAATCACACTTTTAAAATAAGGCCTCATATATCCAAGACTTTGAATCCTGTTTCTTCAAAGGGAAAAAAAAAACAGTTGTTGAGGGGATGAAATAAAATAAGAAATATTTTATTTTAGTTGTAAATTTTTGTACTTTTTTTGGCCTAATGATTCATTATCAAACAAGTCTGAATCAATTTGATTTTTAAAAGTCCTTATTCAGTAATTGCCAATGAATAGAGAGGTCTTAGAAAAATGCATTGGTCAAAAAGTGTGGGAACCCTGGATGTTATATAGTGTAAGTAATATTTTGCAGTAATTTCATTGTTAAATGTCTTTCAATGCAATTTGTCTTGTTCCTTTGTCTTAAATGGAAAACTGAACACCACAGCCACAAGGCAAAAATACTTATCATAATGTTTATTCCTCACTAGGAGCTATTACATTCCTATTTTAAGAGTTTCGGTCCAGCATATTTAGAAAACAAGAAGCCTCTGCAGTTTGTGAGGAGCCAAAGTGCTGCTTATTGTTACATGGATGTTCTTGGCAAATGTTTTATTACCAAAACAAATTACAAGAGAGTAAGAATGCATTCATAGTGGAAAACTAGCATACTGTGCAGTATATTTCCTAGTATTTTTTCCTAGTTGCACAGATGAACTTTTTTTTTTTTTTTTAACTCTTGGCAGTCAGATCTTATAAAAGGCATGTAAGATGCAGCTGATATTACTTTCATTAGTGACACCAAAAATTTAAAGGCAGGTGGAATTCGTAGTATTTTGTATACATTGTTGTATATGAAAGTATGAAAAAATATGAAAGTTGTTTTACGAGAAGTTGTGGAATATGTGGGCGTTGTTCAGTGATCTCATTTGTTACTTTGAGTCATGTGTTAGACTAAAGTGCGCCAGCAATGATGTCATCTTTGGAAGATCGTCAGTTTTGGTTTGTTTTGGAGTCATAAGGAGCTGAAATTCACCATTTCCATGTGCGGAAAAAAAAACAGCTTCTGCAAATCTGTGTCCTATAAAGACAAGCAGAGCATGTGGATTTGTTTTAGAGATGTTTTCCCCTGAAACCAAATTTATTCCCACAAGCAAGATGACTCTTTCACTTACTCAGTTACTCAACTAATAATGTTCTGGGAATTAAATATAGTTAGATTTTTCCACTGAGTGCTTGTGCAATCAGTTTAACAGTTTGAAATGGAAGTGCATAATGCACATGAGAGAATGTGTAGAGGTGATATTTATTGGCAAAAAGAAACTTATCGTAACAAACAATCTTTTCCTTTTCTCTGAAGACATTTACCCCTACCCATGTCTTATTGATCTCTCAGGTAAACCATGATGTTCATGTGAGGGTTTGGTTTTAATAACAAGCTGCATGAGCTCAACAGGTACCAGAAACTCACAAGAATGTGTGTGAGAGTGTTTTGTAGGGATTTTCTTGCTGTGAATTTTGTTGTTTATGTAACACAGCCTCAGTTTATGAGCATTTCTTCTAGTGCGGGGGCTTTTATGTCCCAGGGGTTTTATTAAAACTAACATATTTAAGTGTGTGTGTGTGTGTGTGTCTGTGTTTTTTTATTTTTTGTTAAATGGTCATATAAAAATGACTTTTTAGCATTCCTTCATTTATTTTTAATACTTTTTAAATATATTTGTATATATATATTATTGTTTCACCCAGACTTTCAAGATTGTAATAGTTGCAATTTGTGCAAAAAAAAAAAAAGCATTTCTTCTAGTGCGGGGGCTTTTATGTCCCAGGGGTTTTATTAAAACTAACATATTTAAGTGTGTGTGTGTGTGTGTGTGTGTCTGTGTTTTTTTATTTTTTGTTAAATGGTCATATAAAAATTACTTTTTAGCATTCCTTCATTTATTTTTAATACTTTTTAAATATATTTGTATATATATATATTATTGTTTCACCCAGACTTTCAAGATTGTAATAGTTGCAATTTGTGCAACAAAAAAAAAATCAGTTTTTGCACAAATTACAACTGTTATAACCTAAGATTCATCAGAGATTAGTTAGCATGGCTGATTTGTCCTGAGTGTGTTTGGATAACTAACACCTGGTTCTTACCATGGTTTTTATTTTGAAGTATGTTTGAAGTGTGTGTAATGACTGTTTATAGGTGCAGAAGACGATGAGTGGGACGAGGAGTGGGATGACGTGAAGACATCGGGTGGCTATGCTGAATCTGAGGCTGGAGAGGGCGGGGCTATAAACAGAGGCGGAGCTCATGGTTCATCCATGAAAATTGCCCTCAACAAGTAAGTCAGATCACACCACACAGATTGGAAACACATCCAAGAGTTAAGTAATAATACACTTAATAAAAACGTAATCCAGTTCATGTGCTTACATGTGTGCTTTCTGGATTCCAATAATGGAATATATTAAAGGGGGTCTAATGCTATTTCATGCATTCAGAGTGTAAAGTACAGTCCTTCCGGGTTTGCATACGTTTCGGAATGTTTTTTTCAAGCATGGACCTTCATGACGCCATGAAGGGTGGAATTCCTTGTATGGGAACTTCTCCCGGAAGAGCGCGCGCACACACGTCAACCAGAGCGAGAGCAAGAGCAAGCCCATCAACATTGTCGGCAGCGCTGCACAGGACTTGCTCGAGAAGAATGTCTCTAACAAAGTGTGTTTTTGGTTGTAAGGGAATGATAACCTTGTTTAGCTTCCCAAATAACCCAACGTTACATGAACAGTGGATGCAGTTTGTTTTACCCGGACAGCAATGGAGATTCGCAAGTGTGTTAGTTTGTTTCCGTCATTCGGCCCATGGCACGCCTGTTTTCGGAGAGAATCATAAAGCTAAATCTTTCTTTTCAAAATATGATAAAACTACTCTTTGTAGATATGAAGGATGCAATACTACTCTGTAGGTACTCAAGATTAACATGAGATTGAGTGAAACTGTGTGTTAGGTCCCCTTTAATTTTATTATTTTTTATTATTTGATTATGTCCATTGTAAAAAGCATCTTCTCTTTGCAGATTCCCTGGCTTCACCAAATCAGGTCCTGAGCTGTACCTGCTGTCCAAACAGCCTGCCAAAGGAACCAGGTTGCCTGTTTACGTAAGCCACTCTTTAAAAAGGTCTTAAAATCTCAATTTGCCTTTCCACAAATTAAGGCCTTTAAAAAGGTCTTAAATCAGAGCAGAGAGTCTGAAATTCATAGTCATGGCATTAAATGTTGCATGCACTGCAAAAAATGAATATCTTTCGCAGTCATTTCCAATGCAAATATCTACACATCCTTAAAATACATTTACTTGAAATGCAAAAAAAATAAATAAATAGTTGAAGACTTGTTTTCTGAGAAACTGAACACAATTAAGTGAGTTGATGCTTAGGAACAAACATCTGTCAATGAGGAATAATAGTGTGATTTCTGGTTTAAGCTGATATTTCTTAGTACATTGGCAGATATTTGTTCTCACTTCATTTTGATCGAGTTTTTCATAAAACAAGACGGCTTATGTAATGTATCTGTTGTATCGAGACTTTTCCACATACTAGAATGATATTCATGGCTCCATAAAGGGTTTTAATTGCTATATCATTTTATATGATGCGAGTGCGTATATATACTGTATTTCAGGGGGGAGAGGCTGGCCCAGTGTGGGCATATCCAGACTATCAGCTGGACTGTGTTGTCGCTGACCCTAAAAAGGGCACCAAAATGTACGGCCTCAAGAGTTACATTGAGTACCAAGTCACACCCACCGTAAGTACAGAAACCATCATGTCCACATATACATCTCCATGTTAGTGATTCCAGTTGATGTTGTTTCATGTGATCCAATGTTTCTGCAGACCACAAACAAGCCTGTCAATCACAGATACAAGCACTTCGATTGGTTGTATGAAAGGCTTTTGGATAAATATGGTTCAGCGATTCCAATCCCCTGCCTGCCTGATAAACAGGTGACAGGTGAGCCCTTTTTATTACATACTGTTTCGTGTAAAGAAGTTTAAAATGGAAATTCATTAATACCCCCCTTTTAGGTCGATTTGAGGAGGAATTTATAAAAATGCGCATGGAGAGGCTTCAAGGTTGGATGACGCGAATGTGCCGGCATCCGGTTGTCTCCAGCAGTGAAGTCTTCCAGCTGTTTCTCTCCTACAAAGATGAGAAGGTAAATAGTGTTTTTAGCGCTAAATAAATATATAGCTGTTGATTAATCCGTTTTTCTTTGTCCCTTTTCTATCCTCCACCTAAATATTCAGCGAATTACTGCAGATTTTGAGACATGGCCTTTGTTTTTGTTACAGCATTTTATTCTAAGTCTGTATTACAGGACTGGAAAATGGGAAAGAGAAAAGCAGAAAAAGACGAGACAGTCGAAGTCATGATTTTCTCCACGATAGAGCCTGAGGGACTGCCAGACCTGGACCTGATTGAAGTGTAAGTCCTACAGCCCACCTCAGGATCACTACCCTGATGGAAAATCTAGCTGTTAATAAGTTCATCCGTGTTGTCTTGTTACCTTCAGAGAGCAGAAGTGTGAGCAGTTCAACCGTTTCACCAGGGCGATGGATGACGGTGTGAAAGACTTGCTGACAATAGGAAATGAACACTGGAAACGCTGCACAGGCCGTGAGTATGACTTATGACACTCCATAAGCCTACATGTGAATGTATTTATATAGAAAATTGTGTGCGTGTATATATTTTTGAAAGAAAATAATAATAATATATTCAGCAAGCATGGCCGTACCCAGGCTTTGAAAATTAGTGAGGTCCGGGGGTGGGGGGGATGATGGGGGTTGGTGTTAAAGAATTGTTATAATAACCCCTACAAATAATACAACTCATTATAAGACTTCTTCATGGCTAGTTTTTGCGTATTTCATTTCATTCTGTAAACTACTTGTTCTACAAATCTGTGTGCACACTAGTGTTAAATGCTACTGTGTTTGACAGCGTTGATCACGTTTATGACAGATAATATTATGATAATTTTTGCGTTTCCCTTACCGAATGTCGTATCCTGTCAGCAAAAACCTGTTCATGGGCTTTTTTGATTGCTTTCAGTTTAAGTGCCGGCGATACAGTGTTGCCAGATATTGATACTAAAGCAAACTAAAAATAAATAAAAATAAACCAAAATTATTTACAATCTTTTGCAAATAAGATAAGATAAAGATATCGCTGACTCTATAAACTACAACTTCCTTCTTTATTAACTTTCTAAAGTGTTAAATTAAGTGGAAAAGACAAGTCTAAAAACGCTTATAATAGCTGGATCTGGCACAAGCCTGCGCCCCACACTCACAGCTCTCTCAAGCCTCGTTGGTTCACTCCACCAGCGTCTCGCAGTAATCACTTTTATAACAGGGACGCTAAACATTCTTGCAAACTGTCTAAACTGAATTATACATGTCATGCAGGCATTCATATGAGGAGTTTAACAGCAAATTAGTCATTCAAATAATAAATGTTATTTTTGAACATGACTAATTTAGCGAGGTCCGGATGGCCTCATAGCTGGTTAGGGGCCTGTCAGCAAGGAAGCATTAAATGAATCAATAAAGGTTTACGTTGTTACAAAACATGTTCAATTCATTGTTGTTCTTTTGATCTTTCTACTCGACCAAATCAGCGTATTAGAATGATTTCTAAAGAATCATGTGACACTGAAGACTGGAGTAAAAATTCAGCTTTACATCACAGATATAAATTACATTTTCCAAAACATTAAAAAAGAAAATTGTAATAATATTTCTGTACTGTCTTTTAAATGTATATAATTTTGAGCAAAATGTGCCTATTTCTGATATTTTTGTACTTCAGAAACAGGGGCTCATATTTCACTGTCCAACTTTGAAAAACAAAGTTCAGCTAGAGTGCATTGTGATTTTTATATTAAAAAAAATCTCAAGCTGATTAGTCTTATTTCCTGTTTACTTTTCTCAGCCCTTCCAAAGGAATATCAACGGATTGGCAAAGCTTTCCAAAACCTGTCCTCAGTGTTCAACAGCAGTGGATATGAAGGTATCAGAAACTAAAGAAAATTCATGGTTCAAAAATTGTTCTCTTTTTACCATCTGGTCTAGTTCTGAGAAACTGTGTTGACCAGCAGTCTTTGCATTATATGTTCAGCCATTAGTATTTTTGTTATTCTTAATGTGTGGTTTGACTCAAAGGAGAGGCTACGCTCACAGATGCGCTGACGGCTGCAGGAAAGACCTATGAGGACATCGCTCAGATGGTGGCGGAGCAGGTATTAAAAAAAAACCTTAGATAAAACGTCTCAGTTCTCTCTTATATTAGGAAGTTATGTCTCGTACAGCCTCTTGCATTATAGGAGAAGTGTAACTATTTGTGCATCAAAACATCCTTATATTATAAGTTGAGTGTCAAAATGCTTTTGAAAGAAGTCTTATATGCTCATTAGGTGTGCATTTATTTGATAAAAAATGAAATATTACAATTTAAAAGAACTGTTTTCTTATTTTAAGGGGAGACACTGCAGGCAAAAGCACTGTTTTTTCATGCACCTGTCAATTTTGAGATTTTGGGCTTTTTGGGTTTTCATAGTGTTTTTTCAGACTAGTGGAAAGAAAACATCCAAAAAGACACTGTTAAGCGTTTCTTTTATTGCACTTTATCTATTTGTGTCAATAGATTTCAATTACAATACATATTTTTAAAGGCCGTTTTCTCAAAATGAGTTTTTCTCCTACACTGAGCCATAAATCTAAAATCTACATTTTATTGCTGTCTATATTCTGAAGGGATTTGTTCATATATAATTTGCTTGATTATATACAAGATTGTATTGTATACAACATTTTATTCCCCCCAAAATTTTGAAAATATATTGTTTTCTGGCTGTTCAAAGATTTTTTTGAATTATGGAGTGACAAAAAGAGATACCCAAAATTCCCTCTGTAAAAACATTTGCCTCTATTATGTAAAAAAAATAAATAAACAAGAATTTTGAAACGGACTTCATCCAGTGTTCAGATAGCGCATATTTCATTAAAGGGGTCCTATTATGCTTTTTTAATTTTAGTCAGTGTGTAGTGTGTATGTTTGGGCATTAAAAAGATCTAGAAAGTTACAAATCTCAAAGTCCACTCAAATATTGTAAAAGAGCATAATAGGACCCCTTTAAATAATGCCTAATTTGCATATTTAAACATAACATTTGACAAAACTTGCAATACAAAAAATGTTTGCAATTATCAATGTAATCAATTAACTGTGTAAGTAAGGTGATAATTAGTAGTTAATTTGAACCTATTCACCTGCAGTGTCTGGTTTTAAAAATTTAATTTACTTAAATTGAATTACAACTGATTTTCAGCCATTACTCCAGTGTTCAGTGTCACACGATCCTTCAGAAATCATTCTGTTCAAGAAACATTTCTTATCAAAACTGTAATTCACTTTCATATTTTTGTGGAAACGGCGATACATTTTTCCCCAGGATTCTCTGATGAATATAAAGTAAAAAAAAAAAAAAAAAGAACAATTTACTTAAAATAGAAACCTTTTATAACATTAGCAATGTCTTTTTTTGTCAATGATCAAAAGCATTTCTTTACAAAAAATCGTATTAATCCAAAACTTTTGAATAGTAATGCATGTAAGGTTATTATCAGAAAATAATCAGGATCAGGACCCTGAGAGCAGCTGTGTAGGTGGAAGGAAGCCATAGTTATGTGATCCACATTCATTTAGCCTTGTGTTATTTATCTTCGACCTTACCACTGAAACATACAGTGAATGAAAACTTGCTTGTTGTTTGGCCTCCAAACTGTGTCTGGTAAGTGGCTCTGTGTCACCAGTGTAGCCTTGAATATTTGTAGAGCTCTGTTAACCCTTCATGTGATCGAGCACTGAAATGGAAATTGTCTTTAAAGATATCAAAATCAAAAATGCAAAAGATAGACACTACCCGTAGCGTTTTACTGTTTACACCCTTAAATGCTGACTGTATATGATTGGATCACATCAAGTGTAAACAGAGTCAAACTGAAGTTATTTTGTTGGTTTACATTAATCTCTTTTAATTACGTTTAATTCAAATTTAAAAAAACTAAAATAGTTATGAACACTCTTTTGCTGTTGTCCAATCGGATTAGAGGACTGGAACTGAATCGCCTGTTGTTTAATGATTAATTGAGTCTAGTTGTAAGGGAATGCGTTGTTTTCCAGCCGTTAATGGCTGTTTTAGTCCAGTTGAGCTCTGATTCTTGTCTGCAAGTGATAGTGTTTCTGTGCGTCTGCATGCATATGTGTGCGAGTGACGCAAACGTTTCGTGAGCGGTTGAATGAAGTGACCCTGGGTGTGTTTGTGCACCATCTGATGTAATCATTCAGTTTTGTCTGTCTTTCTATCTCTAGCCAAAGAAAGACCTTCACTTCCTCATGGAAACTAACAATGAGTACAAAGGTCTGCTGGGATGCTTTCCTGACACTATTGGAGTTCACAAGGTAAACCAGAAAGGGTGACTACTCAGACTAGCAGTCCTTATAGACTCAAACTCTGAGCAATTGAATCGACCTCATAAGTGAACTTTTTGTGAAGTGACATGTGGTGTCACTATGGTGATACCATACTTGGAATTAGTGCTCTGCATTTATCCCATCCAGAGTGCACACACACAGCAGTGAACACACACACCGTGAACACACACCCGGAGCAGTGTGCAGCCATTTATGCTGCAGCGCCCAGGGAGCAGTTGGGGGTTCGGTGCCTTGCTCAAGGGCACCTCAGTCGTGGTATTGAAGGTGGGAGAGAGCGCTGTACATTCACTCCCCCCACCTACAATCCCTGCCGGTACGACTCTCTAACCATTAGGCCACAACTTCCCCTTAAGCAGCTCACTAGGTGTTTAAACAGAGCCGTAGTTTCAATACAAAGATTTGAAAATTGGAGAATTGATTGGCTGACTGTATTTTGAGCCCTCTTTCTTTCGCACAGGCTGCCATAGAGAAAGTGAAGGAAGCGGATAAACTAGTGGCCACCGGTAAAATCACCACCTCAGAGAAGATCACCATGTCTAAACGTGCCAGCACCATGTCATACGCTCTGCAAGGTGTGTGACCCCAAAACCACCTTTAAAATGATTACATTACTGAAGAAGTCATAATCACACTGTCGTACATTGTTAACAACATTAGAATGCTGAAACATAACTATCATTTTCAATAGACACAAACAGAGTTTAAGTACAGGGTTCCCACAGGGCTGGAAACCTGGAAATATCAGTGACTTTGGAAAAGCCATGGAATTTTTTTAGTCAATAATCATTATCTATGCAAATAATTTTTTTTAACTTGAAATCTATAAAGAGGTTTTTCTTGTACTGCTGTTACTGTATTTTATTTTGTTGTATTTTATTATACTGCACATGACTTTATAAAATAAAATGACATTATACTGTATAATAATGTTTTATTACTATATATATATATATATATTTTTAGTCAATAATCATTATCTATGCAAATAATTTTTTTTAACTTGAAATCTATAAAGAGGTTTTTCTTGTACTGCTGTTACTGTATTTTATTTTGTTGTATTTTATTATACTGCACATGACTTTATAAAATAAAATGACATTATACTGTATAATAATGTTTTATATCTATATATATATATATATACAGTGCTGTTCAAAAGCTTGGGATCAGTAAGATTTTTTATGTTTTTTTTATCTCTTAAGCTCAAATAATGCTTGAAAATACAGAAAAAACAGTCAAATTGTGAAATATTATTGCAATTTCTAATATTGGTTTCGTATTTTAATATACATTAAAATATAATTTATTTCTGTATAATTCATTTTTTGTATCACAGGTTCCAAAAAATATTAAGCAGCTGTTTCCATCATTGATAATAAATCAGCATATTAGAATGATTTCTGAAAGATCATGTGACACTGAAGACTGGAGTAATGATGCTGAAAATACAGCTCTGCATCACAGGAATAAATTAGATTTTAAAGTATATTAAAATAGAAAACTGTGATTTTAAATTGCAATATTTCACAAAAATCGGGGTTTTTTTCTGTATTTTTGATCAAATAAATGCAGCCTTGAGGAGCATATGAAACTTTTTTTTTTTTTTAAAGCATTAAAGATCTTACTGATCCCAAAATTTTGAAAGGCACATAATATATATAGTAATAAAATACAGTATAATAAATCCTGCAAGATTATTTTTAAATTCTCAAATGTTTTTTAAGTTCTGTTGTAATTTGTCAATCACTTGAGAGATTAAAATTTTCTGCTTATAATAATTTAACTGAAAAAAGAAAAATCCTGTAAATTGATCAAGTGATGAATTTGACACATTCTGTCCTCTATGCAGCGGAGATGAACCACTTCCATAGCAACCGTATCTATGACTACAACAGGGTGATGCAGCAGTACCTGGAGCAGCAAGGCAAATTCTATGAGATGGTAAAATGTGGAAACAACAGTAAAAGTTCAAGAGCATTCCATAATGTTGGGAGATGTTAAAGCATTGAATTGGTTTTTATGTTTTGGCAGATTGCGGAGAAACTACGACACGCTCACAGTCAGTTCACTACTATGTAACGGCGAAGCAGCCGTCCGGAAGCTGCCTCACTCGTTCTCTCTGTTCCTCTTACGATTATGATTATTCTCGTTCTGTGTTTCTATTCATGTTATCTGTGTCATGATGTCAGTGCCATAAAAATATCCTGTTGATCTCAGGCCAAAGAAAGCATCGATCGGTGGCCAAAAGCAGCTACAGATTGTGACTAAAAATATCAGATTATATGGGGCTTTACTTATAAGTATGTAGTTGTTGATTTAGATGTTCCAGGTTCTGTTATGACCTCCATAGATTTGATTTATGATAAATATGAAAGATGCAGAGAGAGACGTAACTTTACGTACTTTTATACAAGTGATCTAAACTTATTCTGAGGCACATATGAGGCCAAGCCAAGTTTGATTGTGCCTTGTTTTGTAGAGACCCTGCAAAAAAAACATGCTTTTTATCCACTGCACTTTACTGTGGCCTTTCAGATGCGTCATCCTGTTTGTGTTTGGTCACGGCCAAAAACAAGCCCCATCATTTTCTTTGGAGGCTTCTGGAGATGATAACAGGAGGGCTGGTCCTTTTTCTCCATAAGAGACATTTTGATGTTGTTTTTCTCTCTTCCCAAAGCCAAATTACAAACAGAGATCGTGCTCCGCTTGATGCTTCCACCTCAGTGCAATTATCACCAATATCTTAACCTGTAAAAATGAAATTATACTCCATCTGATGCATGTTGTTCATATATTTTTTGTGTATAGCAGTGTTCGCAAGTCTTTTGCACACAGATTGACTAAACCATTGAGATTATGATTTAATAAATACTGATTTGTATGCTATGCAGTGGATTTGTTTCTCTGTACGAGTGTCTGAAAATGAATGTAGTGTGAATAACTAGAAACTTGAGATGGAGGCTGTGACTCAAAACCTAGCATGCTGCCTACCTAGATGGTGACTCTGCTTAAGATGTCTGTTTTGTTAACAGCGAAATCGGCTCTCGAGGTTTAGAAATGGAGCCTGGTGAGTCAGCTGTGTGTTTATGGTGAATATGAATGAGGCGGTCTCAAAATATGTGTTTTATGTCTGAATGTGCTTTACACGCCAATAAGACCCATGTTTTGTGTGATTTTGTGGTTTATTCGTTTCATAATATAACAGAAATCGGTTACACTTTTTTTTTTTTAAGGTGTCTTTGTTACAGTGTAATTATACATTTCAGTATTGAGTAATATTAATGAACTACATGTACTTACTATAGGGTTAGGGTTTGGTTTAGGGTTTAGGGTTACTTGCATGTAATTATGCATCATTTATTGTTATTATAATAGTAAGGACATGTAACGTGTAACAAGGACACCTTAAAATAAAGTGTTACCCAGAAATCATTTGCAAGTAAGTGTGTAATAACACAGAAATAAGTACATATTTAAAATGACCAGTTCAACAAAGGTTGTAGCATTTCCTGTTTATTTCACTCACTTTTGGCATTTCATAAACTATAAATATTTTTGCTTTCAGTACAGTATTGTACATCATGAACCTACAAAATTATTACAGGCATATTTCACAAATGAAAACAATTTTATTGTGCTACAGTTTTTTTTGGCTTTTTTGTGAGGCTTACAGCCCCCTTAATTAGGGGGCTTTTTACCCCAAAATACTACCCTTTTACATATTTTTTTTTACCAGTTAACCACTTATTTAACCCTTACAACAACAAAAAAATCACTAAACTGAAGTCTTTTTTTCTCTCAAAGTTTTTGTGATAATGTCAGGGATTCTACATAATTATGCAATATTTCAAAGAAATATTTGTATATTTACAAATTTCTATTTAATACAATTATATAATACCATTGAAAAGTATGGGGTCAGTAAAATATTTTTTAAAGAAATTGCTGTTATTTTGTATGTACATGTTAATTTGATCAAAAGTGACCGTAAAGACACTTATAATACAAAAGATTATTTCAAATAAATGCCGCCCCCCCCCATTTCCATCCATTTAAAAGAATCCTGAAAAAAAAACAATTGTTTATACAAAAATATTAAGCAGCACAATAACATTGATAATAATAAGAAATGTTTCTTGAGCATCAAATCTGCATATAATAATAATTTCTGAAGGATCATGTGACTGAAGACTAGAGTAAAAGTGCTGAAAATTCAGCTTTGCGTCACAGGAATGAATTACATTTTAAAATTAATTCAAAGAGAAAATTGTTTATTATAAATTGTAATAATATTTCAGTTTTTACAGTATTTTGATCAAACAAATGCTACCTTAGTGAGCATAAGAGTCTTCTTTCAAAAAGAGTAAAATATCTTACCAACCCCAAATTTTGAATGTTGCTGTATATTTGATTAAATACAATAATATATCATTAATCATGTAATCATTCTATTGATCAGGAAATAGTGGCAAACAGGTGTTTAAGAAAGTGCTGTGGGATATTTGTTGCTATTTAGGGCTTTGGAGAAAAAAAAATCAATCATCTTTGGTCCCATTGTATGCTACAGAAACTAAATCTACTTTTAATACACATTTATAAAATGTCAACAAAATATTTAATTCTTAAAACCATGGTTATAGAAAATATAGGCATGTAACACACTTTAGACTCACTGAATGGCAAACACTGACTTTCAAGGATCTCAGCAGCAGTCCTTCTCTAGTCTGGTATAAACCTAAAAAATGGTTTCACAGCCTCCTTGAAAACATTCAGTCCATACACAGATTTTCCTCTGTTTCACCATGGAATAATCCATCCGTCCTGTGTTGCTGTGGCTATGAGAACTGTGATTGGCTGGTTGACGTACGGGCCCAAGCTCATCGGTTGGGCCTGATTCAGGGTGACAGATGCTGTTGGAAGGTTCTGGGTCGGATCATCATGCTGACCTTCCTCAGAGAGTAGTAATCTGAATCTTTCCAGGTGTACCACACGATACCATCTGGACCAAGAGGGTTCTTCCCCTTCAGCGAGTAGCGGCCGCTCTGTCCAACAGGATCACAGAACATCACTTAGACATCATCAGAGATCCTTTAGCTTCTGATTTGCACTTTTTAAGTCTATGCATTTATTCATAAAGAGAAAGACTTGGACACACCTTTTATCATCAGTATGTTTTTCTAAATTAAAATTCATTTTGTTAATTTTGTGTGGTTAAAATGTGTAGTTGATGTAATAGTCCTGAACTTGAATGACAAAATATTTGTCATATGCCATAATTGACATTTTTATGTAACTAGATAAATAATACAATGTAATATAACCAGCTTGCAAAAACCATTTTGTTGTTCAAGTAGCAAGAAATTCATATACATGAAATTATATTACAGAGAGGACTTTTGTAGACCTTCATAACTTTGTTAGGTCAGCATGTTTTAATGTTCAGGTCACTTGACCCTTTGAACTTTGAAAAATTAATTTAAAGAGTCATAACAACTGTTTTAAAAAGTAGTAAAAACTGAGGTTTTCAAAACACAAAAACAACAAGAATACATTTCCAATAACCTAAACCCAAAGCCATAAAAAAATTAGTACCTAAAATAAATGTTAACTGAAATAAAATAATTAAAAAATGAAATTTATTTTATTATATCTAGTTGTCGAGCCAACATTTCTCATTTTTGTTTAGGTTAATGAAGTACTAAAACAACTAAACCAATAAATAAAAAAAAACGAACAAAAACTATATATAGGCATATTTAAAAAAAAGTGAAAAACACAACAAAATTACAAAAACTAACTAAAATGAAAATGAAAACAGAAAATATAAAAATAAAGTCTAACTCAAAATATTGATAAAACTATAATAGTATATCAGTGATACTAAAATAACCCTGCCAAAAACTTAAATGTAACTACATTAAAAAAAAAAAAACTTTTTACAAACATGCTAAAATATTACACACTTGCAGGTAAAATGACAATTTATGAAATTTTATTTATATTTTTAAATGTAATATATATTTTATTTATATATGAAATTATTATTATTTTATATAATATTATTAAATTATTCTTCATTTAGCAGCATTTTTTATTATCTATTTCATTTTTTTTATTACATAGGCAAACCAGGGGTTCAGTGCCTAACTCAAAGACAACAGTAACAGCTCACGATTCACTCACTTCTGGGCCTTAAACCTGCAACCTTTGTGTCTATAACCAACAGGCCACATCATACCTTGTAGTAGATGCCATTGAGGTTTGCGTAGAAACACTGGTTGTACCACCAGCCAGCGTGGGAGATCTCGGCACAGATGTTGCCCGTGTCGGCTGTGCTGAAGCTCTGCTTGTCATGGTACCAGCTGAAGGAGTCCTCCACAGTCCCGCTGAAGCCCGACACACGCAGACGGTACTGAGTGCTCTCGTCCTCCACACTACAAACACACATCAAGTGTATGGAGTGTTCATCAAGTGTTTAAAGTGTTTTCAATTACAAGGCCAGCTGTTTAATCACTATTAAACATTGTGCATCCGTTTGAAGTCCTTCCAGTCAGTCAGTGATGGATGTTCCTCACCTGAAGCTCTGATAAACAGCATGTTTGTGTTTCCCGCTCCAGTCCTCCAGGTCGATACGGAGCATATAGTCTCCCTGACTGCTTAGGTCATGGATGTGTTCATTTCCCAGCCAGTATTCGGTGTGCAGGTCTCCAAATCCTTCTTTATACTCCTTCCAACTGCGGTCAAAGTTCACAGAGCCATCTTGCCTACGCTGGATCACAGTCCAGCCGCCACCTGAGACGTACATTATGCATGGGCTCCAATTATGACCATGTTTTTATTAGGAAGGAAATGTAAAAAGAGTATACGTGCAAGCATTCAACAATCAAATCTCTTTTTGTGAGTTTAATGCACATGCCAAGTCATTTGGTTTTCATCTTATGACCACTGCAATTATGCCTATGGTCAGGAAGTGTTTTGTAGGTCATCAAAATGATATTTGCACATCCTATTTTAAGCTTTAGAAGGTTCCTCATGTGCCCCAACGGTGCGATTTCAGCACAAAACCGAAGTCTTATTAGACATAAAAGATAAGTAATTTAGATGTTCATTATCAGAGTTTCTTTTGCTACGGTTTTGAAAGTCTCTCTACATTTTCCTGTAAATTATATAAAAATAACCCAATGATTCATCCACAACAAATTTCCAGCAAAACATTTCAACATAGAGGACAGTAGGCCACAACGATAAGCATCATACTTTCACTGACAACATTTAAAGTGGCCCCACAAAAAAAAAAAAAATTATCTTAAAGGGGTCATATGATGCTGCTAAAAAGAACATTATTTTGTGTATTTGGTGTAATGAAATGTGTTTATGTGGTTTAAAGTTAAAAAAACATTATTTTCCACATACTGTACATTATTGTTTCTCCTCTATGCCCCGCCTTTTTGAAACGCGTCGATTTTTACAAAGCTCATCGGTCTGAAAAAGCGAGGTGTGCTGTGATTGGCCAGCTATCCAATGCGTTGTGATTGGCCGAATGCCTCAAGCGTGAGACGGAAATGTTACGCCCCTCACCATACTGTGATGCCGTGTCCCGGCCGGAGCGACGAGACATAAACATTAAAACCCATTACAAACGAGGCATTTGTTGCATCCAGTGGGGACATAATTACTGATTATAATGACTTATACTGTCTTTTTACGCGTTGTGTTGCATTGCGCCGCGTACAACTTAACCACTGATTTGTAGTCGTGTCCTCTTTTGGAAGACCAAACAAAGTAGTTTCGCTTTCACAACGAAAATCACAGCGGCCTAGAGTGAGGGGAAGCCCCGGCTTAGCGTGCTCTGAGCAGTGGCGTGGCCACAAGGGTGGCAACTGCCACCCTTAAAAGTAGCTTTGCCACCCCAAAGCAGCGTATGGGATCAAAGTGCATTGAGAGTGGAGCAGCATGATTTTAACTGAAGCGGGGATCTTTTGAAAGTCGAAGAATTCTGGTTTTCGCTCGCTCTCAGAGTGCTCCACTACCGCTCAATCACTAGCACAATTAATGCCATAACTATAGCCGTTCTAAACTAGTTCTGCCTACAAGGATTGTACTGCACGCACACATGTACAGACACATAACGGATCACTCACACACAGAAACAAAAAATATTGTCAACACTGCCCTGTGATTTGTCAATAAAAATGCTTAGAAACAGAAAAGTTATACCGAAAATGTATTTGTGTTTTGAAGTAATCAAAATCCACAGCTTCACTATTAGTAGAGAGACGTTGCACAGACAGGCAGGACTAATTTACACGTAATCGCGCTCTCACAAATGCATTCAAATAAATGTAATTTTACTGTGCTTCTATGTATCTGATTTAATAACCGATAAAATAACTGACGAAAATGTAGCCTACTATCATTTCATCCTTCCAAACAAAATTCACACTTCAAAAAGCTGCAATGACAGATTTAACTTTTAATTCTGATAACC
>NW_015557197.1:446021-447009 GCF_001515605.1 Sinocyclocheilus anshuiensis | reverse complement strand
CACTTCAAAAAGCTGCAATGACAGATTTAACTTTTAATTCTGATAACCTTTGAATCGTTTAATGCACACTTACTAAAAGGAAAGAAAATAACACATTCATTTTTTATTTTTTTTTGGTTATTATCATCATCATTATTATTATTATTATTATTATTATTAGCCTACTATTCATTCATTTGATCTTATCTGATCTGCTCAAGTGCTCTTACATTTACATAGGCTACTTTTATCCAGAGAAAACTGCACTGCATTTAACATACAGGCCTACATTTTTCGATCGAACCCATGATTCTGATGAGCAACATTTTACACATTTCTTTAATAAAAGTTTATAAATAATCAAAATATAAACAAAGTTTTTTTTGTTGTTGTTGTTGTTGTTTAGAATTTTAAATGAGCTCAAAATATTATTATCAAGTAACTACATAAATCGCTCACCCTTTGATTAACTATACATAAGGGAGTGGAAACGGCAAGTGAATACATGAATCGGTGATCCTCTGCAGCCATCTACTGGTCATAATGGTAATGTCATGTCATGTTCATTTTATAAGTGTTTGTTTTCAACTAGGTAGCAGTAATCTTCTGCTTAATTAATAAATATATAAATAAATATGCAGATCTTCTTTAATGTGAATTTTACATAATGTTTACATTTTGTGTAAATATATACAAAAAATATGCATAATTTTGAAAAAAAATAACATAAATCTTGTATGTTTTATAACTGCTTAACTACAGTGTGACCAATATATGGCCATCAGGACATAGGCGTAGCTTGACGTTTGAGCTTGGGGATTTGGTCAGACGTACTTTTAAACACATTTTAGTTTTGCTATAGTAAATATTCACATTCACATAGAGCAGTGGCAAGTGCATGAGGTTGTCATGGTAACCACATACATTGCCCACAAATTACAGCTGCGCTTCTATTTTGCCACACTAAACTTAGCAATAAACACGTTTAAAATGCACAATAAACATGTTT
>NW_015557197.1:445178-445569 GCF_001515605.1 Sinocyclocheilus anshuiensis | reverse complement strand
TATTGGTAGGTTTAGGGTTAGGTGTGGGGGAGGGGTTAGGATTAGGGGTGGGGTTGGGATTAGGCAAGCAGGTAGCGACTTCAACAAAGGGGTGCATAATCTGGTAGGGGTGCAGAATTCGGCACAACACCGGCTGCATCCTGTGGATCACCTTTATCTGATTGTCCGGGTCCGGATCATCAAGCACGGCATTAATATCTTCATCTGAGTTTTTCGTTGTCTCCAGATTTCTCTGCAGTTCGTGTATGTTGTTAAAAACGCAGAACATCATTTTATTCCACACAACAGGCAAGCATTACCGTTAAGTCTATTATCCACCAAAATGCAGATTCGTCACGTGACAATTCTTACGCAAATGAGATTGAGGGAGACGTTAAGTTTGTTTTGATTT
>NW_015557197.1:398456-444970 GCF_001515605.1 Sinocyclocheilus anshuiensis | reverse complement strand
TATGTGTAGGTTCAGCAATTTCATTTTAATGGCAATGAACAGGTTCTTTTCATTCCCATTAAAATGAAATAACTGAATATAAATATAGGAGCCTGAGAAAAAAATGCTAATTTTAGAAGAACATTTCAGATGGCACTTAGAGGATTTTGCATCTGAACGCTTCATATATATATATATATATATATATATATATTACAGATAATCAAGATCATTAGCTGACCCAAAACACTGGGTCTATCTTTATTGACGAGTCCTGGACAGTCATTCCTGCATGTGTTGTGTGGTTTCTTACCGTCTGTGTCCATATCGCAGTAGACTTCCACAGGCATGGCCCCTAGTGAGGGCACCACGGTGTAGATCCCAGAGCGCCGCACTCCATTATAGTAGATGGAGGCACAGTCAATGGGGCAGTTCCTGACATGCTGCACCTCTGGAGTAAAAACACATGCAACTATATTAACATAATATAAAAAACATATACTGTATAAAGGGTAAGCAATTTCAGTTCCCATTAAAAAAAATGAGATGATGAAGAGGTCATACGTCTCATAAACTGCGCTATGATTTGTCACCCTCTGTTGGTTCAGGCCAGTAACTGACGAAAGTTCAATACTAGCTAAAGACTTAAGGGGTATTACACCAAAAAATGAAAATTCAGCCATCATTTACTCATTCTCATACCCATAAGACCTTGGTATCTTAATTTGTGTTTCAAAGATTAACCAAAGTCTTTGGGTTTGGAATGTAATTTTGTGAGTAAATTTCTGGGTGAACTATGCCTTTATTGCACCACACGATTCACAACACTGAAAGTCATGATAGAAAAGAAAAGCTCTGTCAAGTTCTACTAAAATCGTGAATATAATATATTGTTTACATTTTTTTTTTAAATTATATTAATTATTATTAATTATATATGAAGCGTTTGGTTCCAAAACGCTATAAATCCATTTTGATTAATTTGAGTAAAAATGTGTTTTCTTTACCAAGAAAGTGGCAAGATGGAAACCACTATTTTCTGTTTCAAACTTTCACATAGCATCTTTAGGTTATAATAACATTAAAAATTCAAATCCAGATTTTGATTTTTAAAGATTTATTATAAAAATGTATTATTTTTTTCCCCAAAATGCAATAAATCCATGACACGTATTTTTTCCAAAATGCAATAAATCCATTGAATAAATATAAAAGTTATTTTTCATATTGAAACTGTTGAAAATACACAACATGGTTAATCCACATATGACAGCCTCTGAACTTGGTCAATACTAATCTTATATACAGGCACTGGACTAAAAATACATTCAATCAGTCATCGCTCCCAAAATGAATTCAACGGGTCATCTTGTTAATGCTATAAATTAATTAATTATTAATTATAACAAGAACATGAACAACAATATCACATTAGACCACCATAGTCAGTGATCTACGGCTCTGTGTATCCATCTGAAAGCACGTGGTGGAGATTTACTATTAATCACAGAACCGGCTTTACTGACGAGATGCGCATGACAATCACATGCGATTTATCGTGCAGCCCTAAGTTTGTTTGTTGATCACAAAGTACAAAGTAGATGAGGAAAACTAGGATGCCGGGTGTATTCAAAGCGCCGCCATTACTGTCTAGAATGTGTGGAATGGTGCACTGTGATTGGTTGTTACTGTTTACAGTGCGTGGAATGGTGCGCTGTGATTGGTTGAGCGGATATATCACATTCTGTAGAGAAGGTAGACTGGCGTTTGTCGCGGTTTGGAAAGAAAGGGAGAAAACATGAAATAATAACTTGGCGGATATCACATTTTGCGTAAAAATGGACTTTTCAATACCGACCATATACAATACTGATTTTGGCGGAAACTCAAAAACGCAAAAAAAAATGGCGTTTATCGCGTTTTGGAACCAAACTCTTCATATACACACACACACACTGTATATAGCAATTTAATCCAAGATAGATGTCAAAAGCCTAAATTAACTTTTTTAACCTAATTAAGCTCTCATTTCATATGGATTAATTTTACAATGCCTTTATGAACATTTTGGATCTTCTAAGGTTTGGTTACCTGAACTTTCATTGGAGGGACAGAAACATCTCAGGTATCATTAAAAATACCTTAATTTGTGTTTTGAAGGTTACTCAAAGCTTGAAACGACATGAGGATGAGTAAATGATGAAAAATGTCATTTTTGGGTAAACTAACCCTTTAAAGCATCACAAGAAAATTGTCATGATAGAAAAGAAAAGCTATGCTTGTGCACTTTATGAGATTAGAAGGGGGTGTCCACATTCTATTGGCTGTGTATACTATATATATATATATATATATATACAGTATATTTATATATTCTGTTTTGGATGCTGGCAAGATGTTGTCCCAACCAGGCTTCTAAACTAGCTGACAGGAACTGGCCAGTCATGATTTTGCATACTGACTGGTTAAGAAAAAAACAATCATGCAGCTTTGAGATAAAGCTTTTCCAGATTTCCCAGATGTGGCTTACCAGGATGCAGAGCTTCCTGTGCACTGAGCATTGGGCTGGTGCGGACTATGTTGATCATGCAGCCCGGGTTACGTCTGACTTTTTCCACCAGCAGGGAGAGGTTCTGAATCTGGGCCTGGAGGTCATAGACCAATGAGCCCTGGATGTGCAACAATGTCGTGGCCTCGGCGTAATGATCCTCCAGCTCATGCAAGCGCTGCTCAATAGATGAATTATTGCGGTTCTTCTCTTCACTCTGTGAAAGGCCAAACAGACAAACATCACGACTCCCAATCAAAAAAGTGATGTGAAGAACAATTCCTGTCAGCTTTTGCAAAATGAGACCTTCTGAAGTGGCTGCAGTACATTGTGTGTGTTTGCATAAATGGCCAGGGGAGGGAGAGGCAGACAGGATCTGTCCGTGTGAATCATCCTCTCGTTTAACAGCATGAAGAGCTTAAGGGTGCGTACTAATGAAGGCACGTGGAGAGCGGTAAGGACTCCAGTGTTAATCTCATTAACCTCAGGTCAAGGAGACTTTAGGCTGAAAACTGTCAAGCCGAGTTGGCCGGAGCGACAAGGAATTTACAGAAGCACTAGAAGGGAACACTTACTGTACAACAAAGCACTAGTGATGGCATCAGATGGTAATAATATAGTACTGTGTACAGCGGTATTCAGCGATTATGATATACCATGATATTTACATAGTACTCCAAGGTACAGTACTTTGAATAATAATATAGTACTACCACCCTTACAAAAGAAAAAGTACTGAAGTGGTGCCATGCTACACAACATGAGATGACAATATATGGTATTTTGAAACATACCATGGCACTGAAATTCAAGTACATTTATTTAAACGGTACTGTTATGGTAAATGTCCAAAATACCATGGTAAAACCAATGCCCAAAACATGGTAGAACCAAGATACCATGTCCAAAAAAAATTGGCATATGTAAAATATTAGTGCACCGCATTTTACGATGGTACAAAAACATAGTATTATTATTGTGTCAACATTCCATGGTATTAACATAGTAAATGTCTAAAAACCATGGTACTAACATGATAACCATGGTAGTTAAAAAAAAAAAAACATGGTAGTATCATAGTACATATCCTAAACACAAAGGAGGTACCATGATACCATACCCCCCAACAAACTTGGTATATGTAAAATACTAGTGTATAGTATATGTTTCCATGGTACAAATCCTAAAACCACAGTATTATTATAACACTTTTATGTTCGTCAGGTCAACATACCAAAAATGGTATTATGTAAATGCCCAAAAGCCATGGTACTCCCATCGTACTTCATTTAATGTCCAAAAACAAAGTGACGTGACATGTGGCCAAGTATGGTGACCCATACTAGGAATTAGTGCTCTGCATTTAACCCATCCTTAGTGCACACACACAGCACTGAACACACACACACACACCGTGAACACACACCCGGAGCAGTGGGCAGCCATTTTTGCTGCGGCGCCCGGGGAGCAGTTGGGGGTTCAGTGCCTTGCTCAAGGGCACCTCAGTCGTGGTATTGAAGGTGGGAGAGAGCGCTGGTTATTCACTCCCCCCACCTACAATCCCTGTCGGTACGAGACTCGAACCCGCAACCTTTGGGTTACGAGTCCGACTCTCTAACCATTAGGCCACGACTTCCCACTTCCCACAATGGTATGACTATAATATATGTCCAAAACATATCATGGTACATCCATGGTATTTTTATGGTACATGCTCAAAAAAATGGTATCTGTCAAATTACATCAATATATTTTTGTGAAAATAAAGCGATTTGATTGAATAGCTACAAAACATAAACAATTACTGTATACAATTTGTCATCATTATTGATGCATCATTTATAAGGTGTTGGAGAAATGTTAAAATCAGAAGAATAACATTAATAATTATTCTTATTTTTATCTTCTTAACTAAGTTTGAATTCTTATTCTTAACTAAGTTTGAATCATTCTACTGAATCGGTTCGTCCTAAACGGCCCTCTCTCTCATATAGTAAGTAGCATCGGAAATTCAAATCATTCTACTGAATCGGTTCATACCACTTATCTATAATACAATAGTGGTTCATCCTAAACTCTCTATCATAAGTCGCGTCAGAAATTCGAATCAGACTACTGAATCGGTTTGTCCTAAACTGTCCTCTCTAGGCATATGTAGCACTGGAATATTCAGTTCAGTTAAGTATATCGGCTCGTTCTGAACGCTCTCCATTTAATGCAACATTTAAAAAATCGTTTCATTTATTTGATTTATTGTGGTCTCAGTGAACAGATTCAAAAAGATTTGAGTCACTACATGGCATATTTAGGTCTTACAGCAGAGTATATATATATATATATATATATACACACACACACACAAAAAGAAAAACAAGTAGATAGAATAGAAAAAAATAGAAAGCTAGTGTTAGTTTTTTTTTAAATAAAAAAAAGATAAAGTAGAATTAAAGTACAATTAAAATAGAATAGAAAGTGTTAGAGTTAGAGGGTCAAATAAGGATGGAACAGATGTGTTTTTAGTCATTTCTTGAAGATGGTTAAGGACTTGTGCAGTGAGTGGTCATCATCGCTTGCACTTGTTGCCAGAAACAGTACAGCCAGTAAGAGGGGCATGAGAGGCCTGCCCTCCATGTGATCGCTTCGGCTGACCCCCCTTCCCACCTTGTTGGAAGGACCCTGGGGGAGACGGCCAGGGTACAAGCTCTCTGACCTCCAGTCTCTCCAGTCTTGAGGAGAACTTGTCACACAGGAACACTGTCTAGGTGTCAGAGTCACTGTATTGACTCTGTTTCTGATGCTCGGTTTCTGATTCACCTGAAAACAAAACCAAAATCATTAAAAAAAAAATCTAAATAAATAAATAAATATTGTGTTGTATTAGCAGCAAAAGTAAACAAACAAACAAACAAAGTGTTAAATAAATATTTTTTTGCTGTATTACAATTTATTTATTATTTATTATAATTTATTTAATATTTATTATCATTTACATATATAAATACCAATTATTTTATTTCAATTTTATTTTTTCTATCATATCTTTTTTTAGAATTTATTTATTATTAATTTTTTTAGATATTTATTATATTTCTAAAATGTCTTATATTTAAATATATAAATATACTAATTATTTTATTTCATGTAAATTTTTCTATCATATTTTATTAAAATGTTTTATTATTAATTTATTTAGATAATTTATTATATCTTTAAAATATCATATTTATATATAGTATGAATATACTAATTATTTATTTCATGTTTATTTTTCTATCATATTTTATTAGAATTTATTTATTATTAATTTATTTAGATATATATCTTTAAAATGTCTTATTTACTTAGTTATTTCATGATTGTTTAAATATATTTTATTCGAATGTATTATTTATTTAGATATTTACAGTTTTTAAATTTGTTTACTTAACGTAAATATACTACTTATTATTTATATTATTTTCTTTTATTATTTTATAATTATTTATATTATCCTATTTTATTAGAATTTATGTATTTATTCATTTGCTTATGGATCAATATTGGTTGCTTGTTGGATCAATAAAGGTAAAGACACAAGAATATCACAGAGACATGAAAAATCATGCAAAAATGATTAGGCCAACTTTGACATCATGGCAGCAAATCTATGTGCAAGTTCCACTTACATTTTCTTCTGAATGTAAAAAATCGAATTATTATTTAGCAGCCACTTTCTTGTTCTTTTTCAAACTTTCCTATTCAAGTGCTTTGCTCAAAGATGAATCACAGTGAATCACCACTTGTGGGGCTCAAAGAAATATAACTAGGTTATAAGCTAAGGATTTGAAGCATTCAATTATGCAACCCACACCCAGTTATGACGTCACTCGAAAAAGTTCGGCGAGATTGTTCGTGGTCTATGATAATAACAGTAGGTCATTTATTTCAAGCACTCGATGGTGCGACATTTCAGTGCACTCGTGCCAGAGAACTATAGGTCAGCTGTCAAAAACCACATTGTACTCAAGATGCTCTCTTGGGTTTAGGCTTAAGGGGAAAATAACATGATCTGTCATAAAACCTCAATGTGATATTTGAAATAAATCCCACAAACACATCTTTAGGCATGTCCCTGCTCTTATTAGAGGTCAGCCTGGTTGTCCTGATTAAGGCACAGGTTAAGGAGCTTTGGTGGCCCGTGTCACTTTTCTATGTGCTTATGTAGGTTCAAGAACACGGCAGTAGTGAAAGCATTTAACCTGGAAGAGGATGGGCATGCTAAAAATAGTCAGTGTCACGTTTCAGACAAGAACATCCTTATCTGGGCACATTTATTCAGGAAATACATTAAAACCTCATTGAAACAGCTTGAATGTGCAATGCACCCAACAAAGTATTTGGACACCAAAGTCACACCTAAAATGTCTGCATTTATTGCATTAGATTACAAAATCAAACTGAAAGCAAAATGTAAATAGAAAATGATGCTGTGCACACACATATGTAACAAATAAAATGATTAAATGATTATTAATGGTAGTAAATACACATATATTACAAATGATTAGTACATTAACATTTGTTTAATGTATAAATAAAGCATTATTCAAATAAAATGGGGCTGTCAAATCGATTAATCACGATTAATTGCATCCACAATAACAATTTGTGTTTACATAATATATGTGTAATGTGTATATTTATATGTATATATAAATACACACACAAATGTATATATTTAAGAAAGCTGTGGAATATATATATTTGTTTTATTTGCAATAACATTTTTGTGTGGCTTTAAGTATACAAATACATTACAGGGCAACTGTCTATGCAAAATTAAACACATTGTTGGAAATAACACACTTTGTTTCAGTCATATATATAGTCTGCATGCAGAAACAAAACCAATGCATTTTCATGTATTCCATCTCTCCTGTCAATCTAGTTCAACAGGTGATCAATGCCTTGATCTGACCCATACTTTGCCAACACCTTGAGCAAACCTTTTAATGCTGAAGTATCACGTCTGCCAAAGCACCTCGTGTCTCTGATCCAAGCCTAGTGCACTAGATCCAACAGAGAAATGCTAAATATGCCAAACCACATTACAGAGAGCCTGAGGGCCTCGTGTCCTGCAGCACGAATAAAAGAATAACACTGAGAATCAATCATATTGATAAAGCATCCTACATCTTGGAAGTGACATTTTGATTAGAAGTGTGAATGCAGAGAATACATCTGTTTGTTTGGAAGCCGTCTGATTTACCCATTACTCCACACCTCATGCATCACACCATCTCACATGAGAGATTTCCCAAACTATTTACAAAGCTGTTGACGCACTGCTGTTACACTGTTACGTGCAGCGGTAACATTTCCCATTAGATGTCATCAGCAAGTAAGCTCTACAGGGAAACGGTGACAACAAGGCTTCATCTTTACCTGTTTCAGTGGTCGGAGACGTTGTGTTTGTCTTCTGGGGAAATACAGACATATGCTGCCATCCTCGCTCTCTCTTTCTACACCTTATGTGTTGCAGGATGGCTGATACAGTGGGCATCTTATCCTTGTAATCCTCTATAATTGGATTCCTGATTAGAAGAAAGAGAGGGGAGACAATCCAGGCGCTCAACTACAGCCACTCAGACTATCCTTACAGTACGTCTGAACAATCACACAGTTAGTGCACCAAATTATGTTTGTGTCAGAAAAAGCGTACTGTATCATATTTGAGAAAATATCCTTTCACGAGTTCACACTTACATATAATGAACAGAGTAAAGGTTAGGTCTCAGTGGATGATTTATGGGAATATCAGTTCTGAATAGGGAGGTACTGGGGTTGGGACTGGATCCGCCTCTGGTGCCAACGTTCTGAATTTCTGGAAGGCAAAGCGAGAGAGAGAGTCAGCTATTTGGTTTTTTGAACCAGAAATATGTTTTGCAGTAACAATGAATTGGTCGCAAGCCGAGATCCAAATCAGGCGTCTTAACAAAGGCATTAGGGTGGGTGAATGGGAACGGCCTTTATTGATGCAGTGCACAGTAGCCTCGTTGTCGCAGTGGATAATGATGCTGGTGGCGGACCACTCCTTACCCCACAGAAGGGCTGCGACGACTAAGGGATATAGCTCGAATAGAGCTGAGGATTTTAGCTGTTGTGGTAAGTCTAACAGCTGGGGGGGCCACGTGGATGCAAACCAGCGGCCTTGGTAAAATCCTCCGAAACCGACAGAGGGGGCGGCGTCAGTAAATAACAATGTCGACGGGAGAAGAAATTAAGTTATTATAAAAGAAAGATCGTTCCATTGTTTAAGAAAGGATATCCATAAGCTGAGCTCGTTGCAGCACGAGTTGGTTGGTGATACTCGATCCTCTAGTCCGTGGGCGGAGGATGCGAGAGAGATGAGATGCCAGATGAAAGGGTGGCCCTGCGGGATGATGCGCATCGAAAATCCGCCGCAGTCGATTTGGCGATCTGCAGACGAAGGTGAAATTGGTGACAAAAGGGAAGAAAGATCTACATCCGCACCTGCCTAGATCTGTGTCCTGATGTTGCTGGCCACGGGGGGTGGTTCCAAGGCGAGGGCGTTCGGAGGGGTGGGTAGGGGCGTGGCGGAAGAAAGTGAGAAGGAAGAGCGAGCGAGGGGAAGTGGAAAGGTAGTCGCCGGAACCGCTTGCGGAGGCACGCTCACGCTTGGGGCAATTCCGGGGACGGAATAGGAAGGGGGAAAGAGAGGGGGAATGACGGGCATCGGGGCCTGCGTCATTAGCGGAGGCATGCTCGTGCTAGGGACAGTTCCGGGAGAGGAAGAAAAAGGAGGAAAAAGGAGAGGGGGTATAGCGGGCGTCAGGGCCTGCGCCATTAGCGGAGGCATGCTCGTGCTAGGGACAGGTCCGGGAGCGGAAGAAAACGGAGGAAAAAAGAGAGGGGGAATGGCGGGCGTCAGGGCCTGCGCCATTAGCGGAGGCATGCTCGCGCTAGGGACAGTTCCGGGAGCGGAAGAAAAAGGAGGAAAAAGGAGAGGGGGAATGGCGGGTGTCGGGGCATAAACACATTTCATTACACCAAATACACAAAATAATGTTCTTTTTAGCAACATCATATGACCACTTTAAATGATCAACATGATACAAACTTTGCTTCGTTCATCTCTCAATCATTGTATTGCATTATATTATATGTTGGCCCCGACAATAAAAACTACAGAGCTTTGATTATTAAACTAAGCATTTAAATATCATATTACTAAGACTTATTATTGGGAGATATAGAGTGACAACTGATATGTATGTGCATTTTATGTAAGCAGTCTGCCATACTATTAGAAAGATCTCATTGATTTACAAGCTGTCAGAATTTCAAAAATTTTAAATTGCATATTTTTGCTGCAGTTTGAATAAAATAATAATAAAAAAGGTCAGATTTTTGCTTTTAAACACAAGATGCTCTTTGGAACATTTAGTTCATATGTGTACTATTAAGTGTACTTAAGAGTGTGCATATTGTGTAGACCTGTTAATGCATAGGATGTCAAATGTTTGATTATAATTAAGTATTTTATTTTGTTGTTATTTTCTCTTAAAGGTTATCAACCTAATCTGAATCTATTTGAACTTAAGCTGAGCTTTTTGCTATTGAAACGGCAAACTACTGATTCAAGTTCACCATCTAACTTCAATCAAACTATCATCTGTTGGAAAACTGCTTTAATCAGTTATGAAATTGAATGGAAATCAACACACTGCAAACCAACCATGATTGTAGAAAGTTTATCGAAGATGCAAAGTAAAAGCCATTTTTTGAGTTGATCCTTATGTCTGTGGTTGACTGAGCTCTTTTTCGAGTTAAAGGCAGTATTGATGTGTGAACTTCCAAAATAACTCGACATTATCAAATATGTACACAAAAAAAAAAAAAAAAAAAAATATATATATATATATATTAATATTATTATAGTGTTATATTGTTACATTGAATATTTGAACCGAAAAATGAACATGAATTTCAGAATATTTTAACATTTAGTTAGTCTGGATTTAATGACAATTTGTTTTGATAATTTAATTTGTAATGAAAAAATGCATTTTCTAGTTGTCTCAGATGTTTGGACTTTGTTGTTTGAACATAAAACACATCATGTTTGTTGTGTTTGTACGGCCCTCTAGAGGCTGTGCTTCTCCAGAGAGAGACATTTGAGATCCTGTTAACTAATTATTCTGATCTTGTCATGACCCGAGGTGAGCGACTGCTTTTGACAAGAACCCAAATATAATCACTGCAGCATCGGCACATCTGCTACAGTTCAGTTAAAGGGCAACATCTGCTTATCCAAAGTAAATTATTGCAAAAAAAAAAAAAAATATATATATATATATATTAATATTATTATAGTGTTATATTGTTACATTGAATATTTGAACCGAAAAATGAACATGAATTTCAGAATATTTTAACATTTAGTTAGTCTGGATTTAATGACAATTTGTTTTGATAATTTAATTTGTAATGAAAAAATGCATTTTCTAGTTGTCTCAGATGTTTGGACTTCTGTTTACCAACATAAAACACATCATGTTTGTTGTGTTTGTACGGCCCTCTAGAGGCTGTGCTTCTCCAGAGAGAGACATTTGAGATCCTGTTAACTAATTATTCTGATCTTGTCATGACCCGAGGTGAGCGACTGCTTTTGACAAGAACCCAAATATAATCACTGCAGCATCGGCACATCTGCTACAGTTCAGTTAAAGGGCAACATCTGCTTATCCAAAGTAAATTATTGCATTTTATCAGTGCAATGCATTCTCAAGGAATCAAACCCAACTTTGCTGTTGCAAGCACCATGCTATACAGTTTCAGCTATATGCTATAACAATAAAGTTTCTAAAAGGATTCTTTGCAGTGATGCTATACTGTAGGCATAGAAGAACCATTTTTGATTTCCCAAAGAACCTTTCAGTGAACAGTTCTTAAAAGAACCATTTTTTTTCTTAGTGTGAAGAACATTTAATAATCTAAATAACCTTTTTTCACTATAATGAATCTTTTGTGGAATGAAAAGATTCCATGGAAGTTAAAAGGATTTTTCATGGAACCAGATACCAATAAAGTACATTTATTTTATAGAGTGTATGAACGGCACAGAATTTCTGCTGTCCTATTGTTGGTTTTTGACCTTTGTCTCCTTTCTCATTTTTTTTTTGAAACAAAATATTTCTAATTCCAAAGGTCTAAACCTGCACATAAGCTTTTGACTATTGGAAGGTCTTGTATATTTTATATATATATATATATATATATATAAGAATTCGCTACATGCCAGTGATATTTTAGTGTCATTGATAGCTATCATTTTTGTTAATGCTTTTAATGACATTTTATTTATATATTTTCTTTTTAATTATATTTTTATTTAAAGCTTCAGTAATTTTGTTGTGTATCCTTTCTTTTTTGAAATGCTTTTATTATTTTTTTTATTTTATTTTTTTATCATTTTGTATTTATTAGTTTTAGTTATATTCGTACTTCAAGTTAAAACAAAATGAGAAATGTTGCCTTGAAAACTAGCTGAAATAAAGTTTTTCATATTTATTATTTTATTTTAGTTCGTTTATTTTGTTACAAGCAATGAAAATGTTTTTATGGTTTTAGTTGCTGCTGATACATGCAAGCCATTATATTTACAATGGACACTGTTACATTTGTGTTACAAAAGCTCTTTATAAATCACTTCAAATGTAAGAGCATCACCAGACCTTGAGCAACTATGATGCTGTTTTTAATCACTTTCAAGTCTCAAGTGTTTTTTCTTCCTGAATACCTGAGAATTAAAGTCACTCTTTTCTTCTTTTTCAGTGTATTAATGTGAGTAAGAGTGAAAAAAAGAGTCATTGATTTATCACAATTTACCACGACAACACAACATTAGCTTTCCTCCGTTGTTAGTAATTACATTTGCTGCTGATGAACCTTGGGGCATAAATGGGCTTCATTAAGAAAAGAAGAAACAAAGAGAAGCGAAACTAAGTTAGAATAATTGTTCAGCTTGAGCTAAGCACTTAAGGTAATGCACATCTGGTCAGTCTGATCGATTTGCACGCCGCTTGTATGCTGTTCCAATTGACAGGGAATATGTGATGTGAAATTACGTCATTCCACCTCAGTCTCCTGAGTTAATTTTTTTATTTAGTTTCCAGGTGTCTCAAAAGACGAGTAAGAGAACCGCAGCATCCGATCCATAATTCACCTGCCGCGTCCTGTGGATGTTTTAATGTGTCAAAAACAGAGGTGTGAAGATGACCACAAAGTATGAATGGTTTGTTTTTTATTAGTAATTTCCCCAATGTAGCCACCCCTCCCCACCTCAGCAGACCCACCTGATCATCTTCCAGCCTTGAGGGGTTGCTACGCACCTGTGAGTATATAAGAGAGCAGAGCTCATTCAGAAAATAATAGAGAGAGAGAGAGAGAGAGAGAGAGAGAGCGATCCATTCACACACGCCAGGAAAAAAAAGTGCGAACCCAGAGCAGTGGAGGTGAGCTTGATAAGAGCTGGAGACCCAAAGAGAGTCAAACGAGGAGATTCAGAACCATAGAACTCATCTATAAATTCAGAAAGGTAAGAATATAGAATTTGAATCATTTTGCATTTGAACCATTGAATCACTGGTTAGTACTGTATCTGCTTATAAAGCTTCATTTATGAACAGTGTCACAAATGTGTCAAAATATATATATATATATATACATATATAAACAAAAAACATTAAAAAACAATGCAAATTTTTAAATTAAACATTACAAAGTTAATTAAATGGCATGCATGACTCAGAATTCAACTTCAGAATTAAAGACAAAAACTATAGATATTGATTATTTTATTGGAAACAACTTCATTACTATTATGTATTATAACTATACATTTTATGGTAAGCAAAGCTATAGCTTTATAAACTTCCTCATTGAATTACATTGAAAATAAATACATTTTATTTATTGTCTATTATTTCAATTAATAAATAATTTAAATAATAGATTTCAATAATGATTATTAATACTAATTATTATTACTATTTTAATTATTTCATTTTTAATTAATTAAATATTTTTGTTGTATTTTAAACAAAACATATACGTTTGTATTTTTAAACTTATAAAAGTTTTTATTTATTTTAATTTATTAAAATTAATTTGAGAAGGATCTTTAAAAAAATCTGATCTAAAAACTCTAATACGTGAAATAATAGATTTTAAATGATGATTTTTGTTTTTATTATTAATATTCTTTTAAATGATCAAATATAAATATGTTGTATTTAAATTTCATATTTAAATTACTATTATTTACAATTAATTGTAATAATGATTTACTATTACGTAATGCTTAAATCAATTTGCTGAATTTGAAATAAAATATTTTGTATATATTTTCTCATTTAAATGCATATGTTTATGTATGGTTCTATAATAATGTGCATTATTCTATATTAAATTACTGGGGGGAAATTAAAAAAGAAAACTATTATATTATAAAAATAATTAATTTGATATTCATGATCATGGTGAAATCATCAAACAATCTCCAATAATGATCTTATTATCTTATAACTTGATCCACTTGGTCTGATTTATAAAGAATAATATATGAAGACTTTTTTCCCCCTGTGAAATGGTGTAATATCTAACAGGATCATCAGAGGCTTTTGACTAATTCTGAGTTACTGAGTCATCATCATCATCCATACCAAAACCAATTTCTGTGGACTTTCATGGACAATCTTACTAACGAGTCTCAAACCTGCAATACTAGATAGAGTCTGTTAACTGCAGCTGATTTATTTCAGCGCTTTTCCTTTCATCACTGACGCAACACTGCGGCTGACGTCGTGCTGTGATATTAATGGACCTCACAGATCTGTGTGTGTCATGACATCATCAGAAAAACCATAAAAGGTCACGTACGAAGGAATGAAGAGAGTAGATAAAAATCTCAAAGTTCACTTCCCTTCTTTCTTATAAGCATCCTGAAGAGTCAGTCACCAATTACAAAATGATTAAATATACATGCCCTAATATAAAGAAGCTTTTTAAAGAGACATCCGTTTCTCGTTAACCGTACATGACCTGCCCACACGCCGTCATTGTGTGAGGACAGTCCGAGTGACTCTGATCCATTCAGCGCAATCAAATCAAGTAAAAATACCCGAGCAATAAAACTCGTCCTTGACTTTATATATAGCTCAGTATCAGCCGTTTTCTTTTCAGCTTTCCATTCTGAGTCATACGAATGATACCTGAGGGACGGAAGAACTGATCTGGTCTTGTTTCTTGTTTTCAGATGCTCAGTCCTTCCTGGCTTTTGGCTGCAGCAGTCTTGTGTTTTCACAGTCCATATGCAGATGGCCGCTGCTTGGATTTGATAGACTGCATGGGCCTTAAAACTAATGAACAAAAACGGGTAAGATTCATTTTAAGGCAATAATAACATGACTTAATAGATAATAAAGATTAAACTCATGCACACTTCCATTTAAAAGTTTGAAGTCGGCTGAAAGAAGTTTCTAATGCTCACCAAAGCTTAAAATACATATCATAAAATATCATTACAATTTTACAAGTTTAAAATACAGTCCTTAAATATAGACACATGCTCCTTCAAAAAATATTCTTATATGCTGATTTGGTGCTCAAGATTTTTGTGGAAACTGTGATAGAATTTTATTTTTAGGGATTTATGATGAGTAGAAAGTTTAAAAGAAAAAAAATATATATTAAACAGAAATCTTTTGTAACATTATAAATGCATTTACTGTCCATTTTAGCAATTGAATGCATGCTTGTTGAATAAATGTATTAATTTATTTTAAAAAATCTTACCTCAAACTTTTGAATGGTAGTAAGTTATTATAGTGTTTTGTCTTTGCAGTCATATGTAGACACATTTATATAATTAGCAATCAAACAGACCACAAACCTAAAAATAAGTTGATGACATTCAAATCTAATTAAAAAGCAATAAAAAAAGAAATAATATTTTGCACACATAAAATGAAGAAAAATGTTTTTAGTAGCATTAAGACATTATTTCCTAAGATAATTATGCACATTTAAAAATAATAATAAATTATGGTAAAAAAGTACATTACTACATTTAAGATAATTAGTATAAAAGGTGTACATTAATACCACAAATTTATAAATATTTCAATATTGAAATACCAGTTTGTCTTTCTTTGGTTTATAATTACAATTGTTATGAGATTCACCCAATTATGGTGTAATGAATGCACCATATCAAATCTGAATGCACCATAAACAAATGATCTGTTAAGCTTTGTACAATGTAATAACGGTTGTTAATGAAAGCTGCATTCATGAACAGCATCTGCATCCTCTCTCGTTCTCTGTCCTGACTGTACAGCAGTGTATCAGGCAGTGCAGATCAGCGCAAGAATCCTCCAATTACGGGAGAGCTTCTTCATCTGAACAGCAGAACAGTGAAGAAGAGAGCCTGAGTTTGGGTTTGCTCTTATCGGCTCTGTCTCCTGATTCAACCGAGCTCAGAGACGCTACTGGAGAAGCCCCTCACAACGACGAGAGGAGGTCTTACTCCATGGAGCACTTCCGCTGGGGCAAACCCATGGGCCGCAAACGCCGACCCGTCAAAGTCTTGACCGGCGGCGCCCTGGAGGAGGAGGAGCCCGAGGAGTCGGCGGAAAGCGTCCGCGTGGAACGAGGGCAGAACGGCACGCTGGACGTTCAGCAGAGGAACAACGCAAAGAGCAACGGGAAGTATCGCATGACCCATTTCCGCTGGAACACCCCACCTGACAAGCACTACTGAGGCTTCTTGAGGCCGTATTCGGATCAATCCCATAAACCCCTGCTCATGCTCATACGAAACGTCATTGTTAAAGACGCACAGCAGTTCAGAGATTAAGAGAGGAGAGAATGGACAGAATTTTTGGTGTCAAAACATTTAAATGTGTAACATGTAACCTTAATTATAAAAATTTAAAAAAACTCGCTGAACCAAAAAGACAGGGCATGAAACATTGTCCGATGTAGAAAAAAATGAATGAAGAGAAACAAACTAGCCAAATCACTTATATATAAAAGTCAGGAGGATATATCACATGTGACTATGAAAGGCCCATTACTTGACATTTGCAATTCATTTATATACTCGACACAATAACTATCACCTCTGGGATTGAAAAAGTACGCATATTCAGAAATGCCAGGTATTTGTCTACCTGAGATAGTTTTACTGTAATATACTGTACATGAAATACATTAAAATGAATTTGCAATTTTGTCAGCTGTGGATTTCTGTGTTTGGATGCTGGGTTTATCCTTGAGTCCAACAACTGCCAGTTTGTGGACTGATCTGAATTGATTCATGTTGGAAGCAGATAAAAGTTCACACGAAAGTTAAAAAATTCTGTCATTATTGAATTTCCAAACCTGTAGAGTTTTTTTTAATACTATGGTCATTGTACGAAAGTCAATGGCTACCGTCAACTGTTTGGTTACCAACATTCCTCAAAATATCTTCTTTTAACAGAAGAAAGCAAAAAGAAACTCTGTCTTTAATTTTCACTGCATTTTTAAATCTAGAGCTAAAAGGAAAAACAAGCAGAACCA
This sequence comes from Sinocyclocheilus anshuiensis, assembly GCF_001515605.1. Lineage (NCBI taxonomy): Eukaryota > Metazoa > Chordata > Actinopteri > Cypriniformes > Cyprinidae > Sinocyclocheilus > Sinocyclocheilus anshuiensis. The sequence goes on along the minus strand of NW_015557197.1, from coordinate 427,815 downwards.
TATAATTTTATAATAACTTAATAATACATTTATAATACTGGCCATAGCATAAAGTAATTCTTGGCTTTTGGTATCTGAGCATTTATACCAAAGACCAGCAAAAATAATTGGAGTATTCTAAAAATTCTATATTTAGTATTTCAATAAATACAATTTAAATTAAGATAATTTTCCAAGGAAAAAAAAAAATATAAAAATAAATAAGATATTTTCTTAAAAATTATATTGTCTGGACAGCAAATAGAGACTTTTGCTTAAATGTTCTGCTTCTCAGATATTCCTCCTGAAAAAAAAAATAATTGGGAATTGGGAATTTGCCTGTCTGCAATCAAAAGAAAGTCAAAGATCTCGTTACAAGCTCAAAAATTTCTCATTAAACTCTTCCAAGACCAAATCATCTGATCAATTCTGCTAAACGAAACCTTTGAGCAACAAAATTGTCCTCTGGATTGTTTCAGCACCCCTAACTTTATACATTAAAAACAGTCTAAAAAACTGTCCCATTTCAAAGCTTTTAGAGTTTTGTGGCAAACATGTCAAATGTGCACACTGCATTGTATCGAAAATGTTTTATTGTCTATTTGCAGTTTAAGCACAAACAAATCATGGGGAAAACTTTCATCCAGACAGAACGTAACTTAGAAAAACAAATGGAGACACTGTGACTGATATTTCATCAATGCTACACATGAACAGAGCTCTCCATTTCAAGACTCCAGCTTGAATGACACTTGAATTGCAGAATAATTAATAATTAATAACTAACTTTGACATGTCACAGCCCAGACATGAATGAAATTAATTCTCGCAAACATTAAATTCATTACTGAACTACAATGCTGACGAAATGTGAGACGCATTTACAGAATTACTGAGCATTTATATCAGTCATATTATCGGGGCAAGAGCTATACTTCAGATTAATTTCAAGGGAATAATTAGATTTAAATAGCAAATGCATTTAATACTAATAATACTGAGAACAGCAATTGTCTACTACTTCTGTGATAAAGATACTACTGACTTCAGGCATTATAGCATTTACTGTTTAGGTATCTGGTCATTTTCGTTGGATCGCTATCGTTGGTATCTATGCTCTATCTGTGTAATACAAATTAATATTTATTTAATTTGCTGTCATACTTGGCCTCCTGTTATATGGTCTTAAAAAACATGTAAAGTAACACTTAAAACATATACTGTATGCAGTCACCAACTGATGGCATAAATAATAGTTGCATGAATCTTCTAGTAAAAGCAAAGCAGTTCAGTTCATGGCACTGTAAAAATCCACAGCCATACAAAAACATTCCACACAAAAAATGATAAAACATAAATGTCTGTTAGCCGAACATGAACAAATAAATCTCACCATTTACACCACCTCAATATAAAAGCCAAAAAAAAAGGCTTGAAGTTTTCCATCAAATGATGAAAAATATAATTATTATTCTTCATTTATTAACAGGTCTCTACAATAGGTTCTTGAGTATTGGCCAATTTTTCATAATGCACTAAAACTGCCTATCTGACCATAACAAGATTTTTTTTAATCTCTTTCTTTTTTAAAACATTCGATAGAAGGTAGCTCTGGAGGAGCCTCCAGTTTAAGCAAGAAAATTAATTTTAAAAAATTGGAAGAACAATGAGCTGGATGAGACAGAAATTAAAATAGTGGAAGACTTGTTAAATGTTAGCCAACTAGTCCAAAACAAAGAATAACTTGGATTGCAGATTAAAAATAATATATAAATTAATATTGTTGCACTGCTTGTCTTGTTGCTATATGCAGACTGTTTTCTATGCTATAATGGACTATTTTGCTTAGCAGATACACAAGTAAGCTAATCGACAAATAAGATGAATAATTTCAACATAAGATTAAAGTGTTATGTCCATATATTTATTTATTTGGTAAGCAGCTGTGTACTAAGCAGGATAATGTACAGTCAGATGGTCAAAACTGCAAAATAAACCCCCGGCTGTATATTATCCTTTAAATATTCTACTGTATGTAAAGACACAGATCAGCACTGAAATACCAGTCTCTGCATGATCTGGAATATTTGTAGAGCATCATGTAATTCAAACGACACAGCTGGGACTTTAAAAAAGAATAACGTTTGACCAGGAGTGTGATGCACGGCAATGCTGCCGTTCCTGATGGACTGTTTTTTCTTCATTTGTCTCTGAACCCTGAAGCTAGCAGTCAATCACAAAAACAAATCTGCCATTATAAGTTTCGCAAACTCTTTTAAAATGGAGACATCATGCTGCTTAAATGCACACACATACACACTGAGCTAAACCAGAGCAATCTAAAACAAATAAAAAATGACTTACATATATTTAGAAATCTTGTTCGTAACCTTATATACACAATAAAAAAATGATACTTGTGCTTACAAAATAAAAATAAAAAAAATTGTCACATGCCACAAGACTGTGCAGAAGCATTCAAAAATAAGCACAACGTAGCAGGCTACAGACGCTAAGCAAATGAGTATGGTTAGATACATTTAAAAAGTGCTAATTAAATAGTTCCTTCAGCACCGGAGCTCCTTAACACCAATTAGAAACAACTGTGCTTACAACGTAAACACAAGCAGAAGACAGACATCACCTCCAGTGATCTGAACGCCAGATATCTACAGAATGCAGATTGCTGTGATAAACATAAACTACCAATAAAAAGTTCATTTACTAAAGACTCAAACTACTGAACAGAAATGAGCACCAAGTGAATATCGTTTGAGAGATATGTTGTGCAACAAATGAGCTTCATTGATACTGATTGAAGCATTCAAAAATAAGCACAACGTAGCAGGCTACAGACGCTAAGCAAATGAGTATGGTTAGATACATTTAAAAAGTGCTAATTAAATAGTTCCTTCAGCACCGGAGCTCCTTAACACCAATTAGAAACAACTGTGCTTACAACGTAAACACAAGCAGAAGACAGACATCACCTCCAGTGATCTGAACGCCAGATATCTACAGAATGCAGATTGCTGTGAAAAACATAAACTACCAATAAAAAGTTCATTTACTAAAGACTCAAACTACTGAACAGAAATGAGCACCAAGTGAAAATCGTTTGAGAGATATGTTGTGCAACAAATGAGCTTCATTGATACTGATTGCACTTAGGTAGAAAGGTAAATTGTTTGATTTGTCAAAATGTATGAGATGACAGTTTCCCCTTTTTCCTCAATATAGAACTATGAAACTCCACTTTAAAAAGAATAAAGGTGAATCTAACAGAAATATGGTCAAATTAATGACCACATTAACATGAAACCTATTTATGAGCATTATTTTTTTGACATTATCACATTATTTTTATGACAATTCAAAACTATCCTCAAAGTCTTAATACTGTAATACGTTTTTTTAATTTAATATAAATTTAATGTTGTAATTTGTACTGTAAAAAATGTGCAATTCCTGTAGTTTTATTATATTACAATAAACAATAACTGTAATGCAATGATTTTAAGTGAAATCAGCATTACAATAAGCATAATTAAAGACATAATTCCTAATGTGTAAATAATTTACAATTTAACTATTTTTATGTTTGACTGTCATGAAAATAATGTCACAATGTAAAAAAATCTTAATGGTACTGAAGTTAGGAAAGTTTTGTTTATTCAAAATATATTATTTCTTTCTTTTGAACCTCTGTTCATTTGGATTTTTGCTGCAAATGCATATTTATCTTAGCTGATTTTATTATAGAAGTGCAGAGTATCAACGAATATGTGGAAAATATTTGTAAATACGGAAAACTGAACGTGTACTGAACCTAAATCAGGAATCCAAATGTTCAAAATCCTTTCAGTAGTAGTTCAATGGGTGAACTGTCTACAGTCACCTTGCAGACAGCGATGAGGTTTATAATATAATATAGAGGAGGGCTGACCACTTAGTTTTCCTGTATTACAAAACATCAAAAGATAATTTCATACTTAAAACCCTCCAGCTCTCTGCACCTCTGGCTGCTACTGAAGGTTCCTGAATCCTGAGTTGAGCTGCACTAGTAAACGCACAAGTCCGGGAACTTCATCTCATAAACGGGGACAGAGCGACTCTGGGTTTGGCCGTAACTTGATGTGATGGTTCCAGATGGACTGGGAGGAGGCCTGCAAACCAGAAAAAGTGAAAAGATAAGATTTATCAGCACAAACATCTTTCCGAGATGGCTGACGTTTGAAATGAGCCGTGCTGCAACCTACCTGATCGTGATTTCAAAGATTTGATTAAGTTTGCTCTGCAGCATTGTAGCCTGGGAGGAAACAGAAGAACAAATATTAGCCCTAAATTACAATATTGAGCTGATCAGTGTGGGAGAAGACAACAACGGCATACATTTTCATGAAATAAAATGAAAAGTGCTACAAGTTAACTTACTCTGGCACCACAGTGGGCAGCTATTTCCTCAAAGGGGGCCTTCTGGAACTTCTCAACCACCTGTCTCCTGTGTTCCTTCTCCTGTTCCTCCATGCCTACACTATCCACTGGAGAATACACACATACTTTAACACCGTTCAGCTAACAGAGAAGTTAACAAAGCAATAATTGCATGCAGATTACATCCGATTGCATGCAGGTTCTGGAAATATCTGCGGGGACAGTTTCAATTCTCATTAAATCAACCTACCGATGGCGTTTTTTAGTGTTTCAAATGTGATTTCTTCAGCTGGTGTTCTCTGTAGGGAAAGAAAACAAACATCAGAACAATACTGTTCCCATAATTCAACTATATCTGATAAAACCTTACTGTGGGGACATCCATAAAGGTAATAAATAAAAATACTGTAAATATATTATTATAACATTCTAATATATTATTATTATATTAATATAAAATTTATAATCAAATGTAAATACATACATTTCCATCTTTAAACCAAGTCCTGTAATAAAATGTTTCTTCTCACGAGTAAAAAATGTTTATAAAAGTGCTGTAATGTCTTAAACACACCAAATGTGGGTTGTAAGCAGGGCCGGTGCGTGCATATAGGCGAACTAGGCAGCCGCCTAGGGCGGCAGCACAGTCAGGGCGGCATAAAGGACAGAGATTTTAGTTTATCTTTTGGGCATTTTTGGGCATCTTTGGAATTATTGCACTCATATCAACAAGTTATCACCCCTTAGTTATTCTAACTGTAAATTAACTTACTTTTGTAAATTGTAAATTAAGCTTCATACATAGTAATGCCGCTTCCGCGCTGTGCCCCACCTGAGCGGCATCAATATCACATGCAAAACGCCCTCATGTAGCCTACTTCCATAAATGTCATCAAAATGAATAAAACTATCCGGACATGAATTACTTTTGCTACTGGTGATGTCTGATGAGTTTTAAAGCCAGACACGCGCTTCTGAAAGGTAAGATTATAGCCTACTGTGAGAGAAAGCGTGGGGGAGACACAGGTGGACCAAGTGTATAGTGTAATCCAGGGGTGCCCAGTTGTGTTTGATCAGGGTTTTATCTGATCTTTGCAGGAAGGTAGATCTCCAGGAACAGGGTTGGGCACCCCTGGTGTAATCTATTAGATAGGCATGTTCATCCACGTACATCCAAACACATACATACACCCCCGTACATCCCAAAAAAATAAAAAATACGTGATTAGTTTTTTTTTTAGCCAGGTAGCCTAGATATTTAGCTTTTATCATTTATAACGCTACGAACAGTGTTTCATTTGTAAATTGCGAGGTCCCGGAATAAAGCGGGGTGATGGATCCGGTGTAGAGCCGAAATTTGCACCCTGCCAGATTATGCACCCCCTAGTATTGGTAGGTTTAGGAGTTGGTGTGGGGGAGGGGTTAGGATTAGGGGCAGGGTTGGGATTAGGCAATCAGGTAGCGACTTCAACGAGGGGGTGCATAATCTGGCAGGGGTGCAGAATTCGGCACAACACCGGCAAGTGATCAGAGGATGGAGAGGTAATGGAGCATTCGCGCAATCATTTAGTGGACCCACTTGATTACCAGCTTGCATCAGTTGCTTTTATAGTATGCACATATACTCTAAAATCATGGGGGTGGGGATTAGGGGGGGGGCTGGGATTAGGCAATCAGGTAGCGACTTCAAGGAGGGGGTGCATAATCTGGCAGGGGTGCAGAATTCGGCACAACACCGGCAAGTGATCAGAGGATGGAGAGGTAATGGAGCATTCGCGCAATCATTTAGTGGACCCACTTGATTACCAGCTTGCATCAGTTGCTTTTATAGTATGCACATATACTCTAAAATCATGGTTATTTTATTGCAACATTTTTTTTGTGTTTGGGTAGTATTTGTATAACAACCCAGTGTTTGTAATGAGCGCAGATATTTTGCATTCTCTTTAGGTGAGAGTAGTTCTCAGTGCCGCCGACTTGCATTTCTTTGGTCAAAAAGAAAAATGTCAAAATAAATGAAAAACGAAAACGAAATGAAACCAACAGCAGCTATTGAACACCTAAATAATAATAATAATCAAAAATAAATAATCGTTTTCTACTCAATCTCAGCATGCTTTAATTTTGTGTCGCTAGAGGTTTGCGTCAATAAGCTTAAATTAAAATGTCTTTGGTCTGCGCTCTGGAAGTGTTCTGTTAATTCTGCTCAACTTTAATTACTAAATCTAAAATTAAAACAAACTAATCTGTATAAAAACTAAATAGGCTATAAATCTATTCACAAAATAAAAACTAAACTAAAATTAACCAAATTATTAATGAAACTAATAAAAGAAAATGGAAAGCGATATTAAAATAAAAACGAATTTAAAAATGCTAAACTATAATAACCCTGACACGAACTTTTCATCTTTCATTGGTGCGTGAGGAGGGGGATCCGCCAAATGAGGTTATCGGAATTCGGAGGTGCTGGACCCGGACCCAGCTTGTTCAAATTACACCCTGACTACGAATAGGGATTTCGGCTGTACGAGCACGGCTTGAACAGATTTCTATGTCTCTTAGTGAAAATGAACTACAGAGACTTGTGCTTTCCGTGTCCTGAACAACGTTTGTCGAGCTGCTTACCGGGAATTCTCCCAAATCTTTTCACAAAATAAAAACTAAACTAAAATTAACCAAATTATTAATGAAACTAATAAAAGAAAATGGAAAGCGATATTAAAATAAAAACGAATTTAAAAATGCAAAACTATAATAACCCTGACACAAACTTTTCATCTTTCATTGGTGCGTGAGGAGGGGGATCCGCCAAATGAGGTTATCGGAATTCGGAGGTGCTGGACCCGGACCCAGCTTGTTCAAATTACACCCTGACTACGAATAGGGATTTCGGCTGTACAGCACGGTTTGAACAGATTTCTATGTCTCTTAGTGAAAATGAACTACAGAGACTTGTGCTTTCCGTGTTCGAGCTGCTTACCGGGAATTCTCCCAAATCTTCCCATGGCCACTTCAGGCCTGTACATACACTTAATTTGCTTTTGCATCTATACTAGTGGTTATTTTGTATTAATTTATTTTTTTACGTTGCAGTAGGAAAAAAATATATAATAATCAGAAAACACGCCCGTGTCTGCTTTATTTTAATGCAGCTGTACCAATAAACAAAATCTCTAGTCTTTCACATGCATCTTAAAGATCGTGTTTAATTGTGAATGTGAAGTGGGGGCGGCACGGTAGGGTTTTGCCTAGAGCGGCAGTTGAGCTCGTGCCGGCCCTGGTTGTAAGGATTGTATATTTTCATGTTTTCATTTACCTCCTCCTTCTCTGGACTGTTTCTGGACTCGACCTCCACCTGCAGAGATATTGTTTCTCCAACGCTCTTTCTTTTTGACAGCCGGTCCTCATCTAAGGGAAGAGGGTGGAATTAATCAACTGTTTATGCGATCCATCTCTGTCAGTCGGCTAATGCCGAGTTCACACTGCACGATTTTAGCCCGATTTTCGTGCAATGTGAACACAGCAGCAACTGAATGCTACCCCAGATAGTCACGCAGTGTGAAAACAACGGCGATCTGACGAGTTTGAAAATCGTGCAGTGTGAACTCGGCATAATAAGCAGAAACAACTTTAGACTAAAGCTAATCAGACTAAAGCTAATCAGTTAATCTGCAATGCAAATGCCTTGATTGCATTGGCTACAGCTTGAGTATCTGCTTATCTACAATAAGAATTGCATTGATTTCTGGAAACAACATGGAAGGCACACATAACGCATTAGGAGTGTGTGCCATGTGACGTTTTCAAGTGAAAAAGAATATTCAGCGGGAAACAATGAAGAGCAGTTATCTACTGGGATTTGATTGGTGCATGATAATTGCGCACAATTGAGACCAAAGAAAATCAATTTTGATTTTACATGGTATATGATGTGGCTCATCTATGCACCTGTGAACTGTGGGACATAAGGTGTAGCTAGTCGCTCAGTGTTGTAGCCGCTTCCTCCAAGAACCTCAGTTATCTTGGCCTGTTGGAACAACAGCTCTCCTTCCAGCTTCTCCAGTGTCTTAGGAATCCTGGGAAATCAACAGAGGACCGACAATTTATGATAGCAAATCATAATTATAATATTGTGAAATATTAATTAATCAATTAAAAAACTGTTTGAAAATTCATTGATGATGATGGCAAAGCTGAATTTGAAGCAGCCATTACTCCAGTCTTCAGAGTCACATGACCCTTCAGAAATCATTCTAATATGCCGATCTGCTACGCAAGAGAGATTTCTTATAAAACAGAAAACAGTTATCCTGCTTAAAATATTTTTGTGGAAATTGTGATATTTTTTCAGGATTCTTTGATGAATAGAATAAGCATGATAGACGAATAGCATTCATTTGAAATACAAATCTTTTGAAATGTTATAAATATCTTTATTGCCACTTCTGGTCAATTTAATGCATCCTTGCTGAATAATATTGAACATAATATATAACATTAAATAAAACAACTCTGATGACTCATAGTTTGTCTTACTTTGGGTTTTCAATGAAGACATCCTCAGGTAACAGGCAAGGACTTTCTTTTTGTCTCATTTCAATCACCTGCAAAAAGATTTGTACCCTTTATTCATCTAAAATTTGAATTCAATACAGTTGCCAAAAACTGGTAGTGACAGAGAGACTCCAGAGAGGCACTGACCTCATGAACGTGCTGGCAGAACGCTGGCACTGTGGTGAGCTGACTGATGAGATTGAGGTAAGCAGAGGACAGAGCATGAACAGCACAGCGGCTATACACCGGTAACATCTCCTCACTGCTCAGAGCCAAGTCCTGGACAGAAAGCGACACAGGAAGATGAGAAAACACACTGAAATACATCACCACTGAACCATGTAGCTTATGACGAAAACAAAAAACTACATGCTGAACATTCAAAAGCTCATGAAGATGTTGACTTTCTAATTTAAAAACTTCAATTTCAGTATCGCTTTTAAAGAAACCTTTGGTAACCTTGAATCATGTCAGATTTGGTGACCCTGCTGTATATTCTCAGCTGTTAATTTAAGACCCTAATGCTTTACAGGATATCAAACAGAGGTGAATTTGGGTAACATTAAAGGTAATGGTAACAGGTAACAGATTTTGGTAACATCTTATGCTGCCTGTTCAGATTTGGTAATGCTGCTGTATATCTGCAGCTGTTCATATCAGAGCAAAATTGTTTTTTAGAATATAAAACAGAAGAGATTAGACATAAGCAGAGTGAATTTGGGTAACATTAAAGCCATTGTGTAAGAAATAGAGATTGGTAACAGATTTCTGTAACTTATAATGCTGCCTTGTCAGATTTGGTGACCTTATTGTACATCTGCAGCTGTTCATATCAGGTCAAAATGTTTTCGATGATACAAACCAAAGAAGTTCAAACACCACCAGAATGAATTTGGGTAACATTAAAGCCATTGTGTGTGAAATAGAGGGAGTTAACAGATTTTGGTAACATCTAATGCTGCCTTGTCAGATTTGTTGACTGCTGTATATCTGCAGCTGTTCATATCCAATCAAAATGTTTTCTAGAATATAAAATTATGTAGGAAATAAAGTTCAGACATCACCAAAATGAATTTGGGTAACATTAAAGCCACTGTGTGTGAAACAGATATTGGTAACTTCTAATGTTACCTTGTCAGATTTGGTGACCATGCTATATATTCACAGCCGTTAATTTAAGACCAAAATGATTTCTAAAATATAAAACAGAGAAGGTTAAACAGCACCATAATGAATTTGGGTAATATTTAAGCCACTGTGTGTGAAATAGAGGGAGGTAACAGATTTCGGTAACCTCAAATGCTGCCTTGTCAGAATTTATGTTTCTATCAGATCAAAAAGTTTTCTAGGATTTGAGACTGTAAACTGTGAATTTTACAATACCATTACATAACCTTAAGGGTAGCATATTCATAATAAAATCCACAAAACCTAAAATTTGATTTCAGGGGGACTTTAAAAGCGTAAACACAATGAGGGCACACCTGTAGAGCGAGCGCCACACGGATCAGGTCCACCACCACCTCTTCGTTGGCCAGCTCCATGCTGATGAGGGCCAGGAGTGAGTAGAGCTTCTCAAAGTGAGGCTGCACGCTGCTCTGTTCCTTACTGCACAGGTAGATGTGTCTATACAGGTGCTGGGCATGCTAAAAACAGAGAGATATCACAGTCAACACACTTAAAACCCTTTGGACATGCATGCATTCTCTCATGCAGACCCAACAGAAGCACTGACTCCAGATCAGAATGATAAAAGCAGGAAGTTGAGCGATGATAGAGGGTTGTTGTACCTTTTTCATGAAGAGGTTGTCTTGACGTGAGCACTTGTCCACTTTGAGTTTAAGCACAGAGATATCAGAGATGATACTGCATGGGAAAATAAGCAAAACATGAAACCATAGTAAAGCTCAGTTTATTGTATGAAGAGGAAATCTGATTTTCTAATTGACAGTCAAATGACCTGCATATATACTGGAACGCATTTACATTATTTGTGACACATCTAATTCAAAAACTGAATATTCAGTTAATGTAGAGCAGGGCTTGATTTTATCCATTAGGTTTTGATGAGATAGTGAAAGGTTATTAGAGTTGGTTAATTCTACTTTTTCCCCACCTGCTTGGTCTTGGTTACATCCGTTTTATTTTATTACTTACAAGATGGTGGAGAACTTGGGGAGGTTGTTATGGCGATCAATAAGGCTGACCAGAATTTCCAGCACCAACAGTCGAATTTCTGCATCTTCTAGCAGAGCAAATGACAGCAGTGGGTCCAGAAAGGAATTGGGAAGAGCTGTCAGCATGTTGGTCGTCTGGAAACCACATGTGACCTAAAAAGAAAGAGAGAAGCATGATCTTTACAACATCAAATCTGTGCTTTAATGCAATTCTCTTTCATGAGGCATCAAGCAGGTAGAGAGTTTACCTGTCTCAAGGACTTCAACAGCATGACTTGGATCATTCGGTTGCCCTCAGGCCTGCAGTAAAGACAGAAGTAAATACAGTATGTTCACCTCATAAATTTCAGGTCATTTAATTCGTGTTAAGGGTAAAACAGTGATTTTGCAACTGAATTATTTAGTTTGAGTCTAAACTTTTTTTTTTTTAGAGAATTTTCATTGACAACCATAATAAACATTTAGGGACACAATAGTGACTGCAGTGCTCACCCTGAGCCTGTAGAGGGCAGCATGGGATGCATGCCTGGAATAGGGATCTTCCCCATGATGAAGAGCATCACCTCAGAACGCTGGTACGTTGGTAACGTGTTTGCAAATGAGCCTGATTTCAAAACACACAGACCATAGTAATGAAAAATCAGAAAATTTAAAGAAGATTGAAATGTGGGTCATGTTACGCTCACACACACACACCGATAGTCCTGATGACGGCTTCCTGTAGCTGTCTCTCCTCATGCTCCTTGATGATTTTGGTGCCGATGTTAGTGCAGTTGTATGATCCTGTGAGCTCATAGTCCACACTGAGCCTCAGATGCCGGAGCAGTGTGTTGAAAACCTCCAACACTGTGGGGCCTAAAATAAGCAACAAACACACACATTTATAATATATGCAGAGATGTTTTTTAAAAAATCAGTCATCACAGCTGAGCAGACTAAATAAGTACAAATGGAGATATCCGGTGCGATCATCTCAAGGTGTCCAATTTGTGAACAAATTAAAATTGTTATAATGACTAGCATCATATTTGCTGAATGAAATCCGTTACTCTTTCTTACTAATTTTGAGGTGTGGACTCCAAAAATTTTTCCTGTTTTGCTCTAGCAAGTAACACTTTCTCACAAAATATATTGTGCATTTCATAGCATTTTTGCTTCTGACAGCCATTTGCAAGGTGAAGAAGTCTTGTATTAATCACCAGAAAATCTGCCCCATCTTCCTCTGAGCCAGGTTACAACTATTTATTCAATTCTCAGATGATTTGAACATGTATAAATGATCCTAAGGATATTATATAATGCCTAATTCTATACTTTCAAGGTTAGGATTACGAGCAGTGACAGAAGAAAATGCCAACATGACCCAAATGTTCTCTGGTATGTGGTTTTACTACATTCAAACAGCGACTGAAAATATTGTGAAAGCCTGTGTTTATGTAAAGTTCTGTGACATTAAATGGAGTATTTGAACATAATTTTCAGTACAATACAATATAATATTGCATACAAAAGAAATTCTTGCTACAACTTTATAAAATCTTTCAGTTTAATATTTGATAGTAACTCTAATATTTTTAAAAACACCTACTATTGAAATTTCTAAACAGTAAACACCATTGTCTACAACATTAAAAGCAAGACAGTCCAGCAACTATAGAGTCACATGAATCTGAATCACAGAGAGTAGAGTCGGGCTGTCAAATTTATATTTTTGGCTGAAATCTAGATTGGGTCAGATGCAATGTCACAGTTCTGTTCTCCCAGAAGAAAGGCTTAACGTCTGGGGGAGAGTGACCCAGATACTGAGCACAGGCGTAAAATATGTAATATGCGTTACAGCATGTGCAAAAAGACACCGGTCTGCTCCTGTGCACCGGCTACACTACTTAATGTTTTGTATATTCATGGTAGTGATTCACATTAACCAGGCTGCAAATCCATACTCACCAACAGAGCCACTGGCAGCGATGCCAGCCGCTTCCAGAAGGACCTCCACTATCCCAGCACGCACTGTGGCTGAGCTCTTACTGTTGGCATCCACATGGCCCAAGAGCTGCTGGATGACGAGATGAGAATGCTGGGACTGGAGGGAGAGAAAGAAAGATAGACAAAGAAGAGAGAATAAATAACATGGCAAAAAATAAAATAAAATAATATAACAGATATATAGTATATACTTACATATTTAAAATATTAATTTTTGCTTCACTACTGTAACCAATGCAAAAATACTAATATATTATGTAAATTTTAAAAAGGTTAAATAAAGCTTTAAACATGTTCGGACAAACAGCTTTGGGTGCCACCCAAAATGATTTATTATAAATTTAAAATAAAAAATATATTAAATATTTAAATAAAATTAACAAAATAAATACAAATCAATGGCATGTATTTTTTTCATTAGGTAAATATCAGTATACGTTTCAATAAATCAGTAAATTATCCTTTTTTTCTTCCATTTATTCTTTTTTAATAATAACAACAAGCAAGCTCAGATTCTGAACTCACCTGAATGGAGTACATGATGATCTTAAAGCAGCGCACTGCAAATGTTTTGCCTTCCCACAGCGAGTGATTATCAAGATGCCTGCGGTGAGAGAACAGACCTTGAGCTTGAGAAATGAAGCCAAAAGTGACTGAAAAATGAGATTCACCGCACCCGCAGTGAGATTAATTAAAAAGTCATAAATACTCCATAACTGAACACGTGTATTAAGTATTCAGAGTTACTTAGTCCCTTATCGAAATGCCAACATTAAGAGACTACAATTACAAGACAAATTCACTTAATCTTAAGTGGCATACAGCTATAGCTTAAAAACTGAAGCAATGCCCGTATAGGTTTACAAAATTAAATTCTCAGCCTTCATAACCTAAGCTGACAGGCGCGATATGTGGTGGGTCTCTTACATAAGCACAGGGGTGACTGCGTTCTTGATGTTGCCATAGGCGGCACGGCCCAGCAGTTCCCGAAAGCAGCGCTCCGTCAGCTTGGCTGGGCTTTCTCTCTCCTTCTCACTGGCCTGCAGCGGGGAGGGAGAGCGACTGCAGAGGAAACAGAAAGAGAGGGAGGCTTTTTGTTTTCAGCTCTTCTCAACTGAGGATTTAAACACAGCTTTGGTTTCTGAGAAGCTGAATAAAAAACGTACTGACAAATAAAATGAGTGTTTACAAGTAGAAAAAAAACAAACACCTGTAGCCAATTTTTTGCAGTCCATTTCAAGGATTCTTGCACTAAAAATTTTATCATTTAGATACATTTAAAAAAAACAGTTTTCCTGCTACTGCAACTTTAAGACTTTGATATCACCTCTATTATAATTGGCTAATCTCCACTTAATCCAAATTTAGTTCAAAATGTAAGTCAAGATGTTATCATACATATTTTAAATTCATTCATCTTAAATATGTTCTGATGATCTTTTAACAAGAAAACAGGACAAAACAGTTTAAAAAACACTATTTGCATAACTTAACCTGAACACAATACAATATTGCATACAACAAAAATTCTTTCTACAGCTATTAAAATCTTTCAGTTGAACATTTGATAGTAATTATAATATTGTGAAAAAACATTTACTATTGAAATTTCTAAACACCATTGTCTAGAATATTAAAAGCAAGACAGCCCACCAAAATATGCTACAACAACTATAGTCACATGAATCTTACAGTTTCTTATTAGCTCATATATTGCTTCTCAAGTAAGTTTTTCTTAAATATGATCTGATTATTTTTATTTTTTTACAAGAAAACAAGACAATTACAGAATAGGTAAAAGCTTGCTGTGTAATTTTGAAGCCTAAAAGTCTGAAATTAAAATGAATACAAAATAATAATACTGCATACAATTAAACCTTGTATTACAAGTACAACATTACAACTCCATAAAATCTTTCAGTTTAATATTTGACAGTAATTCTAACATTGTTACTACTGAAATTTCTTAAAACCATTCCCTAGTAACATTAAAAGCAAGACGGTCCTGTAAAATATTAGAGATTCATTAGTCTCATCAAGTACTTAAACACATTTTGCCTTAAGTATATTTATCTTAGGAATGTTCTGATGTTTTTACAAGAAAATAAGACCAAACAGATTAAGAAAATGACTTTTGTGTAATTTAGGAGACTGAAAATACAACAATATTGTACACTAAACTTCTCAGAACTACAGAAACTCTTTCAGCTTAATATTTGATAGCAGTTCTAACATTTTTAAAAACTTGTTACAGCAACTATACTGCTCATTTGAGACTTATCAAGTCTGATTATCATACATCTTTTGCTTCTCAAGTAAATTTTTTAAAAGAAAACATCAGACAAAACAGAGATTATGAAAATGCTTTTTTGTATAACATAGGAGCCTGAAAGTCTGACATTGTGTTATGTATAATGGAAAACTTCCTGTGTGAGCTTCACGGTGTGTGTGTGTGTGTGTGTCAAAAAAAAAAAAAGGGGCTGAGGGTCTCTCAGGGTTTGTCTCATCATTAATTTATCACACTGTTCCTCTGCCCTCACACACCCTGCTGTCAGTCAGCCTGCTGCTCCGCTCACCCACCGTCCCTCGGTTATATAACCACATGACGCTGGGCTAAATCTGCAGAAACTCTTCTCACCTCAACTAAAAGCCTCCTGCCACACGTCCAGAAGGATGCTGGACTGTTTAGTTGACCAGAAATAAAAGTACATTGTGTTTTATTCCACTGCTGTGGTTGCACTAAACCAGCCTTGCTGTCCTGCCCATCTGAAATGTGCATATCTCACAGGACGAGTTAATTATCAGCTGCCCTTTACATCGAATGCCAATTAGCACATAGCAACAGCAGAAAGGGGTAATTCACGTCTCCACCCGTGGTGTAATTATGTCTGTAATTAGGGGGCGCATCAACAAGGAGCCAGCTTTATTGATTATAATGGAAGTGATTCGTAGATCAATTCTGATTTCAAATTTCAAACATTGCAACTTTTTGTACTAATGCAAAATTTAAAAGATGTGCAGGTGCATAAATCAGCTGTAGCCATAACCCTTACTCGTCATATATATATTGTGAAAAAGTTTTGTACTGTTGCCAGGCTTATTCATTTGTGATGAATAATCTTAACTTGTTATTTGATTAAAAAACTACCAATCAGTTTGGGGTCAGAAAGTTTTTTTTTTTTTTCAAAAGTGACAGTAAAGACTTTCTATTTTCAATTTTCTATTTATCAAAGAATCCTGACTAAATGTATCAGGGTTTTCCATAAAATATTAAGCAGCACAACTGTTTTAAAAACTGATAATAATACATTTATCTTCAGCAGCAAATCAGCATAGTAGAATTATTTCTAAAGGATCATGTGACACTGAAGACTGGAGTAATGATGCTGAAAATTTGGCTGTCACCACATTTATTTTAAATTGTAATAATATTTCAGAATATTACTGTTTAAATGTATTTTTGATCAAATAAATGGAGTCTTGGTGAGCAAAGGAGATGACTTCGTAAAAATTCACAATATTAGTGATTCTAATTATTTCTAATTTTTCTAATCTACTATTGAAATTTCTTAATAAAACCTAGTAACTTTAAAAGGAGGATAGTCCAGTAAAATATGCCTAACAGTCAAAGGAAAATACATGAGGAAACTCAAAGGAAAGTCACATGATCACTGCAGTTATCACTGCGTGATCTTCCACTTGGCTTCGAGTTGTCAGCAGGGACAATATCTCAAGTTATTTCCCTTGTAGGCATCTGACTGTAGGTGCAAAGACAGTGAGTGGCTGATTTTCACCCACACAAATAGAATAAGCAGGCAGAATGGCAGTTGAAATGCTTGAAATGGTTCTAGAAAAGGTTGGGGCTTAATGGCTGAACCAATCACAACTGCTTGTAATTACTAGATAATTTCATACAGATTATATCACTTGGATTTCCATTTGTATACAAGTAATTAGTAAATGTTAATGATGCGGCTCAATGGAGGATTCAGCCGCGAGAGCTGCCAAGCATCCCTGGAGGAAGACAAGTTTGTGTCCCATATGAGTCAATTATTAGCCAGTTTAAGCCCAACACTCTCACCTCTCTGTGCCTTCACCAGACTGCAGATTGAAGAGCAGTGAGGGGACGATCTTGTCCATGTGCTGAGGGTCCCAGATGTTTGCCTGCAACTCATCGTTTACGGTCTTCCTCACTACTCCCTGTAGACCTTTGATGCCAGCCATTCGGATTCTGAGATGAGGAAGTGTTCAATTAGATGTGAAAAATGTGTGTATAGCGTGTATATAGTGTATAATCTCTTTAATGTTCTCCATCTATCCATCTATCTATCTATCCATCTATCTATCTATCAGGGGTGTAACGGTACACAAACATGACGGTTTGGTACGTACCTTGGTTTTGACGTCATGGTTCGGTATGGTTTATATTACGGTATGGTTCCAGCAGGGGGAAAAACTAAACAAATTTTTATTATTCTTTTTTTTTATTAAACAGTGGTTTACTGAACAAATTGCTCTTTCTTTAAATAAATAAAATTATAATTACTATTTTCTTAGGGATAAAAATCTACCTCAGTTTCTGCTCTAAACTATAAAGAGCCCTTTTACATTACTATAAGGTTTTAATTTATAGTAATTTTAATTATTATTTTTAAATATAATAACACTAAACGTAAAAAAAAAATTATGAAAACATATACATTGCACATAACGCCATTTTTAAATTAACTTCTAAATTACAAAATTTCTATTTGTTGTTGAATTATATTCATTTACACAGTGGCTGTTGTAACTTGTTTCATAACAGATTTATTTAAACACAATAATTAAGACATCACTAACAGGTAAAGTAAAATATAATGAGTATATAGTCTAATATTTCGCGAAATGCTCTTCTCTAGACTTTATTTCTCTATAGCGAACTAACGAGCTGTGGACACTGGACACTGATGACTTGCGTGAGGTAAATGAAATATAACGTTACATTTTGTTTACAAGCTGTTTTATTGATGTCTTTCCACAGTTGAAACACTGATTGAGTGACTACAAGAGGCATGATTTGTTCGTTTATGTTTATTTCGCGTTAAAACTAGTAGTAAAGAATAAGAGATGATCACACTCACTCGAACTCCACGCTGCCGTTTAAAGTGAGGCGTTTATACAGCGATCTGTCACGCGACATCAAAGAGCGTAAAATCTGAATGTATTATTTGAATTTCCTTTAAAAAAAGTGACATCATAATTTTTGGTACGAATACATGTACAGTTACACCCCTACTAACTTTAACTAACTAACTGTCTGTCTGTCTACACTGACTGCACACTGCCAGATGTGTGCGTGTGTGTTTGCTCACTTGGTGCGGATGTCGGGGTCCTCATAGTTGGAATGGCACATCTCACTAAACCGTGACACAAAGAAATCGTAACTGCGATGATACGAGGGGGTGTCCTCCTCGATGTTAGCAAACTTCACAAACTGCAAAATGAGAGCAATTCAAAAGAAATAAATTAATTACATACCTAGACAAACCACAGCCAAATCAGGTTAAAAACCCATTTCCTTGAAAAGACTGCAAATGCTGCTCCACCCAGGGCCAGTAAGTGGGTGATTATGATGGTATTATCAAAGATTAAAATGTTGTTTTGTTCTACATTAACCCCAATCGACAGCACTGTCACCTCATCATCATTATTAGACAATAAAAGCTTTTCTGACTCCTACAAACAATAATAATAAATATCCATATACTGTAGGGGAATAGGCTTCACTTGGAAGTTAATTAAACTAATAACATTAATACATTATTTTAAGATTAGGACAGGTTCATTAGGTAATGCAGATTTGAATAGTTAGAAATGCCATGAAACTCATGCATCATATATTCACATATAATTTCACAGATTCAGATATTTGCATGTATATTAATATTTCAATGTACATGAACTACTAATCTGTTATATACAGTCTTACCGAATTAGTTTCAGACTAAAAATGAACCCAATCTTTTATCATTTGACAGGTTTAGCTTATTTATAGATTTCAGCTATTTTAGATCAAGATCACCAAGGTCATGAATAAAATAAAAATAAAATGCCTTAATATAGAAATGGTAGAGAACTGATAAATGAGACCCTGTCACCTAGATGATGTAATGAATCATTTTAAACTAGTGCCTGCATATCAAATCTGTAATTAATGAATAACTGCATCGCAAACTCTGGACCTACATTTCCTTCCTATGCAATTTGGCTTTTGCGGAACCCGATGAACCTTCAGAGAACAGATGTGGGTGCAGTTATGACTAACGCATCTCTGTCCTAGCATTTCCAGGTAAATAAGGTCATTGTGAAACACCACTGAGAAATAAATCAGTTTAAAAGGGGTTTTTATATGTGACTGATATGGATGTTCTGGATGATACAGAATAAAATAAAACGGGTTAGTCACTCTCAGTTTAAGCATTGCATTTTATGTTAAATGTGGGTGCATGTTCAATGCCCAAGATTACTCGTTTTGATCTATAATTGAATTTGATTTTATTTCCATGTCCTGATTGCATTTAGATGGATGCACTGCAGTGTGTGTGCTTGTTTGTTGCTCATCTACAACGTTCATCAGCAAATGTTTTATATAAAACAAACCTTCACTGCACATGGGGTCCAAAATACAGAGCATTAAAAGGGCCATATTACACACTTTTACTATCAGAATGTGACAAAAAATGGTCATTTAGTTGATGGATTTGTTTCTTACAAACTAATTTTCATTTTTGGGTAAACTATTCCTTTAAGTTTCTTAACTATCCCATCCATTAGTGATTATTGGATAAAGATTTTTTAAATAAATTTGATAGAACTTGCACTCATGAAGACTGCAGTTCAGTGCAGTACCCTCTGCGTCAGTGAACTACCATACAACAGTGTGTACATACAGAGTTTGTTCCCAGGATTTGCAGGTTGGGTTTGTCTGCCTCCAGGAGTTTCCGCACCATCTTCAGGAAACTCTCCACGAACAGGTTGATACTCTGACAGTGGCAGGCCATTAGCAGCTGGTCAAGGGCTTCCATCGCAATACACACATACCTGAAGAGACAAACACAGTACACACACTGAATATGGGCAAGAGGAACAGGAGAAAGAAAAACATGTACATTACAAATCACAAGATGGGTATATCAGATCAGGCTTGTTATGAATTTCAGTACCCATAACGGTGTCTAGCTACATCACGAGACAGTCTCTCAGACAGGTACGCCCCAATCCGATCCAACTTCTCTGGAGCTGACAGAGCGTAAAAAGTCAGCTTCTCCATGTTGGCCTTTACCAATCCATCCTGCAGACACACACACACAAACAGAGAGAGAGAGAAAGCATCAATATCATTGACACAGCACACTTCGAACAGGGCAAGATGTACATGTTTCAATCTGTAAAAGTGTCATTCAAAAGTTTGGGGTTGGTACGTTTTTTAATGTTTTTCTTTGATGAAAAGAAGTTCAAAAGAACAGCATTGATTTGAAACAGAAATCTTTTCTATTATAAATAGTTTTACTGTTACCTTTGAACAATTTAATGCATCTTTTCTAAATAAAAGTACTTTTTCAATAAACAAAACAAAAACTTTTGAATGGTAGTGTATCATTGTCAAAATTCACAAAGGGAATTCAAGTATCAAAATTATAATGAAAGTAAGAAAAAATATATATATTTTGAGATTTGCTAAAGATCACATTTAACAGCATTATTTATTAGACCTTTAAAAATAAAAAAAAAATCATAAATAAACATCCATAATCAATCCAGATCAGGCAGTAACCAATATGGTACCAATATATTGTGCATTCCTGGGAAGCATATTTGCATTCAAACAGAATGTAGACGGAAGGAAAGAACACACTTCCACAGGGTGACAAAACTACAGTCCTCACAGAAGAAAACTTATGCATTCTGACTGTATAGTAACGGGAATATTGCTCACAGCTGGTGACCTACAGCAACAGTAACTGTCTTGAAATAAAAACTGTCTTGAAGTTGTTAAAAAAAAAAGTGTTGCTTAGATAGCTGCAGGACTTTAAACTACAGTCCTCACAGAAGAAAACTTATGCATTCTGACTGTATAGTAACGGGAATATTGCTCACAGCTGGTGACCTACAGCAACAGTAACTGTCTTGAAATAAAAACTGTCTTGAAGTTGTTAAAAAAAAAGTGTTGCTTAGATAGCTGCAGGACTTTAAAAGGGGTGAATTTAGAAAAGCATCTTCTCTACAAAGTCTAAGTTGGAAGGGACTGCCATCTTGCTAAACTCATCTATTCATTTGTTCCCCACATTTATTCATTTGCATCACTGCTAAAAATATTAACTACTGAAGCTAAAATCATGGTAGTCTTGGATAATTAGTCAACCGTTAAATAATCCAAACTTTAAGGAGACAAATAATGTGGCATACAGATTTATGGACACTACTCAGTCCATCTATTTCTATGGACAATGAGTTTTTGTGCTGAAGAAGAAAGTTATCCGTAGGAGTTCTTCTGTAGCTGCTGGATAATCATTATTGTAATGTTCAACCCCTCTGGTTTTAACCCACACTGAGAACTAATTTACTGAACTACTGCAGCACATCAGGCTCACAAATATGAACTTAAGAAGGCATTTCAGATATCTCAGCTTTCAGGTGGATAGTTTTTGAGAAAATAACATAAAATGGTGTTGAACTCTGTCTCAGCAAAGACTGTGAGTCGCTTGCATCCTTGGACACCTGCTTAGTTAATTGCCTCTTACACACTAATGCACTTTCTTTTAAGTGCTCTCGAAAAGCAAGCATCTGCCAAGAACATAAATGCAATTGCAAATAAGCAGTTTGAGAGGCGAACGAGGGCTGTTAGACTCTCTGTGATGGATGGAGTTGAGAGAGAGGGAATGCTATCACCTCTGGGTCTTCAGGGAAGATGTTGTCCACCAGTCTCTTGTAGCGCGGCCTCAGCGCTCCACAACAACCACACACCCCTGCAGAGAGAGAAAAATCAAGAGGAGATGTGGTTAAGGATTTATTTCTGTATGAAAAGTGGCACTGATTTTAGGAAGACAGCTGATTTCCGCCCAAAAAATGGCATCATAAAAAGGGTTCTAGGTTGTCATCAACACCAGAGATCTCAAGACATTGACAAAGTGTCATATTCCTCACGAGCCTGTCATCTTATAAACATATAACATTTCTTGAAATGGGAGAGGAGCCTTTTCTAATCTATAATGTTATTGACCAAGACAATATTTGAAACATTTTGAGCTCATAATATTCACTTTTCCAGAAATAGAGGCTATGACCTTGGATTATTAGTTTAGTGTGACAACAAGAGGACGTCAAGCCAATAGTGGAAATTAGAGGGACGTTCACAAGGCGATGTGTGGGCTTGTGGACAGTCCTTCATGCAGGTCAGAAATGGTACAAGCTACATCTGTCAAACACAGACAACCTAGAGGAAAATCATGCAACATATAACACATCGTCTGACAATATACAGAGGGAAATCTGTGATCCGATTGGCCCACGCATCTCAGCAGTGATGAGTCACACGTGTCCCACTGAACAATGTGATGGCGAAACAATGAACTTCTAGAGGCAAGCATAACTTGTGTTTTCGTCCACAGAACTAACTGAAAACTATGGTAAGAACTATGGTAAGATAAATCCCTTTCTGAAGTCACAAAACTGATTTCATGGAGATCTGGCTCATGTTGAGAACAGAAAGACCTTAATCTCTGAATGACGTCAGCGAGGGGAAAATCTTCCGATCTGTGAACAGTTTTTCTGATCTGTTCCGCTAAAATGGTTGTTAGAGGAAAAAGAGCCAAGGCGCCTCTAATTTTAGCTTCTGCTCCATTTTGACTTCAAAGAGAAGCTTTACCCCGCTGCTTAACTCGTATATTGCCTTCAATGTCCCTGTTTAAGTTGAACCCATTTGTGTTATATCCTCATGTCATTCCAAACCTTGCCTTCCATTCGTCCGTGAAACACAAAAGGAAAAGTAGAATATTCAGGCTGCTCTTTTGCATACAATGAAAGTGACTCATTATTCACTGAAAATAGCTCTCCTATATTATTACTTTAGCATTTTCAGGAGTAAAACATTCAATATTCAATAAAAAAAAAAAACTGTTTCTATTTGAATGTTAAAATGTAATTTATTCCTGTGATGCAAAGCTGAATTTTCAGCATCATTACTCCAGTCTTCAGTGTCACATGATTAGTGGTCGACCGATATTGTTTTTTTGACAGCCGATGCCGATATCTTGGAAAGCAGGGTGGCCGATGGCCGATATAAAGCCGATATAAATGTATTTATTTTAATTAATATTTAAGAAATTTGAAATCGTTTGAAATGGATTTAAAAATAAATTTGTAAAATATTCATACTTACTTTAGATGACAAAGTATTTTTCACAAATAAATAAATATTTAATAAAAATATAATTAAAAAGGAAGTAAACTGTAACCAACAGAGCACTATTCTGGGAAAATTTTATATTTTTTCAAATAAAGCCAAGGTAACACTAATTTTACATAAAGCACACAGTGAAAATGACATGAATATGACAGTGGGCAAACGCATAAAGCGCAGCATAATTTGAAATCACGAATTTAATGTTTAAAGCATTCAATTTGCACGGACTGTAAGTCACGCAGAGAACACGCGATCATGCAGGTCACATGCACACTTCACAAGATCTCACAACTGGATTCGACTAAGTTTGCAAGGTTTGTGAAATTCAATTTTCATTAGCCATTCAAAGATTTGTTTAAATTATGTAAATGCGTATTTGCTGAATGCTGACGGCAAACGAGAAAGTATTATAATGTTTGCCTTTCTATTACTAATAATATAAAAGCAATCGTTATAATACTTTTTGTATACATTTTAGTTCCTTTGTTTAACAGTTCTATCGGATTATTAGACAGACTTCTATACGTATTAGACAGAACTGTTAACGACGACAGCGAACAAGGAGAACGTGAGCACTGTGTGCTCAGGCGCTGCTGCTCTCAGCGCCGTCAAAATAAAAGTCTAATGTGCCATCAAAATAAACACGCCTCGAATGCATCGGCCAAAGAGAAAAACTTATCGGCCGATGCCGATATTTGAAAAATGCCAAATATCGGCCGATATATCGGCCTTGGCGATATATCGGTCGACCACTACACATGATCCTTTAGAAATCATTCTAATATGCTCAAGAAACATTTCTTATTATTATCAATGTTGAAAACAGCTAAATATTTTTGCCTATTTTTCTATTCTTTGATGAACAGAACATTCAAAAGAACACCATTTATTTGAAATAGGAATCATTTGTAAAATTATAAATGACTATCACTTCTATTCTAATTTAATGCGTGCTTGCTAAATAAATACATTAAAAAAGTCCTACTGACCCTTAACTTCTGAACGATGTGAGACCTCGAAAATCAAATTTCAGTGTGATCCACACACCAAGGGGGTAGAATTTAATAGGGATGCTAGGGACATGTCCCTATCAATATCCAGCAACTACTAAATTGTCCCTAGCAATAATTTTGATCAAATAATTAAATCTATGTGTATGTAACCACTGTTGTTGCAATTTCAGCTGCATCTGAAATAACATTCACTTCAATGGTATGAGATGACTGGATGCTTTCAACTGATTTTCTATTGAACGGTCACCAATTAAATTGCAGCGGTCAATTTAAAATATAGCGAATTAAGCTACTAAGTCAATCATAATGCACATTCCATCCAACATGCATTTTGAGGTGCAGCTCTTCATATTAATGGAGTGTTTTCACTAAGTAAACGGGCAAAATGATTCACTGTTTCTAAGCCCTCCAATCGGATCGCATATTGCGAATCATTTTATTCAGATTGAGGCTTCAAAGCGTGTATCGCGAATCATTTGATTTAGATTGGGACTTCTGAGCAGGCTCATGAATCATTTAATTTAGATCAGAACTTGGTGTATCGCAAATCATTTGATTTAGGTCAGAACTTCGGAGTGGGTGGGTTCGTGAATTTTTTTATTCAGATTGGAACTTAGGAGCGGTTCGCGAATCATTTTGCAAATTGAATGATTTGCGATTTGTGAACCTGCTCCGAAGTCCTGATCTAAATCAAACGATTGATCGGGACTTCGCGTGTCACGAATCATTATTCAGATCGAGACTACGGCGCGAGGATCGCGAATCATTTGATTTAGATTGGTGATTTAGATCGGTACTTTGGAGCGGGTTCGCAACCCTTTTGATTCAGAATCAGAACTTTGGAGAGCAGGTCGCAAATCCATTGATTCAGTTTGGGATTTCGGGAATTATCTGATTTAGATCAGAACTTCGGAGCGGGTTCATAAATCTTTTGATTCAGATCGGGACTTCGGTACGCGTATCTTGAATCATTTGATTTAGACCGGGATTTCAGAGCGGGATCGCGAATATCCAGTGACTACTACATTTTCACAAGCAATAATTCTGATCAAACAATTAAATGTCCGTTGTCTGCCGTTATGTCAAACATACACCCTTGCCACAAACAACTCCATCTAAGGGTGCTTTCACACCTGTAGATCGATTGCTTTGTTCCGAAACAGGGATTAAAATTATTACAATGTTGCTTTTTATTCTTGGTGCGGTTAGCTTTCACATGGCAATGTTTCTAAACGGACCAAATTTGTTAATACAAGTCACGCGCGAGTAAACTGTTCTCTCATTGGTAGGGCTGTCGTGATTCGTCGATTTTATTAGACTATTCGATTTTTAAAAATCCTCGACTTCATTTTGCTCGCGTCGACTAACCGGCAAAATACCGGAAGTGGAGCATTTCACGGACGAGAATCCATAAAACACATTATTAGACTGTTTCCCAAGGCTTCATGATATATTAAACCCATTTAAAAATCATAATTAAGCATAATTGTGAATTCACAAATGCTACGATTTAATTAATTATATGCAATGCCGTTCTAATACAGTATATGCGCTTTAATTATTTACATGCGTGTAGGTTAAGTACGTGCGTCACACAGCGGCTCCGTTCACAGTAGTTCCACAGGAACTGTTATCATTTGCATGTGTGGAGCGGCTCAAACTCCATCTCTGCATGTTGTTGTGAGTTTGGGTTTATTATAACGTTCATCTGAGAACACAACGTGCGCCATTTCATCAGATTTGAAAGGTAAATCATTTATAAATCTATGCAAACTCAGGAGAATACATTGCGGTTTCAAAATAATTTTAAAGGCTATTGTTCACTTACATCTCTTTTTATTACCACATATACCACAAAAAAAATTATTATAATTATAGGGCACTATGAAATCCGTTTAATTTCCAAATTGTTTTTTCCATTTAGATTTTTCTATACTCTGTTTTAATGGTTAAATTAAATAGTATTAATCAAAAAGCCTGTCTAATTAATTGAGTTTTACAGTTTTATCTTTACCAAATTCTGTTTTCCATTATTTTCTGGATTCCATTTTAATGGTTCCATTAAATTTTAATAATCAAAGCATCTCCAATTAATTGATTTTATGTAAAAAAAAAATTTTAAAAAAAAGAAATAATGCACATTTACATTTTTCTCCTAAATAAATTCTGGTAAATAACATTTCTGGTAAATACTCCTTTAAAATTGTTTTTTATTATAAGTTTATTAGTAGTAGACTAGAACACGTGGATATGTTGTCATTATTACACTATAATACTGAACTTTGATTTCAGTGATTTGGACTATGAGATGGATGCACTTTACTTTTGCTTTAAAAAAAAAAAGAAGGATTTAATAGAAATTTGGCTTTCATTTGGTTTAATAAAATATAGTTTAATAAAATATTCTTAAGTAAAATTTCCAGAATTTCAATTGTTGGCTTAACTACTCCTTTAGGGTTTATAGGATTTATGATAATGCTGCTGCCGTGAGTGAAGAAGAGCTGCTGCACTGCGCCGTGACTCTGTACCCACATGAACAGACAGAGATGGCACCACACTGACAGCCAGTGCTACCACCCCCTCACAAACAGCTGTGTTTCCTTCTTGTGTCTCTCTCCTACTCATTAAATCTCCATCTTCTAACAGATAAAGACACAGAGAGATGGTCTTTAATGCAGAAAACTTTATTTTTGCATATTTTGTTATTCATGGTCTGAGGCTGGTTTGATAAAGCACATGCAGTGTTATCTGTCACACCAATGAAGCCAATAAAGCACACAAACTTTAACCTTTGTCGTGATAGGCACTGGCACACATGCTTGACTAGTCAAGGCTGAGGCTGCTCTGTTTTCACTGAAACTAGATCGTATGGTGATCCACCACATGACCAGCTCAACATCTTAAGCAAACACACCGGCACACTCTCTACATTTGAGTATAAAACTACACAGCTACCATTTTATGTCTTCCTTGACATAAAATGAAACCAATACACATGGTTTATACTTCTGTTTATATTGCACCTGTTCAGAGTTTTTTTCACCAACATCACAATTTGGTGCAAAATCTGTGTTTTTGCTGAATTTAAAAAAATAAAATAAATAAATACAAATTAAAAAAAACAATCAAGTCTTAACAGGAAGGATGTTTTCTGCCGGCCAGTCATTGACTAAATGACAAAATACGCTACTGTTTGGGTCAAGACTGTTTTTTTTAACTGACACTTTTATTCAAGGATAAACATGAATTCATTTTTTATATTCAACACTTTTATATTGTTATATTTTCTAGAAAAAGTTTTTTTATACATTGTTCATGACAAAAAAAAAAGTTTTTCTTCACAATAAAAAAATCTTTACAAAAAATGTTTTAAAGAGGTTTTCTTTGCAAAATAACTGCAAATGCTGGAAATTATACAGCCATAAATTAACTCAATTTATAAACACACCTTTGCTGGAAAACTATGGCATACAATGTAAAGCATACATGATTAACTTGTAGTTTCCTCATCTATTTTAGTCAGCTAGATAACATTATATTGGTGATAATAACAAGCAGATTTTGTTCACTTACATTCACTCAATATCTTGTTTTTGTTCTAAAACAAGCAGAATTAACAACAATCTCATCACAGAAAACCAAACATATATGTTTGCAAGACATAAAAAAATGATTTTTAATTTTTTTGAAAGATTTTGGTAAGATTTTCAGTGTTACCATAGCAGTGGCCTATTTATATTTCTGAAAACTGGTCATTTCCCATTCTGAAAACGGAGCTGTGTCTATAGTTAATCTAGTTAATAATGACTAATTAGAATTCATCACTTCATGTAGTCACTGGTGTTCCCTAGTTGTGTGTTTCCTGGCTACATAGAGTTTCTGCTTCCCTTGTTGATGTCTGGCAGGTTTTTTTCACACTGACAAATGATGCATTTCACATACTGCACAGCAGAACACTACACTAACACCACTAATACTCTCAGACAGCAGAACGGCTCATATTCTGTGATTTATCAAGCAGTTTTTCTCTGTAGCATACAAAGACTATAGTAAGAGTTTAGCCACAGATGGGAAAGTGTGAACTCTCGGTGTCCTTTTCTTGAACCAGAATCTGTGATGTTGACAGAACTGTCACCATCGATTAATCTGTGGTGTCAAAAGGCCAACCAAACTGTGTCACAGGGGCAAAGCTGTGGGGGAAATCAATACATCTGAACACATTCTCTACAGACTGATACTGAGAGAGAGAAGAAAATGCTTATTAAAAACAGACAGACGGAAGGAGATTAGAGAGGGAGGGAAGGAAGGAGACGATGTTAATGACGGTCACTCAAACAGCGGGAAGCATGTCCAACTGTTTCCTCCATCAGAAACAAATCTGCTCTTTCTCATGCCGCATGGCTTCGAGCAAAAGCAAACATGCACCATCCTTTACCCAAAATAAAACAGGCTTTTAAAGCAAAAGACAAATGTATAGATTCAGTGCCTTTAAAAGCATCTAATCTTCAGGGCTAAAAATATATTCTAGGATCTGATCTGTTCAGGCATCAGGTTCATCAACTAATCTTGATTTATCACATTATATCGCATGCCATATATATGAAATTGTCAATAAGATTAATTATAACCAGGGTCCAATCTGCCAACATTAAGCGTAGAAATGAGCAGTTATAAAGAACCTAAAATAGAAGACATATTACATTGTAGATAAATAATAAACAAGTCTAAAGAAAAAAATAACATGAATTGCAGATTTATAATAATGAAAA
>NW_015557197.1:388804-398211 GCF_001515605.1 Sinocyclocheilus anshuiensis | reverse complement strand
ATATATATTGTTGCAGTGTTTGCCCTTGTTTCAAGGCCAATTGTTTAGACTAATAAACTAATCCAAAATGTAAACGCTTTAGGACAATCTATGAGTAAGACAGTAAAATATTAATATTATAAGTCCAAGTTGTTAAGTAGCCAAATAGCCTTCACTTTAGCCATAATAACACAGAACAACTATCAAGATATGAGGGTACATGAGGATTAAACACACAGTTTTTCTATCACACGTACACTCACTGTCAGTCATCAGCAATCAGTGCTGCTCACGAGGCATTTTTAGGGCCGAGTCTCAAGGCTGAATGCAGAAACTGTCTACTTCCTCTCTCAGACACCTGTGTAAATTCACAATCAGCCCAGCATTCCCAGCAGCAACCAAGCCTTGATTATGTAGAGAAGGTTCCTTGATTACAGAAGAAGAATGTGTTCGCTGAGATTACTCAGGGTACGTTCCAAATGCTCACCAGAGCCCTATGACAAAGTGCACTTTTGTGGGTATTCAGCCTGCTACAATGCAAAATTCTGGGATTACAAATCATAAGGACTGTGTTTGCTCAGCCCTACTTAAGCACTGCAAACAACCTAGGAAAGAAATGTACATCAGTTTGGCAAAAATATATTTTAAAGGGGTCATATGATGCGATTTCAATTTTTCCTTTCTCTTTGGAGTGTTACAAGCTCTTGGTGCATAAAGAAGATCTGTAAAGTTGCAAAGACTAAAGTCTCAAATCCAAAGAGATATTCTTTATAAAAGTTAAGAGTCAGCCACACCTACCTAAAACGGCTCGTTCTAACACGCCCCACATATCTACATCACTATGTGGGAAGATTTGCATAATGCCGCCCAAATGTTCACGCAAAGAAAGAAGGCGTAACTTTTATTCTCGCTGTAGTATTGTTGTTGCCGCCGCCGCCATGTCGTGAATGCGCTGTGTGATTCGTTGTGAAAGCGATTATGTTTATGCGGCGCGATGCAACACAACGCTTAAAAAGACAGTATAAGTAATTATAATCCATAATTATGTCCCCACTGGATGCAACGAATGCCTCGTTTATAATGGGTTTTCATGTTTTTGAATCATCGCTCCGGCCTGACAGGGCATCATCACAATGTGGTAAGGGGCGTAACATTTCCGTCACACGCTTGAGGTATTCGGCCAATCACAACGTACTGGATAGCTGGCCAATCACAGCACACCTCGCTTTTTCAGACCGATTAGCTTTGTAAAAATCAACACGTTTCAGAAAGGCGGGGCATAGAGGAGAAACAATAATGTACAGTATGTGGAAAATAATGTTTTTTTTTAAACCTTAAACCGCATAAACACATTTCATTACACCAAATACACAAAATAATGTTCTTTTTAGCAACATCATATGACGCCTTTAAGATAGATAGATAGATAGATAGATAGATAGAGATTTATATTTATTTCCCTTTTTGAGAGCAGAGCATAACGTGAATTATCTGCCACTGGCCCTAACCTTACACCATTGTTTGAAAGACTGAAAATCAGTTGTTTCTACATATCAATTTCACTATTTGTAGTGAAATCTAACGACAAGTACAGAGGTACATCTGCACAAACACAAGGGCAAACACAAACACAAACAGCAATGTGAAGAGCTCAATGGGTCAGCATTAGGAGATGCTGTCCTGCCCTTCAGTGATGTTATATAACACACAGCTAGAGTCCACATTCTTCTATTTTTACATGCAAGGAGAGAGGGCCGCCTCAGTAGATATCTCCAGTATACACACACACCTCTACCTGAAACCATCAGATGCCCATCAGAGACAATCACATGATTTCAAATGGCTAAGTTCAACAGCAATATATGAGTAAAGATGAAAAATATTTCTATTTCTACAATAATCATTAGATGAGATTAGACTGTCATTGTGCAGAGTACAATCACAGAGCCAATGTAGTGAATTGAATTGCTGCTTAGAATTGATGTGCACCTTAGCATTTTTTATGCGATATTTGCATAAAATTTGATAAAAACATGACATGACATAATATAAAGTTTCAGGAGAGATCCCAACCATCTTAAACCATTTACTGAAACTGTACTTCCTCAACTTTCTGACTTCACACAGATGAGATTATTTTTTGTGAAACTGGAAACTTTCTATGCATTTTCAGAAAAGCTGCTTTGAATGATTGTAGGTGTCAAAAAATAATGAAAATGGTTTAAACGATGACTGTGTTTTAGCGCAAAAGCCTTAGCGGGACCTCAGGGGAAAAGCAAAACATTACGAGATTTATAACACAAGAAATCCATTAAGTCTCCTGAACTATAAAAGAGCAATAGTGACTATCTATGATTGCATTAATCAGTTCTCTTGTAACATGATCAGCTGACATGCTAACTTGTCATCACGAGGTGAATTGTGTCCTGATCGATACAACATCCAGTCGTAATGTGATCTGTTAACACCACAATCACTAACCGCACTGAAGGGTCATCAAACGTACACAATGTTATGTATTGCCAATGACCTATCAGCTAAAATCTCCATGACAAACCAGCAGATCAAACAAACACACACTTAGAAAACTTAACAACATAAGAAACCCTGCGATCAAACAAACCTACCATAAAGCAATCTCATGACAGCGTCTGTTTGGCAGCATTAACTCTTTGGTTTATCAGGACTTACTGAATGTACTAAACAGAAGTCATGCCTGAGTGCTCAAGGAATGCAGTCAGGGAAGATTCCGGTTTCCCTTTATTATGCACAAACCCCTGCAGAACCCACACACACAAGCTCAGCGCTTACCATACATTGTTCTTGATGTCAGTGAAGCTGCTCTCTCTTCTCAGTCCTTCCCTGCAGCTTCTTAGATGCAGCTGCAGAGAGATATTTGGAGACACTGAGCCTACACGCTCACACACATGCGGTCTGCTGCTCCGACGGCTGAAAGTCATGCGATACACAACAGGAGCGATCGCACATGCTAGTGGACAGTGATGGGGAAGCTATGCTGCTGGGATGACCTTGGCTATTGCGCCAGCAGGTCTCAAAAGAATAACGCTCATTTTGCACCCACGAGTGTACACCTTCTGCTCGTCAATCACCACTCAACGAGGGAGGGGCTAGAGAGAGAGAGGGGATGAGAGAGTGGGATGTGCTCATTCATTCTCGGCAGAAGCTCCTCCCGCTTTCTTAGATTCTCTGCATCGCTCTCTTTCTCTAGTTGTGTTCGGAATCAAATACTAGTGTACTGCTTATAAAATGTATACTGCTGATTTTTACTACATGAAACTTGGGAAAATTTTTAATCTAAATATGCATTTTTTAAGAAACATCACTACAATGTCTTGAAAGTAAAAAGCAGCGTGTCTTGTCTAGTCTGTATTGTCATATATTTCTGAAAATACTAATAAAAAAAAGTTGTTTATGTTTCTGAAAGAAGTCACCAAGCTCATCAGGGCTGCATTTATTTGATAAAAAATACAATAAAACAGTTATATTGTGAAATATTATTACAATATTTTATATTACAATAAAAGTTTTTTGAACATATTTTAAAATGTAATTTATTTCTGTGATGCAAAGTTGAATTTTCAGCATCATTACTCTAGTCTTCATTGTCACACGATCCTTCAAAAATCATTCTAATATGACGATTTGTTTCTCAAGAACCATTTCTTATTAGTATCAACATTAAAAAGTCGATATAATTAATTTATATAAATCATAAATTGTTTGAATATTCAAAATCCACTGGCGTATATGAGATCCATATAAATGTAAGAGAAATGGTTATGCTTTAAACACCTTTTGAAGCTAATTCTGCCATTTCAAAAATGCAAGTGTGGTAAAAAAAAATAGCCAAAAAAATAGGTCAGAAAGGGTTTTTCCATCAGTTCCTCCTCTGAAACTCTTGATTCAGAGATGAATTAAATTCCTACATGACCCTGGAGTTTGTCTAAAGGCAGTTAATTCAGCCAGGGATTTTCAGGGACATCAGAGAAAAACACTGTCATTTCCCAATCAGATGGCAATTAAATCACCAACTACTACCTGTAAAAGCTGAAATTACATGATATCCCCCTGAGAAATAATTACCGCCAGAATAGGGCTTTAGAGCAGTATGTTAGTATGCAACTCCAAACATAGCTTTTGTCTCTCTCTTTCAGATGGCATGGTTTTCCTCCTGCAATCCATCATTCTCCTCCTACACTCTCTCTCAGATATATATGTGTGCTGTGGAAAACATGCGGCACACAAACAGCAAATCCTGCTGGAAGTGGCACTAGACACTGCAAGAGATATACAATACCACAATAAACAATGACAGATATCATGTTATGATTATATCTAAACATTTTTTTAAATAAAGCTAAAATAAAATAATAGATAAAAAAACAAACTTGCCGTGTCAAGTAATTGAAATAAAATAAGTTTGAGTACTTAAATGATTAAAACTGACATAAAAATATATTTTTAATTTATATACAATATATATATATATAATTTATTTCTATTTCATTTTTCCAGAACATTTAAGTATGTATATAAACAAACAAAAAAGGACAAAAAAAAACAAAAATTTGTTGAAACTTAAATTAAAAGTTAAATGATAATTGAAAATATACAAATAAAAGCTCATTCAAAATACAAAAATATGGCATAATATTATTATGGTTATTATTATCAATAATAACAATACTAATAATACATATTAATAAATACTATAGTAGTATATAAGTAACACTACAAGTCAAAAATGAAAATGAAGATTCAGTCCCTGGTAAAAATGTTATGTTTTTTGAATGTCAAGGCAAATCTGACATTTTGGCAAATGTCAAACAAACAAAAAAGAGAAAATACTCAGTTGACACCAGTTGTTGTGGAGCTGGAGCAATTGTGTAATGTACATATTTTTAAGCAGACCTTTTTTTAAAAATATGACATTAACCTGTGAGAATGGTCAGATCTTGAAAAGATATTAATCCACTAACAGCCGAGTGACATTTACACAGGAATTTGGCTTGGCTAATTAGCAACTAAACATGCTTAATTAAAACCAACCAGAGCACAGATGCCAAGTGTCAGTCACAGATGGGGTTTCCATGACGACGCAATAAATACATCTGCCGTGATTTCAGCATCCAGGTACCTCTGCACTGTCATCATTTGCGAGGAATTTGATTAGAGTGGTACTTTTGACTTAGGGCTTGTAAAAATTCACTTAGCAGCCACGCAGAATACCCCGGAAACCATCTAGCAATGACTCAGAACAACTGCATAGCAACACCCTGGCAACCACCCACAACAACATTCTTGCATCATGGCATCAGTTTTGCATTGGCAGATGACACTTTTACATTTTGCACTTGTCTTCTCACCCAAAACCATACAATATAAAAGATTAAATAAAAAAAGTTGGAAATTCTTAATCAAAGCATATGTACTTAAAAACTGTGCAATGACATCATACTAGAGTTGCATCATGAGCACAATACCATTCAACTGAGAGAATCTGATTCTGTGAGAAGAATACATCAGTATCCTGGCAGAGACAGGACCTCTTACCACGACTCGGGCGGTGATCCAGCAGGGTACGACAGTCCAGTGCCAACCTCCGAGTGGCAACAGGTTCAGGGACAGCCATGGGCATAAGAACACCAGCACCAACACTCACAAACAACTCTTAAAGTCACCAAAATATCGTCCTTTGGTTATAAACCCATGGATGAAAGTAATCAATGTAAAAGCAGCCTGCTCTCTTGCAACTCACATAATCCTCTAATGTGCTAAAATACAAAATGCAGACAGCAAATTAGCAAATTGATCCAATGCTGAGCATTCACCTCAATTAGAAATTCTCTGGAAAACCTTAGCCCATCAAACACTACAGGAATCGCCGAAATAATATTATTAAATCCTTCAAAATCTTGATTTTTAAGAGGGCAAACAAGGTCTCCTGTAAAGCGCCTGGTTCCTGATGTCTCTCAGGTTTGAAGGTCTCTCTTTTTAAAGTTAATCACAGGGTCTTTTGCAAGCTGTTCAGCTCATGGCATCCCTTCAGCTCTGGGCAGATTCCTGTGCCTCGCCACTGACAGCGTCTCCTCGGTCCGACAAACTCCCACACTCTCTTTCTCTCTGGAGTTTACTGGGACAATGACGGAGGAGGAATAGTGGAACTCATTGTGTCAGTGAGATGTTTATTAATGAGAGTGAGAGAGAGAGATGCCAACCAGCCAAATCCAAGGGCTGTCCTTGCAAACAGGACTATAAGTAGGCCCAAAAGGAATCTGTGCCCACAGAATCCAGCAACAACAACAAAATAACTGGATTCTGCCTTGCAAAAGTTCACAGAACAACAGTAAATGTGATTACA
This sequence comes from Sinocyclocheilus anshuiensis, assembly GCF_001515605.1. Lineage (NCBI taxonomy): Eukaryota > Metazoa > Chordata > Actinopteri > Cypriniformes > Cyprinidae > Sinocyclocheilus > Sinocyclocheilus anshuiensis. Next base: position 391,850 of record NW_015557197.1, on the reverse strand, counting down.
CCTAAACCAATACGTCACGAGAAAGTCTTCCATTTTACCAGAAGACTGATTAATAAATGATTCATTCTAAATAATGCTAAATGATTAAATGCAAATGAAATTGAAAAAATTATAAGGTCAAAAAAGAAAAAAAAAGGCATCCATATGTATGGATAAATTGTTCATAGTAAGACCATAAAGAAACATTAGATTAGAAAATTGATGCCTTTCCATTTCATGCTGACTTTAAAAGATCTGCTAAAACTTTTCAGGAAAGTTTTAAGTTGTGGTGTTTATGCATTGACAATTTAAAGTTGTGTCTGGGAAACTGGCTATAAATGCTTCCATCAGACACACTGACGTGGACAGTTAAACACAATCGTATAATCTACTCTGCATGCCAACCAGCTATTTACAAGTTTTTCATGTAACTCTTAAATAAAGCCAACATTTTATACCTGCACACCTTCTCCTGTCTGCACAGCCAAACCTGGACCAGTATTCAAACCAAAATCACTTTAATTTCAGTTTACTATTGTAACCAGTTTCGAACATAAATAATGTAGTTACTAGTTACTTTACCATGGTCATTTTTTACAGCGATTCATTACACAAATACATGTACAGGTGCATCTCAATAAATTAGAATGTCGAGAACCAAAGACTTAAAATACTTCAGTCTGTGTGCATTGAATTTATTTAATACACGAGTTTCACAATTTGAGTTGAATTACTGAAATAAATGAACTTTTCCATGACATTCAAATTTATTGAGATGCACCTCCTGTATGTACTTCACATGAATTGGACCCTGAATAATGAAGAATCATTGAAGCTCATACCTGTCATGATGACTTTTTACGCCAGATGTCGCTCTTGCACTCAAGTGGTTACTACGGCACACCGGCGTCCAGCGGTCCAAAGCCAAACTAGGACGCTCTTTTCCGTTCACTCAAAGTAGGAAAGCCGCAGGAATCAGGATGGTGTGGGGCCTACCGCTGGAACACATAGGTGAGATTCAAAACAGATTCCGCTGCACTTGGGCACTGCTTACATTTACAGGCACAACTAACAAAAATGTTTCAGTTTTTGTGAGTTTCATGATATCAGATAGGTTTGTGAAAAAAATATTGTTTTTCTTTATCTTTCAAGTCAGGTTACTGCGATTTCTAAAAAAAAACACAAATGTAAACATTTGAGTAAATAATCACGTTTAACAGCGTTTTTTCTTTTAATTTATTTTTATAAACTAATTTATTAATATACAAATAATCTGAAGCACCTCTTAAGGAATTAACGCTAGCGGTCTAGTGTATAATATTTACAGTTATTACTAAAACAATTGTCTGAACATGCTCTTTTGATATATTAACACTATCATAACCATACAGAATGTAATTTCATATTTTAATTTCCTCACCGCTTGTTTTCAGCTGCATAGTCTGGTAAATGGTGCTCTCATGCTCCGTCAGCGAGTCAAAATAAACATGATAACTGACTCGTATTCCCTCACTGCTTCTTCTCTGAATGACGGTCCTTCCACACACAGTGATTCAGACTCACACACTTCCTCTGAGATCCTGCTGCACTGTTTACAGGACAACTGCAGAGAAGAACTCGACATTCCCAGATTAATTATCAAGCATTTTGTGTCGGTATGTCATTTTAATAATAATAATAATAATAATAATAATAATAATGTGAATTAATATTAATAGATGATAACTTCAGATTAATTAATAATGCATTAAGTGTAAGCTAATTTTTAAATAATGATGATAATAATAATAATAATAATAATAATAATAGTAATACTTATTATTATTTTGATAGTGGAAAACTTAACTAGATTAATTCATCATGCATTGAAAGAAAAAAAAAACATGGTTACACTTTTACTATGGCTAATAAAACCTATAAGGGGTTCGTTCGTATTTTTGTAGTCTTTCTTTCTTTTTCTTTGTTTTGTTTTTATAACTGTACTTTGATGTTTTGTACTGTTTAATAAAAAAAAACAGAAATCAGAGAAGAAGATTCGCGATACCTGCTCCGAAGTCCAGAATCAAATGATTCGCAATACGCAGTCCGTAGTCCCGATCAGTGTTGGGGGTAACGCATTACAAGTAACGTGAGTTACGTAATCAGATTACTTTCCCCAAGTAACGAGTAAAGTAACGCATTACTTTTTAATTTACAAGAAAATATCTGGGTTACTTTTTCAAATAAGTAACGCCAGTTACTTTTTTTCCCATTTATTGATTGAAAGCTCTCCTGTGCCCATGTTGAGAGAAATCGGGAGTAAGAATATAACATATAATTAAGATGTTACTGTAGTTCTAGAATAAATATGAACATGCATTAATTCATCTCACTCACTCGCAAAAAAAAAAATCAGATTTAGTTTTCCACAAAATTAATAAAAATAGTTAAACGCAACTCAGAACATGACTCAAAGCTGCAATAATTAAATATGTTAAATAACACAAATATCCTTTATGTATTTAATCCCATTTTATTAACCAATTTGCTGCTGACCTTCAGTGATCCAATTCAACCATACTAATAAGCAAAAATTACTCAAGATAAACTAACATTTCTTCTTCTTTTTTATTGCTGAAGAGTTGAACTTTCTTCTTCTGCATTCTACTGTACAGACGTGAATTTACATTTCCTTCAGCCTGAGGCTTTGGGTGTGAAAGGGCTTTTACATTTGCCAAAAATATAACTTTTTATATTAAAAGCAAACAAGCAAGCCCAGCACAGATGTAAAAAGTAACGTAAAATGTTACTTTCAATAAAAAGTAACTAAGTAATGTGATTGGTTACTTTTTTAGGAAGTAACGCAATATTGTAATGCATTACTTTTAAAAGTAACTTTCCCAAACACTGGTACCGATCTTCAAATGATTTGCGAACCTGCACCGATTTGAATCAATGGAATCATTAAATTCGCGAAATGATTCGCGAACCCGCTGAGTCCCGATCTGAATCAAATGATTCGCGAACCCCCACAGAAGACCCATCTGAATCAAATGATTCGTGATCCGTGCTCCAAAGTTCCAATCTG
>NW_015557197.1:383743-388304 GCF_001515605.1 Sinocyclocheilus anshuiensis | reverse complement strand
TTCCGTAGTCCCAATCTGAATAATTAATTATTCACGACACACGAAGTCCCGATCAATCATTTGGATTAGATCAGGACTTTTTAGCAGGTTCGCGAATAGCGAATCATTCAACTCGCTTAATGATTCACAAACCCGCTCCGAAGTTCCAATCTAATCAAATGATTCGCAATACGCGTTCGCAATCAATAATTTGCAATAAGCGCTCCGAAGTAGCCTACCGATCTGAATCAAATAATTCACGAAGCGCACCAAAATCCCGATCTGAATCAATGGATTCGCGCTTCACGCTCTGAAGTACCGATCTGAATCAAAAGATTCGCGAACCTGCTCCGAAGTTCCGATCTAAATCAAATGATTCATGCTCTGTGCTCCGTAGTCCCGATCTGCAGTGTGTTCCAAACGGGATATATCGCCCTCTGAAGGGCACTTCGGAGTGAAAACAATCACGGCCGCCATATTGAAGGGTCGTTCCAAACCGAAGTGCTCAAAACTGGCCACTTCAAAGGGCCCTTCAGAATGAAGGATTTCGAAGAGTACAACTGATGGACACTTCAGGCTCCCATGATCCTTTGTGCAGATTCTTTGCATGTTGATTGTGAGGGGGGGGGGGGGGGGGGGGGGGGGGGGGGCGGTCCCGGGTCCCGGACCTCCCATAAGCATTAAGGGACCCCCCTTAACACCCAAAAAATATACTTGGGGGGGTCCCCGGGGGTCCCCTGGTTTTTCAATAAAACTATAATACTTGAAACATGAAACTAGTGAAAATGAGAATTAAATGAATAGTTTTGATTGCTGTAATAAATTTAGACCTGCTCATGTTACATATTTTATTTTTATGCGTTTTTACAGCTTTGATCATTATAACCAATCACACAAGATTCTGTTGAGCTTAGGAATGCAGTGGCCAATCAGAGGCGTTCAGATTGATTCAGACTGAAACTCGCGAATTCCCTCATCATAAGCAACAAAGTGCAAATGTACGTACGATGTAAGAGATTCATTTATCATACAGTGTATATAATTTCATATAGTTAATCAATATAACTCAAAGAGTGCTGTTTTCACAAAAATCACAAATTTGATATTGATTTTATACAACAATTCAACAAACAAGTCAATATTAAATTTTAGACAACATATTGCCTTTTTTTGCTCTATTTTGCCAACAAAAATGGTTCCAAACAGCCACAGCGCTGTTTTGTGTCTCTGAGCAACATGACAGTGTTTCGTTTCTGAATGAATCACCCGTTTAAATGAGCAATGACTCACTTATTAATAGTGACTTGCTACCACCTACTGGTGGTTTTAATTTCACATTTAAAGTATATTTTCATTTTTTTAAATAAATTCAAATATCAATATTTAACGTTTTAAAATTAAAATATTAAAACATTATTTATGCATTTGGTACTGCAGGTTAAAGCACCCAATGTCCCTCTAAGCTGCATTGTAAATTCATCTAAATGCCACTTCAGATGCAACTTTTGTGTTTCCTCTGCATTGCAAAGATGAATTTTGTTGATAATGATTTTATTTGTTTGGTAACAGCCCCAAATAACTTATTATTCTAATTGACTTTATTGATTAAATATACGAATTTGATGCAAAAGATAATGTACACTTCTAGAAAAAATGGCTTTATAAAGGTAAAAATGCCCATAAGGGTAAAAAATCTCTTTAAACTTCTTGGAAAATATTCATTTCTGTCACAGCTGTGAACTGACCACCACACAGAATATGAAGAATGTCAAAAACTTTAGGAGTCAGCTGTCTACGGCAGTCCTGCAGCACAACACATTCAGCAAAATATCATCTGATTATCGTTATCGATAAAATCCCAGAAAATATTGAGATATAATTGTTAGTCAATGTCGCACACCCCTAGGCTATGTAGCTAATTTCTCTTTGCTTAGTGATTGTTTGGCACACCTAATTCACTGATAATCGTAAAATAAGCTTTTATCTTAGAATTAGGTTTTCTCAACGATAACGAGGACAATACAAAAAAATATGAATCATATTTATATTTTATTTCACAGTTTTATTGTATTTATTTATTGAAGGGTGCGGGGGGGGTTCTGGTTAGCGGGACCCCCCAAGAGCTTTGACACAATTCGAACACTCCCGGAGGGTAAACCCTTTGAAGGGATTAGGGCATAGGTATGAGCCCTTCCGAATGGAACACAGGGCTGAATAATGAGTCTTCTTCTTCTTATTGAATTTGCGGCAGGCTAGACGCATCACCGGCGTATTACTGCCCTCCTTCAATGTCGCACACCCCTAGGCTATGTAGCTAATTTCTCTTTGCTTAGTGATTGTTTGGCACACCTAATTCACTGATAATCGTAAAATAAGCTTTTATCTTAGAATTAGGTTTTCTCAACGATAACGAGGACAATACAAAAAAATATGAATCATATTTATATTTTATTTCACAGTTTTATTGTATTTATTTATTGAAGGGTGCGGGGGGGGTTCTGGTTAGCGGGACCCCCCAAGAGCTTTGACACAATTCGAACACTCCCGGAGGGTAAACCCTTTGAAGGGATTAGGGCATAGGTATGAGCCCTTCCGAATGGAACACAGGGCTGAATAATGAGTCTTCTTCTTCTTATTGAATTTGCGGCAGGTTCGACGCATCACCGGCGTATTACTGCCCTCCTCAGGTCATCTGGATACTCCGCTTAACATTTAAATCCTTGCGTAAAGTCCAGTCATGTGCAAAAAATTGATAACGACTTTCCTGGACTCATAATCCTTTGTGCTAAGGATAGATTTTACAGAAACATTTGTGACTCCACATTCAAGTAACTTTGAAAACATGTGACGTCTTGCTGCATGATGAATGGTACACTCCATTATCACATGGCTCACCGTTTCTTCTTGTACACATCTACATCTGCCATCTGGATGTTTTCCAATCCTTGCTAACCCAAAGTTCAACGCACAATGGCCCAACCTTAGTCTAGATAAAATGACACTATCTTTTCTTCCTAACCTTCTAATCATAGAATGCCCTACTGTTGGCTGAACAGAATAGTAATGTCTGCTTTTACCGTATATCCTTCATTCCATTCTTTTTGCCACAATTTTATTGTTCCTTCTTGGATAATACTTTTACACTCAACTCTACCGTACATAACATCCAACTCTACTTCACTTCTATTTACAGCCTTTCTTGCCATTTCATCTGCCTCTTCATTTCCCTGAACACCTATGTGAGCTGGCACCCAAAGAAATCCCACTATATTCCCCATTTTATTAACTCGATTCAGTGTTACTAATAATTCTAGTATTAAGTCTGACCTGGCTTCACTTTTCCTTCCCTTTAATGCCATTAAAGCTGCAGTTGAGTCTGAACAAATGACTCTTTTCCCCGGACCATTTTCCTCCACCCACTCCAAGGCCAATAAAATAGCCACCACCTCTGCAGTAATGACTGACATATTATCTGCTAATCGTTTTCCATTCATTAAATTTAACTGAGGAATATTTATTCCTATTGCTGTTTTTATACATCTTGAATTCATTGAACCATCCGTAAATATACAGTAGTATAAAGTAGTAATCTGACCAGATCTGAATAATGATTCGTGACATGAGAATCATTTGATTTAGATCGGAACTTTGGAGCGGCTTCACGAATCATTCAATTCGGGAAAGGATTTGCGAACCCGCTCCAAGTTCCCGCTCCAATCTAAATCAAATGATTGATAGGGACTTCACATGTCACAAATCATTATTCAGATCGGGACTACAGAGTGCAGAGCGCAAATCATTTTATTTAGATCGGAACTTTGGAGAGGGTTCGCGAATCTATTTACTTTAACTTAAGATAATATCAGTGGTATGATCTATTTTAGATGCAACCGAAATTACAACAACAATGGTTCCCTTTCAGTCGGTCACTACGAGTCACGTCGTGACCAACGAATTGGGATCTCGCTTCGAGAGACCAATCTACTTCGAGTGTAACTAAACGAGCCAATGCACATTGGCATGCAATTATTGCATCCAGCTGCCGCTGATCACCGCTTGAGCATAAAAAGGCAGCCGGTGCAATGCACACCAGCTTTTCGCTTCGGAGTCGAGCGACAACATCGTTCTGCTCCATCCAAGTGTCTTCAGTGAGCTATGAGTTCAATGCGCTCTTGGAAGCTTCTGGTGTTGGCGGACGGCGCTTCAGTGGTGGTCGTTCCTGTGTCTAGTGGGTTGCGCACTTCAGGCTGCACTACCCCCTGTTGTGCTGCAAGTGGCCATTTCCCCTGTGCGCCTCAGCACTAAAAGAGCATTTCCCTGAAAGAGCAATTTCTCTAAAAGAGTACAATAAGCGGGTGCGTCTTTGTAAAGACGGCAAATCGTCTTTTTAAAGATGCCGTTTCACCCGTGCGTTTCTGGACGCGGTCGTTACCTGGCGCTGGGTGATGGTCACGATCGCTGCCTCACGTGTCTGAACATGAAGCACGCTGAGGTGGCGTTCGCGGATGAGTCATGTTCCCATTGCGGGAAGATGACCATCTCGGAGCTGCGGGCCAGGCTCCGTTTCCTCCAGGGGGGCGGA
>NW_015557197.1:379954-381674 GCF_001515605.1 Sinocyclocheilus anshuiensis | reverse complement strand
AGTTGAGCCGCCAAAGGCTCTCTTCAAAGAGCGTACCAGCAGTATCCTTCGGTTACCAGATGTCAATCACTGCATCGGAGGGAGAGCTCTCTGGAGAGGAAGATTCGGCTGCGCTGCCGCCCTCCGGAACGGTGAAAAGGCCTGAATCGGATCCAGAGATGTCGGCTATGCTTTCCCGGGCTGCCGAGAGGGTACGGCTCGAGTGGAAACCTCCCCCGTGTCCCGGGCCCTCCGATTGGTTTGATTGGTTTCTCGGGGTGGCTCGCGCTGTTTCTCAGCCCCCCGCCTCAGTGCCTTTCTTCCATGAGGAGCATGAGGAGCTCACCAGGTCATGGACGGCACCTTTTACTAGAAACTGGCTTGCTAGCTCCTCCTTCCTCACCACTCTCAACAGTGTTGCAGCTAGAGGGTATATGGAGGTCCCCCCCATGGAGCGGTCGGTAGCGAAGCAGTTGTGTTCTAATACCGCTTCCACCTGGCAGGGCAAACCGTGCCTTCCTTTCTGGGCCTGTAAGCATTCGTCTGGTCTGACTAGCAGTGCTTACGCGGCCTATGAAGAGGCGGCCTTGGCCTTACACGCTATGGTGCTGCTGCAGGTCCACCAGGCTAAAGCACTGAAGGACCTGCATGAGGGTGGTCATGATCTGGAGGTTCTGAAAGAGCTCAGAACCGCAACTGACCTCGCACTTAGAGCGACGAAGGTCACTGCAAGTTCTCTGGGTTGTGCGATGTCCACGCTTGTGGTCCAGGAGCGCCATCTCTGGCTGTGTCTGGCCGACATGAGGGACGCCAACAAAGTTTGCATTGCCGAGGGTGCCCCCCTGCGTCCGCCCCTGCTCCTGCGCCGCATCCGCAGCAGCCTCCAGCAAGCGGCATCGTGGAACTGGGCGTAGGCAGGCCGCCCCACCCGTCCAGGCCCCTGTCAAACCTGGCGGTGAGCGAAAGAGCAAGTGGCCTCGGGACGGGTGACCCAGAGAGGGAGGAAGCTGCTCTTTGGGGGATGGTGAAGGCACCTCTCCCTCCCCCGGAGCAAGCGGAAGAGCAAGTGGCCCTGAGACAGGCGACCCAGAGATGGAAGGATCTGCTCTTCGGGAGATGGTGAATGCACCACTCCCTCCCCCGGAGGAGGGCCGGGCGGAGAATCTTTTGTTTCATTTTTTCCCGCCATTGGCCTCACGGCCGACGGTACCCAAATTCTCGACAGAAGAGCAGTTTCCTTTATCTCTGGGTCTCAGGAGGGCACGGAGAGTTGCGGACGGACTAACACCGGACCTCACTCATCCTCCTCCTTCGCCAGCCGGCAGCAGCGGGCAGTTCGAGAGCGTCAACAAAGGCCCTACTCACGCACCCTCTGCCAACCTGTGAAACCAGGTAAGCATTCCACCGCACACTCAGACCCCTCTCCGGTCCGCTCACAAGCCACCCGAGTTGGTGAAGGCGGCCGATGCTCCTGTCTTGTGTGCGGAGATCGCAGTCCAACTGGCGAAGGATGCGATAGAGTCGGTCCCTCCAGCCAATATGAGGACAGGGTTTTACAGCCCTTACTTCATGTCTCCCCGTGTCTTCACAAAAGTCGTGGAGGGGGCTCTTGTTCCCCTCAGAGAGCAGGATGTTCGCATCCTCAACTATCTCGGTGATTGGCTTATACTAGCACAGTCTCCAGATCAGCAAACTTTCCCCGACGCAGAGGATCTCTTTTCTCGGTATGGAGTTGGATTCG
>NW_015557197.1:366333-379622 GCF_001515605.1 Sinocyclocheilus anshuiensis | reverse complement strand
TAGGAACGTGCGCGGTCGGTGCTGACCTGCTTGAATTCATTCAAGGGCAGGACGGCGGTCCCACTGAAACTATTTCAGAGGCTCCTGGGGCATATGGCAGCTGCAGCGGCAGTTACGCCGCTAGGGCTGCTTCATATGAGACCGCTTCAGCACTGGCTTCATGGCCGAGTCCCGAGGTGGGCGTGGCAGCATGGCACTCACCGGGTCCAAGTTATACCGGCCTGTCGCCAAACCTTCACCCCGTGGTCAGATCTTATGTTCCTTCGGGCAGGAGTGCCTCTAGAACGCCTTTGGAGTCGGAAGGTTCTGAGGTCACTTCGTGCCATTCACATTACGGGCCTGCTCAACTGTACAGCCGACGAGCTGTCTCGAGCTACACTCCCGGGAGAGTGGCGACTCCATCCCGCACTGAGAGGCCCCGGTTTAGTGTCTGCTTGCTAAAACTGCTCTAGAGTGTCCGTACTGTAGACCCTGTCGAGCTCCTCCATCCCCTCAGCAGCCAGACGTGGCGGAACGTCCGGCATCAGGCCTTCACTCGATGTATCCTTGAGAACCAGTAGAAGGCTGGGTTCCATATGTGAGACCTAAGTGGATCCCATATGTGTAAGGTCTACGTTATAGCCTCAGAGCCCGTGTTTCCCCGGCAGACTTTTGCCATTTCCAAGAAGGTTACAAACACCTCCAATTTTCCATATGCACCTAAACGGATGTTCATATGTGTATTTGCTTCCGAAACCTCCTTCGGGAAGGAGGGGGCTTCCGCAGCATCCCTGTTCCAAGTGGAACGGGTACGTTTTCCCAGTGTTATCCAGTCTCACTGAGTGGGTAGTGCTACGACAATGGTGAATGGTCTTCTTGTTGCGAGCCCCGGCCTACACCAAAAATGGGTGCAGGTGGCTCGCACAGGGCACTGGAAGGGGCAGCATCCATGGCGCTTTGGTAGGGAATCCCAATTCGTCGGTCACGACGTGACTCGTAGTGACCGACTGAAAGGGAACGTCTCGGTTACGTATGTAACCCTCGTTCCCTGAAGGAGGGAATGGAGACGTCCCGTCACCACGGCGGCTGTACCACCGCTGAGCGGCCGGGTCACCGGCTCGGCTCCTCAGCGAAAACCTGGTATGCATTGCACCGGCTGCCTTTTTATGCTCACGCTGTGATCAGCGGCAGCTGGATGCAATAATTGCATGCCAATGTGCATTGGCTCGTTTAGTTTACACTCGAAGTAGATTGGTCTCTCGAAGCGAGATCCCAATTCGTCGGTCACGACGTGACGTCTCCGTTCCCTCCTTCAGTGAACGAGGGTTACATACGTAACCGAGACATTACATGCACATATATTTAATTGTTTGAACAAAATTATTGGTAGGGACAATTTAGTAGCTAGCCGCTGCATATTGATATGGACATGTCTCTAGCATCAATACTAAATTCTGCGTTGTTTTAAAAGTCTTTAAATATTAGTTGTTGTTTTATTGAAATCAGACTTTCTGCTCTTTAGTTTCCTGAAATCAATGGCAAAGTCTTCCATTAAACTTTATATTCCACCGAAGCTAGATGAAGACATATGCTGATGAAGACACTCTCTTAATTGATGCCAGGCAGTTATGTGAGCAGTGATGCATTGTAAAGCACAGCTGATACAACCACATGATGGCAGCATGTTGTATCTCGGCTTGACTATAGAAAGTGTGCGAGTGATGCAGATACATCCTCAGTCTTTTCCTTAATCAATAGATTTGATTCTAAATTAAATCAATATCATTTATATATCTGTTTCAATTGTGTGATAATTCTAAATGCTTCAGTTAAATTGAAGTTAACCAAAATAAATATAATATACAAATTCACCTAAACTGGCTTGGATACATCATGTTTCTAAATAATTTTGTGTTTACATAGGCCAGGACCTCTATTCTTTTCAGATGTTTTTAGCATAGCTAATACTCTCCTTCACCTTAAGTCACCCTCACCCAGATTAACCTCTCTGCTACTTGAGTATATTATCTTCTTTCTACTCTATGTATATTCCCATCCATAGCACCAGTCAACTGTGTCCAAGAATCATGAACTCAGTTCATATACTTTAAGATGTTTCACGCTATTCCACCATGATATAATGCTTACCATGTTTTAGCAAACAAGGTAAAAATCAGTGAAACACATCCCTGTCCTGTTTACATATCATCTTCTCAGTTTACACTTATCACTTGCTTCTTTTAAAAAGTCACGACTGCATAAAATGGATCCCACTTCCATAAATGAAGCTGTTTTCAATCGATTAAAAATCTATTAGCAAAGATAAGGTGCATTGCTAGCCTACATTTTGCATAATTCATTTGGCAAGTTTGCCAAAACTCTTGTGGTTTGGCCTCCTTGTGCACAAGAAAAGTAACTTCTAAGTTTAACACACATTGGCTTTGGCCAGGATCAGAAATAGCAGTTTTGAAGCCTTAGCTGGGTGCCTGGCTGCACGTAGGGCTCAGGATAGATCTGCTGCTGTTTAAAGAGGACTGGATTGAATCATGTGTGTATTAACTGATTAGTGAGCTCTGGGAATCCCATTAGAGCCAAGCTACCATTGCTAATGCTGATTAAGTCCCAGAGCCCACCATAGACCACAGTCCATGGCAAAATCTCATCCTCTCTCAATAATGAAGCTCCCATGAAAAGCACTCATTGTTTTTTTTATTTTTCATTTTCACTAATGTGATTCAGTATTTTCATAGAAACGACTGTGGCTTTGTATAACTGCATTAACTATAGAAAGCCTACATGTTATCTCATCCATGGTGACCATATGTGTTCAAAAAGTCCAGCCATATTACTCTGTCTAGTGTTTCCTCATTTTCCTTATGTCAAGCTCCATTTGTGGTGCTTGCTTAGGCAAGCATTTCATATACTTAGGTTTAAGTGTTTAATGAGGACCCTAACCCAAATATTTCACTTATTTTTCTAAGTAACCAGACCACTTTTGCTTAGTGGATGAATCATCAGATCGCACTAGCCAAAGTCTAGCAATGCCTTTGCAGCAACCACCAACAAACCCCTAACATCATGGCAAGATTAGTGCAGGAAGTACGACTCACATTGTACTCATGTACATATCAAATTATAATTGAAAATGTGCACTAATTTAAGAAAGATTCAGAACTATGAAAAACTTCTTCAAAAGAGTACAGTGGTACTATCAAATTGTGCTATTTTGGATATTCACCATGATAATATCATGCTATTAAATGCATCTCAGTAAACATGTTTATGTAAGTATGTCTATACACATTTAAATAAATTATATTTAAAAAATAAAGTATACTGAAGTATAATGTAAATGGTATGATGTATCATGGAATCAAATGACAACAATACTGTATCATGGTATAACAACTTATTGACCTCTAACTCTAGCACTTCTATTCTTTAAAAAAAAAAACTTGCCCCTTTTAGACTTGCACTCTATTCATTTACAAACTGCTTGTTTTCTTAAAAAAAAAAAACTAACACTAGCTCTAATCTTTTTGTATTCTATCTATTTGTTTTCTTTTTATTTATTATACAATTAACAAAAGCAAAAAAGGCCTCTAACACTAGCTTGCTCTATTCTTTTTCTATTCTGTTTTCTTTTTATTTATTATATCATTTAAAAGAAAAACCTTGCTACGTGTACTGCGTTAAGCTAACTGAGACTTGTTATAGCACTTGTATATCATTGCTCTTTTGTTGATTTTGATTGCTTCCATTGTCCTCATTTGTAAGTCGCTTTGGATAAAAGCGTCTGCTAAATGACTAAATGTAAATGTAAACTTGTCTGACTGTATTATTTGGCATTTTCTGATTTTATCTTGCGAGATCCCAAGACTTGCCCCTCATCAGGTCACTGTCTGAGGTCTTGTGCATAGTGCACAATTAGTAAATTCTATCTCAAGTACTTTATCCAGCTTATAGCCAACATTACCTGATCCTACTGACCTGCCTAGCTCAGTTCAGCCAATCAGATACTTTCTTTTGGTATCGTTTACTCCTCTGCCCAGCCTCTATATTTAATCTCTCTATTCTTTTAAACATAAATGCAGTGTCTAAGTGTGTATGTGCATTACATGGATTTCCATCCTATCTGCACGTATTTTGTATTCTTTGCATACAAATCATTACTAATTTACATTGTTTACCTCTTATAATAACATATCATATTTCATGAGAGAGCTATTGACTGAAATCTCCCAGAAGTGTTGATAAGGTACTGACCTCTGACCCCGGAAGGCTCATGTTATGTGACGTCAGTGATGGATGCTTTGAGTAGCCAGGGCATGAGTGCTGAGTAAGTAATCCTATTTGCACAGCTTGAAGCTTCCGTCTCGCTTTCGGCGTGGCAATCTGTTGATCACTTCTCAGCTCAATGAATCAGAAAAACGTGTTCTTCTCTCTTCTCTCCAAGTTGGAATATAGATTGTGTAGGTATTTTGCCCATGACTTTCTTTTGCTGCATTCTGTGAAGATGCATAACAACAATAGGATGATGAGAATCAAAGGAAAGACTCTTTGATAGAGCTGAACAAGTGGATTTCTCAAAGAGCAGCAAAATGTACAAAGAAGCGTTGGGAAGTTTATTATCTAACAGGTAAGCAAAATAATTAGTATTTCCATTCTGTAACATGATGGTGTATAAACCTCTTTTGTATTTATGTATTTTATTGATTTTTTTTCTCCTAATATGTAAGTTATAATATTTTCCAGCCAATTCCTTTATTAGTGTAAAATTATATATTTGACCAAATTACTGTATTTAGAATTGTATATAAGCATTTTGCTTTTGTTTATCCAAATCTATTATCTAGTTTTAGAAACAAGTTAGCAAAATATATTTACTATGATATCCAGCTTTATGAAATCTGTAATCTGATCTATGCTTTCTGAGGAAGAGCTGGTTTAAGTTGGGATCACAGGTGTGGGATGGGTTGTGTATGTTGAGATGGAGCCACACAGAAAGGGATTGTTTATAGCAGATAACAGTATTATCTAGCTCAGTGCTAAATCTGGCACCCTCTTTTAAAGCACATGGTGACATCACAGGTCCAGTTTAACAGTCTGATGGTGTCAACAATGGGATAAAATGTTGTAACTTCTTTAACTAATACAGTAAGCAATAAAAAAAATTGAATTTAAAAGTTTTTACTTTTCATTTCAGAAGCAGAAACGGAGTGCTTTCAGCTTCAATACATATGTGTTGTGCCCTTTTCGTCTCTTTTCAGATGTGGATGACCCTTCATGGGCCACCTAAACTCTGAAGGGAGATTCAGCGAGTCCTTAACTCACGGGTAATGGTGGCAAGATAAACCTGTAAATGCCATGGTAACATTCAGCGACACGACTGACATCCACAAGATGCCTCCACCCTCTTATATACCCACTCCACTGTCACCAGGCTTGCGGCGCAAACAACTGCTGTGGCAAAACGCTGTGAAACACATCATCAGCCAACGGGGACTGAGACAGCAGTTTGGCGTTGAGCCAGCCCGGAAAATTCATGTCACTGATGCCTATATCGAGGAAATCAACCGACAGATACGCAGCAAAGCATCACTGGGTATGACTAAACGGCGTTCCTCGGTTGCCAGAGTTCATCCATCCTTTTTCGGGGAACGTAGCAGTTCATCCAGTACTCAAACTGGAACATCTGCGGACTATGTCAGTGATGCTGACTTTTTTGTGCACTGGGGCCACATCATCCACGGGGTGTATGTGCCAACATTGAGACACATCTTCAAATCCAAAGACCTTGAGAAACTCTACCAGCGCCATTCCTCACATACTAGAAGAACCTCATTAGTTGTCACAAACATTATTGATGCAGCTGCCAAACTGCACCTGCTTTTGCTCTACCTGGCCCTGGTGCCGGACGGTTCGGACATACTGCTGGGCTGGTTTACGGGGTTTTTCATGGCTTCTGCAATTGCCCTGTGTGTTTTGGTACTCACCTGTAAACGCTCACACTCCCCAAGATGGTTGCATTACGCTGGTATGGCTAGCTGGCTGTCACAGACTACTCAGGTGTTGGGTGGGCTGGCATACGGGTTGGAAAAAGACCAGTCCTGGTATGTACTTTTCACCCTGTTTGCCACATACACTCTATTGCCATTGCCACTGCTCTGGGCTATCGGAGCTGGCACACTTACCTCCATACTTCACCTCACTGCAGAGACAATACGTCACATCAGCGAAGTGGGACTGCTAAGAAAGGTAGAGATGGATGGGTGGATGGATGATAGATATATGGATGGGTCAGTGACCAATTATATGGTGATGGATGTATGAGTTCCTTAGCTTATCAAGCAAATCATCTGTCAGTCTAGTTCTCTCAGTCACATCCATTTCCTTTCCCTTTCTTTTGTAAGAGATTGGTTCTCAATGGCTCTCTTGGTTTTTCTTTAGATTCTTGCCAAGGCTTTACTATACACAAGCATGAATGTGGCAGGTCTGTTCATTCATTACCTGACTGACCGGTCCCAAAGACAAGCCTTTCTTGAGACACGCCGCTGCATTGAAGGCCGCATGAAATTAGAAACAGAAAACCAGAGACAGGTAAAAGGATTTGAAGTCTATATGTTGTGGTGAGATTCCAGTATCCTTTGTCCATTAACAAATTAGGTGTTAATACGAACGATTGAAAGAACATATCTCGTTTGTGTAAACTTGGTTTAATGAAAATACCTGAGGTCAGCTTTTGTGTCCTCCTCAGGAGCGTTTGGTGCTGTCGATCCTCCCCCGCTTTGTTGCCTTGGAGATGATTGCTGATATGACTTCTATGGATGATGATCTTGATCCACAGCAATTTCACAAAATATATATCCATCAGTACAAAGATGTCAGGTATCTTATAGCTTCTAATAAGGAATGTTTCAGTGATAGTATTATGTAGGTGAGATCATTTGGTTTTCAAAAGCAAAACCTTAATGCTACTGGAAATGTGTAATATGCAGTTTGGTACTCATGGCAAGATGCAATTCATGACTGATTGGTTTAGATCAGAAAAACTGTTAAAAATAGTAAGCCTTTACACTGAATATTGTTAGCAGTTTCGCTTGTAATGAAAAATAATACTCATTTCTTACTGTTATTTCTCATCATTTCTACACTCATTATCTTTCCTTCCCAGTATCCTCTTTGCTGATCTAAAGGGCTTCACACTGTTATCCATGAACATGTCTGCTCAGGAGTTAGTGCGCTTACTCAATGAGCTCTTTGGACGTTTTGACCGGCTAGCCTACGTAAGCTTTTAGTTTATATGATTTTTTTTTTTTTTTTAAGTTAGTGCTTCCAATAGAGCTTGATCATTTAAGATCATTGACAAACACCACAATACATTTTAAAACTCACCTAAGACTTGTTTAGCTGATGATTCCAATGTTTGTATTTTTAGGAATATGACTGCTTGAGAATAAAAATCTTAGGGGACTGTTACTACTGTGTATCTGGGGTACCAGAGCCTCAGCGAGCACATGCCCGCTGCTGTGTGGAGATGGGACTAGCTATGATCAGCACCATTCGGTACAACACAGTCCCATACCTGTATTTCCTGTATAACCAAAAGAGTTCAGGATATTAACAAATATTGCTTTAGAAGAGTGCATGTCATGAACAACTGGAGTGCTAGATAAACTGAACTTCATTTTGGTTGCCTAATTCTGGAAAACTGAATTAATGGTTACACATATATTTTTGTACTTAACTAAGTCATCAAGAATCGTTATCTGTATATTCTTAGATCTGTAAGGAAACAACTGAACTTTGACATGGATATGCGAATTGGGATCCACTCTGGCTCTGTTCTTTGTGGGGTTCTGGGTCTACAAAAATGGCAGTTTGATGTGTGGTCTTGGGATGTAGGCATTGCCAACATGCTTGAAGCAGGGGGGATCCCTGGGTGAGTGACCAAAACTTCATAAACGAGATTTACCAGGAGTAGACATCATATAAACACATCCCAATGTTACATTGAAACAAACTAGTTACCAATGCTTGAACAGTTTGACTTGGCTTTTACAAAGAACTGCAATTGTGTGTAACTCTTTTGATTGTCTACATTGTCAACAGACGCATCCACATTTCACTTGCTACTTTGGACTGCCTGGATGGAAGCTACCAAACGGAGGACGGGTGTGGATATGAACGCAATGAGTTCCTACGAAAACACAAGATTGACACTTTCCTTATCTGTCACAAAGAGGAGGATCTAGATGAAATGGAAGCAGATCATTTAAAAACTCAGCAAAACCACCGCCCCTGGAACAAAGAGGTTCTATTTAGCAACTTCATTGATTTAATATCTGGCTCCATGTCAAGAAAGATAAACATTGATGATGATTTACAATTTTTGTATAATGGGTCTACTTCTCTGCTGAACTTAAACTTACAGATATTGGCCTCCTTCTCCCATGGGTCTTACACACAACTTCCTACATCCTCAGTGTGCAGATCTACATCCAAGGAGATCAACAAACGGATAGAGCATGCTATAGATCTTCGCAGCAGTGAGCGCATGCGTCAGGAGCATATCACTTCAGCCACATTGGTGTTTAAGGATACACACATTGAGGAGAAGGTATAAGAGGCAGGATGTGACCTGTTTGTAATGTGGAAACAGTTGATTAGCTGTTAAGGTTAAATGTCAAACTTAACAAAAGGGGTATTTACAATTGGTTGCACTTGGCATTTGTACTGTTCGGATCAGTGTTGTAGTCGAGACCAACTCATTCAGGTCTGAGTCAAGACTAAGGCTAAGGCTAAAAGAGGATAGAAGTTCAGACCAATTCCACATGCTCCCGAGTTCATGACAAGATCAAAGACCATAAAAATGTGGTTTTGGACTTGAGACTGAGTCTTGTCATGAACGCAGGAGCATGTGGACTTGACTCTCTTCTGGTCTTGAAATGGACATGAATGAGTTAGTCTCGACCAGTGTTGGGGGTAACGCATTACAAGTAACTACAGTCTTACAAGTAACTACAGTAAAATATCTGAGTTTCTTTTTCAAATAAGTAACGCCAGTTACTTTGTTTACCATGTCTTGACTAACAGCTCTCCTGTCGCCATGTTGAGAGACATCAGGAGTAAGTGCACATGACGCTTACTGTAGTTCTAGACTAAATGTCAACATGCATTTACACATCTCACTTGCACAAAAACAGATTTAGTATACCTCAAAATGAATAAAAACAGGGAAATGCAAACTCAGAATATGATGCAAACCTGCAATAATTAAATATTTTAATAATTGAATTTACATTTCCTTCAGCCTGAGGCTTATTCATTTCACTTTTGGTGTGAAAGGGCTTTTAGATCTGCCAAAAATATAACTTTTTTTTATATTAAAAACATACAACCAATCCCAGCCCAGATGAGAAAGCAATAATTAAATATTTTAATAATTGAATTTACATTTCCTTCAGCCTGAGGCTTATTCATTTCACTTTTGGTGTGAAAGGGCTTTTAGATCTGCCAAAAATATAACTTTTTTTTATATTAAAAACATAAAACCAATCCCAGCCCAGATGAGAAAAATTTGTTACTTTTTTAGGGAGTAACTCAATATTGTAATGCATTACTTTTAAAAGTAACTTTCCCCAACACTGTTCTCGACTACAACATTGCTTCGGGTAGGCTATCAGATCATGTAAATTGTTCAGCAATTCAATTGATCAAAACATATTAAGTTTCTGACTTTATATTATGCTTCATGATTCAGTTCTCTCAGGTAAGGGATGAGATTTTTAAGACCAATCTAGTATGCTCCTTCATCATGTTTCTTCTTCTCATGGCTGTCCAAGCCCTCATTCCTGTACCCAGGTAAAGAGTCTACTCAATCAATGTTCAGCACCTGAAAAAGATTGTATTTCTGTCACTTTTACAAACCATTGAGCTTAGATATGTTAAACTTCCCCTCCATTCCCTTTTTTCTTCATTGTCTTACCTACAGGTTGTATTACTGGACAGCACTGCAGTTCTGTCTGTTCTTGCTGGGATATCTCTTATTGCTTATGATGGTCTTGGCTGAAGAGTTTAAACATTCTCCCAGTGTCCTTCAGCAGTTCTGCTGCTGGATCCATGAAAACAACAGTATGTGGAACCTTTTCACTGTCACAGCCATAGCCATCAACTTTGGCATGGCTCTGTTTGACATGGTGAGATTTGCAAGATTTTTTTTTGTGCAACTTGGAGCACTTATGTTTTGTGATCTACCAGTTTAAATGTCATCAGTTTGCATCTATAGCATGCATACCCAAACATAATACATGTAGTTATTTTGGGTGGTGTGTCATAGTGGATAAAGTTCAGGACTAGTAACTGTAAGGTCGCTGATTCAAGCACCATTTGGCATTCATTGTAATTCTTCATCTTGTGATTATCCAGATATGGTGTAACTCTACTGTGACAAGAGAAATAAGCACCAGTGAAACAGAGGAATATCAGACCAGCCAGAAGCCACTTACTGCCTGCACGTATCCAGAGGTGTGACTTCTGTCTAAACAGTTCTGTTGTGAAGACTCCAACTACCTGTTGTTGCATTTCATGTCTATTATATCTATGCATACAGTTCTTCGTTCTAAGTGGAGTGATTTCTATGGTGACCTGTGCTGTGTTCCTGAGGCTGAGCTCTCTCTTAAAATTGGCTATTCTGTTGTTGGTGGTGGTGATCTATACTTACTTCACTGAAGTGTCCTTCCACATGCTGTATGTACATCATCCAGAGCAGGAACAGTCAGGCAGGTGAGTTTCTATGCTAGATCTCTAACATACTCTCTTTAGAAATGCCTTTAAAATACGTTCATATGGTTAAAATTTATTTGCATTTTATACTTACAAGGTCTCAATACCTCAGAAGAAAGGGAGCCTCAATTCTGTTGATGGCAATATTTGTCATAGCTGTGTTCTACAATGGTCGACAGGTATGAGTGTTCAGTTTTGACAACACATTGCCCTGAAGCTTTGTATTGTCTATAGCATATAACTGGCAAGGAATGGGAAAATGTAGAAAGAAATGGAATATACATCATTATTCTGTGGGTCTTGCTTATTCCCTGATTCAGTGGGAAGCAACAGCACGGCTAGACTTCCTGTGGCGTTTGCAAGCTCAGCAGGAAGTGCAGGAGATGAGAGATCTGAGGGAACACAATGAGTGTCTGCTGCATAACATCCTGCCTGCACACGTTGCTCGTCACTTCCTAGAAAGGAACAGAAATGATCAGGTACATCAGAATCATATGTAAGCCACTATCAGTGATGATGTTAATTATGAGTGAAAATGTGAGTGGAGCTTGCCTTTGTAAAAATTGCTCCCATGATGCTAGGGTGGTTTTATAATCCGCCAGGTGATAAAGAGAGAAAGTCTGATAGCTTAGATGAGAAATATCATGCCTCAACACAGTTTAAGGTATCACTGAGTATGTTTACATGGACAACAATACTCCGAACCTCAGCTTGGTCTAATAGATCGCTGGTACCACACTGGCTGCTTTGTGAGCTGCCGTGAGGAGCTATTGTTTAAACCAGAGTACAGTGCTGCTCAGCTCAAAGGTTTCGCAGCTCTACGAGATGAAGACAAAGAGGAGCTGAAGAAAAGGCTTCCTGCAGTGAAGAATGAAGGGTGAGCTTTTGATTTCTTATTTAGGTTGCTGTCATGAATCAAACTATATAAGCACCGCTTTAGGATGCTTTTTGCTGCTTTATTTAGATTTACCAAAAAAAATCTGTATAACTATTTATTTAAACTGGACAGGTTTGTGTAGCAATTTCTGCTTGAAAGAGTTTTCATGAATCTGTCATACATTTCAAAACATGAGCAAAGTTTTGTTATCTACAGAAGTTTATCACAAGTGTCGTCTGTTTGCACGTATAGCATGACAAATAATTAACTGCACTTTAAACTTTCAGTAAATTAAAAATGAAACACCCAAAACTGTATATGGCATCATAATGAAGACGAACTATGTTTATATGTGAAATTCTGGAGGGGACGTCGGATGGCGTCGCGTGGGACGTAATGACGTGTGCCATTCATCGGTCTATGTACTATAACATGTAAAACGTGAACATGAAAGGAATATTCTAAAAGCAACTCATGTATACACCTTAATCGTAATATTGTCTTATTCAGAATAAGGTAAATAATTAGATTACTGATGTAAACGTAGTCATTAACTCCCATAGCAATTTAAAGTATCATTTAGATCCCTAAACCTTTAAGCTATGGTAATAATGATGCACCACTAATAACTAAAAAGACCAAATAAAGGCCCAAACTTCATGTTGTCTTTGTCCAGGAGCTGTATTCTCAGTCCTATGATGAGGTGGGGGTAATGTTTGCCTCCTGAGCCCTCACTGCTGTGATTGGTCAGATGGCGCAGTCCTTTGTGATTGGTCCATAGCCGTAGAGAGATTGGCTCTGGATTGGTCTACCACGTACAGTCAATTTGAGCCGGAGTCTGATGATGAAACTGTTGAACTGGCTGATCGACAAGAGACTGATTCGCAAGCACGACTGGAGCAGGACGTGGTAAGTGTCAAGTGTACCCGCCAACTGGAGACTGACACTGTTACATATACTCGCCAATGCTGATTTTTACCTTTATACAGTCTATGATTTTTACTCGCATTTGGCGCTTGGCGAGTGTTAATTTTAGGCGGCCCTGGTCACTAATCACTTTCATTCTAAAATATTTTCTTTTTTTCCATCTCCTTAAATATGTCAGCTACTCTGATTAGGAAGTCTACACAGTCACCTGTAATTCATGCCAATAACAATGAGTATATATGAGTAACTTCAATGTACCCCCTAGGAATTGCCCATGGTCCCGTTGTTGCTGGGGTCATCGGTGCCACCAAACTGCAGTATGATATCTGGGGCATGACAGTGAATTTGGCAAGTCGAATGGACAGCACTGGAGTCAGTGGAAGGATTCAGGTCCCTGAGGCCACACGTAATATTCTAGCGGACTGGGGCTTTGTGCTAGAGTTGCGTGGTGAGATATACATAAAGGGCGTCAGTGAGAGAAAGGGACATGTCCGAACGTACTTCATCAGCACCAAAAGGCGGCAGCTGTCAAGCAACGGGATTGCAGACAGAGGAAATAACGGACGGAGTGGGAGGACCACTCTCGCTGCTGTGGTCTTTGGCCTTGTACAGGCCATTCACAGAGAAAAACAGAGAGGTACCAATGGAGGTTTCACTCTGCCAAACAACAACTTTAACAACTTCAAATTATGATATGAAACACATCATGGCCGGTGACAAG